>NC_134402.1:395174659-395494659 GCF_038048845.1 Mixophyes fleayi | reverse complement strand
CTGACGCGGTCGCATCTGATATCAGATGCGGCCGTGGGGGGAAATTATGTATTTTGCATCTGGGGGTCGGCCGGCCTACCCCCCGACCCTAATAGCCATCTGACCCAGCGGCCCCGGGCCAGCCCGCCCCTGACTTCAGCTATAGAGCTGAATTGCACTTTAACTCTCCTTCAGCCTTTCCCGCCAAGAAAAGAGAGGCGAGAGCGCCTGTTTGAGACCTGTAGGGCTTCAGCTCTACACTTACCCTATCAGACAACCATATACCTGTTTGTTTTTCATATGACGCACAACTTTTGTTCAATTTTATACAAGTGACTTTATTTGTACTGCTTCACTGTCATCTCTGTTGTAGAGAGACCTGACCTGTTAATGGACTTTAGTCTCTCATCCAATTGACCTGCTTGTCAGTACCTCAAAACCAAAGCCCGAGGTGTATGTAGCATTTATTTTCTACCCAAATTATCCTTACCTACACCTGAGTAAGTGGACAATTTCACTGTCACCTCCCTGATAACCATTACCCCTGCCTCACAATACCAGTGTTATCATCTAGTGACTTGCCACAACAGTGAGATTACAATTTATACTCTCAGAGCCCATTGATTGTGTTTCTCAATAGGGTTTTCCATCGAGATACCAGAAAGGTAAGACGAGCATTCCATGATCACTAGCTGGTCGACACGTGGAGGCTCACCCCTCCAGATGTAAAGGATTATACTTCTTGTCCACATGCCCACTCCATGTATAGCAGAATTGACTATATCTTTATAGGACATAGACATCTTAATCTCCTGTCAGACGCTAGGATTGGACACATTACATGGTCCGATATCATGCTCCTACTACATCAATATATCTATATTTGACCCTCCTCATAGACCTGGGCACAGCATCTCAATGAGTCACTTCTTTAAGATTTCTATTATAAATCCCAAGTGGTGGAGGCATTCACTCACTTTTCTTAAGGATAATGGTGAAACCTCCAAAATGACTCTATGGAAGGCACATAAGTGTGCAGTAAGGGGGAAATGTATTCAGCTGGGTTCCTTCCTCAACGAGCTCAGAAAGAGGCTTTACTGCTAAATTCAAGGATCTTGAGGCAACACATAAAGACAATATGTCCCAGTCAGTTTACTGAAGGAAACAAGGGCAGCCCTGAATAAGCTTTTAGATGATGGAATTAAATTGGTTTTTCGAAAACATAGAAACAGATACTTTTGCTGGAGTAACAAACTGGGTAAATTGTTAGCTAGGACTCTTAGAGCTCAGAGATCCTTACCAATAGAAATTCAAGATAAAGATTCATCTAGTGGACTTCATTGGACAATGAGACATTCCATTTGTATTATACAAAATTATATAATATCTTAGACCCTAGTACTTAGGAGGGTGTCCAATCAAGGTAAAATAAAAATAAAAAAAATATTATTTATTAATTTATTTATAAGGCGCCACAGATTCCATAGCGCTGGATACAGAGGCAGGTAACAAATAGATGAGGTAATACATATAAGTAGCACAGATGAGTGTGATTAATGCTATGGGAACTCACACAGAGTGCAGCAAAATACATGACAGGACATACAAGGGAGTCAGTGGACAGACATGGGTCAATAGGTAGAGAGGACACTGCGAGCGAGAACTTACATATCTCCTTGAAAGTGATTTCCCCCGAATATCGAAAGAGATGTATTTGTCCCTAGAGCACCCTTTACACTTCAAGAATTGGAAGATGCCATTAAAACATTGCACCTTGTTAGTTGTCCTTGTCCCGATAGATTTTCTATATCTTATTTTAGGGCATTTAAAGACTAGCTAACCCCTCTGATTCTCCAAGCCTTTAATGAAGTCTCCAGTGAATCTCCTTTTTCTAAAGAGTCTTTAGAAGCTCATATTACCGTAATACTGTTGGGGTTCCCATCATGAAAACCATGGAAATCGTTGTAAATGCAAACAGAGTGTCTTTATTTTGAGACACAATTGATACCCTTCCCACCGGAGTGCAGACAAGCATAATAAGAAACAGAATGTTCATCAACTAGCTCTCTAGGGTCATCAAGAAATTCAATCTCAGAAGCTGAATCCCAGTCTAGAATCAAATCAAAAGATGTTGATATGCCCATGATGCCAGTAACCAAGGTTGGTATTTGTTGTGACTGATGGGGCATAGGGAGGGTTTTTTCCTACTTGTTAATTTTCTTTTTAGATAGCATAGATTGACCGATCATAGCCACATGCATTGATGTTTCATGGACATGCGTAGGAGCTGAAACTCAGGCTAGATTGTGAATGAAAACATGTTATGAACCCCACAATCAGCAACTAATAACGTCTATATAGAACCTATGGTGCAGGATGTTTTTCACCATTAGCAGCCGCCTTTCCCTGAACCAAATTGTTCACTTTTACTCAGATGCCCCCTGGACTTGTTGTTATCGGTTGTGAGTGAGGTAGAGTCAGGGAGACTCACAACTATGGAGCAACACACAGACAAAACAAGACAAACAGGACACAAAAGAGAATGGTCAATGGCTGGGTCAGAGGATAGGAGAGGTACATAAAGTTAATAAACAGGCCAGGAGTTCTAGGGCAGGCAGAGGTCCTAGTTCTCTCAGGATAACACTGCAGGAACTAGCCTAGGTAAACCTAACACCAGCAAGGGAATAATGATAATGAGTGTATTTATGCAGGTCCTGGCCAATCAGCTGCTAGGTAGAAATCATGTGAGTAGCATCTGTGACTGATCAGCTGCTTAATGGAATGCATGTAAGCAGTGATGACTGTTCAACTGTTAAGTAATGAGCAGTGAGTCTAGCAAGAGCTGGTAATCAGCTGCAATGTGGCTCAGGAAGCAAAGTGAGTAAGGTTGCTCAGCAACAGACACATAATAACTCTGATATTCAGCAAAATCTGGAGTGGATTTTTGAGACAGAGCAGCAAAAACACAGCAAAACGATATGATAATGATAATGGGGTCATCAGAATTAAGAGGGGAGAAGGCCCAAGTCTGTGGCTCCCCTCTGAAACTCATAACCATTAAACCTACTTGGTTAAACCATTCTGAAAAATATATCAGAGATTTTTCAAACTGCTTTATACATAGTTGAAATATTGCAGGAAATTATTTGAGGTCTCCAGCAAAGAAAACTGGAGGAGGGTCTCAGGATTCAGAAGAAAAGGGCTCTGGACACTCTGGCTGAGTGAGTAACAGTCTCTGGCCACTCTGGATGGTCAACAGTCTCTAGAGACTGGCTGAGTGGGTAACAGTCCCTGGACACTCTGGCTGGGCAAAACTCTCTGTGGGTAACAGTCTCTGGACACTCTGGCTGAGTGGGTAACAGTCTCCGGACACTCTGGCTGCGCAACAGTATCATAGGAGAGGAGTCCCCCACTGGGATGGCAAGACTGAAGTCTGTCACTGGGACTGCAGGACAAGAGTCTCCTACTGGGGCAGGATTCCCCCACTGGGACGACAGGACAGGAAGAATTAAGCTTGGATGGAGCAGATAGCTTAGATTCAAACTGATCACTTCTCTCTGGGGGCTCAGGCTGAGCATGCTTGGCCCAGACTGGGCATACTTGGCAGAAGGCCCACATTGAGCACACTTGGCAGAAGACCCACATTGAGCACACTTGGCAGAAGTCCCAGACTGGGCACATTTGGCAGAATGCCCGGACTGGGCACACAATTTGGAATGCTCAGGACTATTAAGATCTGCAGGTTTGTAAATAGGGCATCCTGATAATTGCATCCAGGGGGAGAGGTGTACCCTCAGACATAGCTTGTATCCTGATATTGTTTTGCCATCCCCTTTTGATTAAATTCGATTAATTCCTCCTATGATTTTATTAGTTCAGACTGGATGTCCTTTTACATGGGTTTCCAAGTACTTTCCCTTTTAACATGGTGGCTCTACACACAATGTGATGTCCCCCTGAAAGAGAAATCAAGGTCAGTCTTTATTGAGTCCCAGGGAGAGCAGTATAATCTTTTGGGCAAGTTTTGGGTTAGTCTGACTTGGAGACAAGATAAAATAAGTTGAGTAGGTGAGGGAGAGGTTTTTATTAAATAAATGTGAACTGTAAATGTTTTTATTTTATTAATTGAGCAGATGATCACATAACTTCAAAAGCGTTGGTAGGGTTCTCTACCTTGCTGAAGGATACAAGTCCTCCTCCACAAACATTGCAGCAAAGCCCTGTCAAATGGTAAGACACAACCAGGCGCCATTCCAGGGACGCATCTCAAGACAGGCAATTAAACTTTTTAATTACTTAAGTTAATTATTAGTAAATAGTTACTTAATTTTCTCAAATGCAGTATTCACAAATACTCTGAAAATTTTTCTTTCTAATGGTGCAGCTACAAAGTGACATTAGATGTACTTTATATGTAATATACCAGATGTTTTGAGGGCACCTTCCACAGATATCTATTTGTGTTAACTGTAGTCACAAAGAGCCATTTCCCACCGCTTTAAATATTGTCATTATATGGAAGAGAGTCAGTCTGATCACCAGAAAGATAGCGTACAGCTAGAATATTACCGAACAGATTTATGTCATGCGTAGATGCGTGCAATTACCAGACTATCAAAGGATGCATTATAAATGCCACATTTCTTTTGAGTTATACAGTGGCTCTTGTCTTTTATGAGAATTATAATGTAAAAGCGGATTACTGAGAGTGTTTGGATTAATAACTTTTATCAGGGCCATCAAACGGAGTGACATATGCACCCACCTCCTTTATCCTGTATATAAAGTTGATGGAATGTGACATAGGTACTTGACAGATTCCTTGCTCTTGACATGAAGTTTTTATTTTATTTTATCAGTTTAAAGACCTTTCTACTGCAAGCGGCATCCAGCAATATTTTCAGAAAGCACTTTAACCTGCCATATATTTTAACCCAGAACAAAGGGGAAGTCATTCAATTCTCATGACAGCAGATTATTTGTAACTATATTTTTATATATTTGTACAAAGTGCTTTAATTGCAGGTCATACCTGTAACCATAAAACACATTGTATAACACTCAGTTGAAAACTATATGCCATTCCCATGGAGAATAAGATATGGCTTTAAAACATGTACAGATTCCTTTGTTGAAAAGTCTACCTGTCGTGTAGGTTTATAAAATATACCATTAACATTACAACTTTAGTTAAGTAGTTGCATTCTAATTATTAACCTACATACCTTTCATGAGAAAATCAGCTATGAATCTGGGCCTCTCTCTTTATTTGCATTGAGCTGTTTATGATTAGGATGTTGTGACTAATCACATATATACTTCCCAGAGCAGTGTCGGCTAACCTGTGACACTCCAGGTGTTGTGAAACTACAAGTCCCAGTCCCTTCCAGCAATAAACAGCTAAATATTGGCAAAGCATGCTGGGACTTGTAGTTTCACAACACCTGGACTGTCACAGGTTAGCCAACACTGTCCTAGAGTCTGGCAATGTCAAATATTCACATAGCATGATCCTGCCAGGTACTCCCATTAACACTGACAAACCTCCCAATAGTCCAGATACTGGTTGGAGTATCCCAATACTTACACCCCAAATAAGGGGTGTGGCCTATACAGTGGACAAGACTTAACTGTAATATATATGTGCTAACTGGGAATGGGAAGTTGTGGTGCAGATGCTAAAAGCTGAGGGTAGAGGAAAGGCCAGACTACCAGGGCAGCTCTTCACTGAACCTGGACAATTCTGACTACATCCCCAACATGAACGGTGCTGGGTAATGGAAAGAAAGTTGAAGATACCACCTCTAATAGGCTGTTTACTACTGGAGAACAGACAATTTGCTGTGGGAGCAGTGTGGAGAAAGTGGAGAGAATTGGAGAGGGCAGAGTGGTTGGTTCCCCTCCTGAGAATTGTATCCAGTATAAGAATCCAGTGTCTGTCTGGGGTTCAGGGCCAATGCCAATGTCCAGAGGAGATCCAGGGTTCAGAGAGGAGCATCCAGTGCCTGTGGCCAGAAAAGTTCTGGGGTAGCCTGTGTCCAGAGAGGGTTCAGTGTCCGAGGACAGCTAGTGTCCAGAGGAGATCCAGGGTTCAGAGAGGAGCATCCAGTGCCTGTGGCTAGAGAAGTTCTGGGGTAACCTGTGTCCAGAGAGGGTTCAGTGTCCGAGGGCAGCTAGTGTCCAGAGGAGATCCAGGGTTCAGAGAAGTGCATCCAGTGCCTATGGCTAGAGAAGTTCTGGGGTAGCCTGTGTCCAGAGTGGGTTCAGTGTCCAAGGGCAGCTAGTGTCCAGAGGAGATCCAGGGTTCAGAGAGGAGCATCCAGTGCCTGTGGCTAGAGAAGTTCTGGGGTAGCCTGTGCCCAGAGACGGTTCAGTGTCCTAGGGAAGCTAGTGTCCAGAGGAGATACAGGGTTCAGAGAGGAGCATCTAATGCCTGTGGCTAGAGAAGTTCTGGGGTAGCCTGTGTCCAGAGAGGGTTCAGTGTCCGAGGGCAGCTAGTGTCCAGCGGAGATCCAGGGTTCAGAGAGGAGCATCCAGTGCCTGTGACTAGAGACGTTCTGGGGTAGCCTGTGTCCAGAGAGGGTTCAGTGTCCAGGGTCAGCTAGTGTCCAGAGGAGATCCAGGGTACAGAGAGGAGCATCCAATGCCTGTGGCCAGAGAAGTTCTGGGGTAACCTGTGTCCAGAGAGGGTTCAGTGTCCGAGGGCAGCTAGTGTCCAGAGGAGATCCAGGGTTCAGAGAGGTGCATCCAGTACCTATGGCTAGAGAAGTTCTGGGGTAGCCTGTGTCCATAGTGGGTTCAGTGTCCAAGGGCAGCTAGTGTCCAGAGGAGATCCAGGGTTCAGCAAAGTGCATCCAGTGCCTGTGACCAGAGAAGTTCTGGGGTAGCCTGTGTCCAGAGAGGGTTCAGTGTCCAGGGTCAGCTAGTGTCCAGAGGAGATCCAGGTTTCAGAGAGGAGCATCCAGTGCCTGAGACCAGAGAAGTTCTGGATTAGCCTGTGTCCAGAGAGGGTTCAGTGTCCAGGGTCAGCTAGTGTCCAGAGGAGATCCAGGGTTCACAGAGGAGCATCCAGTGCCTGTGTCCAGAGAGGGTCCAGTGTCCAGGACACATTGAGCTGCTGATGGACTGACTTGCCTGTATGAAGTAGGCCTTTAGCTACACTTGATCACACTTAGAGTGAACATTACCCATGACACCGATAGCTGGACAGTAGATACAAACTACACTTATTTGAATTTTTTATTCTATCTGGCACAGCCCCTGCACAGACCGTATCACACATTTTATTGTCAAGGAACTGCTGTACTATTTATTCACAAGGTACTGGTCTATTCCCTCACAAGTTGCCCAGGCCACTGGCATGAAGCACGCCACCCGTACCGCTTGGGCTGTTGCTAATGTCAATATATGTTATATGTTTTATTTGCATAACTAGTTCAATAGGTTGTATGTCAGCACTGTGATAAATATAAGGCACACATATATATGTTAGAAAGATATATATCTATGTACCATGTAAATTATATATATATATATATATATATATATATATATATATATATATATAAATGTGCACTTTATGTACATGTGTGTCATGTAACTTGCACCATTTGAACATGAAAAGTTAGCAAGCAAAGTGATTGAATACACTTACTGAGTAATAATTACACTGGGATACTCACTGTGGTTCCAACCTGGAATCTCAGTGTCAAATATATTTAAAAATTATTGTAAGCCCTTATGAGCAGGTAAATTCTGCCTCAAGTACAACACCGTGTGATATCATATGTACAAATTACCACAGTCTGCTGAACACAACATAAATTATATATAAATATATATATCTCCTAAACAAAATGAAATGAACATTTCTCATTTCCCATACCACTCAAGAATTATGTAGGTTAAAAATGAAGTTCACTCACAAGCTGGTTAAATTGTGAGTTGTTATCAGATTCAATTACCTATAGTAAGTAGCTAAATCTCAACTAATAATCAACTGAAGGAAAATTTTTAACAGATGTGCAAAATTAGGGTTAATCCAGTGTAACTTTTAAACTGTGTCAGTGACTAGTAATTTAACAAAATTATATTTATATTAGGATGTAGGTTGGGTATTAAATCTTTATAAGTGTGAGAGGAAGCCCTAGTATCAAATTCTCTGCCCAAGATTTTACTTTATGCAAATGTTCTGGATCTTATTTACATGCATAATTTTCACGGACGCACTGCAAGAGTCAGCAATTAGCTTTTATTGGTCTGGTGCAAGTTGGACAATGAAAGCAAGTCTCTGATTGGCTTGTATTGATTAGTTAAATTTCACACCTAAACATAATGGGCCTGATTCATCGCGCACTGAGTGCAACGTGCATTTGTTTTAAAATGTACGTAAATAGGCTCTGCGCTCTCCCGAATTCATCAAGGCACGGATCTGAAGATATGTGCACTGTTCAATTTGGATGTAGGTCTGCTGTGCTCTACTACATAGGACACTGCAGGATACGTCCAATGCCTATGTGGAATATAAATTCGCAAAAGAAAGCATAAGAAAAAAATTGTATAGAATTAATGCCACTAGTTAATAATAAAAGCATTAATGATGATAAAACAGTAAAAAAAAAGGAAAGGGGTTCATTTTCTCTCCTATAAAATACATTTATTAGGATGTTGTTCATCACCATCATCATCATCACCATTTATTTATATATAGCGCCACTAATTCCACAGCGCTGTACATGAATGGCAAAATATCTCAAACAACATATTTGAGCTATCAAGCCATTCAGAAGCAGTTATTAAAAAACCTGTCATTTGGATGGCGGTTTTGATGACAGTTCTATAGGGTGGTTTGGTTGCTGATTTCAATCCGCCACACATCGCCAGCCATTTTACATCGTGGCCTCAAACAACCCTATAGAAAATGTGGTGGGTTATAACTGCCACCAATCTCGAATCTTAGTAAATCTAGCCCCTAGTGTTAAGTAATTATTGTCGTTTTTATTTTTATAAAATTGACTTTTTAACCCTATTTCATTCCCTTGACCCTCATATCGTATAACACCCTTTAATTTATGTGACCTGTGCACAATAATTTTATACAATCTGCCATGATACTCAGGGATCTGTCATGGATCTGTAAGATCAATTACATTTACCAGCATAGCTTAAGCTCTATATACCAGATAAAAGTATAGTCAAGGCAGGTATGTAGCAAGTTTAATGGTCATTTTTATCTCAGGCTGTTTAAAATGTTATTTAACTAGCTGCTGCCACTTTGGAGAAAATAGTGATTATTTTTGCAATAAGTAATCTTCATAGAAGACAATTTGATACCTTATGAATTATTGTCATAGCAGACAGTCACCTCTAAATTTCCCCCACAGAGGATTGCACAGAGGATTTAGCTATGTGCTTGGTGGTCTAACAGTTGTTGATCTTTTTCACATGCTCTATAATAATATGTGTATATAATGGCACTTGTGACGGTATAGGACGTTTCCTTATGACAAGCAGCAGTAAATCTATAACATTCTATCACCTTCTTTGCACAATATAACATTAGCATCCTTTACTTTTAGTATATATTGATTATGCCATAGCATTGTATCGTATTGATGTGGGCCCCTTATATTTATGTGCAGTTATTCCTTCCATTGTATAATACGGCAGTCCCATCGCACCAGTGCCTCGTGGCCTTTATCACTGGTTACTAGATGTCAAGGTAAATCATGACTATTATTACCTTGATAATATGGGGGGAAGCCATTATTATTATGTTAATGGTATATAGTACTTTACCAGACATAACTAGGATAGATGACATGAGAATGTACTTGACTAAGACATTTTGTCAAGTATTAACATTAATCAATGTAATCCATTGGCTCATATAGTTATTCTTCACCTTATGTTTGTAATGCACACCATACTATGTGTACTACTTTGGAATGTACCTTAGGCACTCTTCCCCTGCAGAGTGGTGAAAGCACCTTAGGCACAGCCTTAAGTAATCCAGTACTTGCACTTACAAACACCTCAGGCGTTTCAAACCTAATAAAATAGTTGTAGCCAAGCTGTGTGCAGTGTGTTTGTCTCACATTTCACTCTGATTTCTAAACACAACCCAAGTGATTTATATAAATGTACCAAAAGTAATCTCCCTGTACTTAACACAAATTCATATAAATATAAACCATTTTGGTTTTCAGCTGTGTAAAATGCAGAATTAATCCTTACTTACCCACTATTAGTGCAGAGATAGTAATATAACGCATGTTAACACAAAGGCAGATGCAGAGTGAGACATGTGCCTGTTTGTGTACATACCAACTAAGAAAACACATACATTTACATTGAGCCTCTTTACACTTGAAGAAGCGGGATGGGGAGGGAAGGCATGGTCTAACATAGGCAAGGTGTCCTGTGTGAGGCCATGTCCAGAATTTTCTCCAATAGCCCAATTCGCGCCTATTGTCTTATTGTCTTACTTATTACTAAGATGCTTTAATGCATTCAGTTGTTGCCACAGGATTGGCTGATTAGATCTTTGTATTAATAAGCAGGTGTACCTAATAAATTGGCCAGCAACTTTAGGATGTTCTTGCTAAAGATGGACAATATATTGGTTAAGTAGAAAAATAGATGCCACATGGGGAAATCTGTGTATAGTCCATCAATAAATCTAATTATGTTTTTGGGAATTAACTTGTCAAAATTGCCAGTGAAGGC
The DNA here is from genome assembly GCF_038048845.1 of Mixophyes fleayi. Lineage (NCBI taxonomy): Eukaryota > Metazoa > Chordata > Amphibia > Anura > Limnodynastidae > Mixophyes > Mixophyes fleayi. Next base: position 395,483,952 of record NC_134402.1, on the reverse strand, counting down.
AATAAAAATGGGCTCTGAGAAACCAAAACATTTATTCCATGATCAACCTGTTAGTGACCTAATCAGTCAATCGCATGGAAACAACTGAATGCATTAAAGCAAGCAGACATGGTCAAGAGGTTTAGTTATTGTTTAGACCATAGACCAAAATGGGGAAGAATTGTGATATAAGTGACTTTGACTGTGGAATGATAGTTGGTGCCAGAAGGGGTGGTTTGAGAATGTCAGAAACTGCTGATCTCCAGGGATTTTCATGCACAGCAGTCTATACACTTTACAGAGAATGGTGCGCAAAACAAAAAACATCCAGTGAGCGGCACTTCTGTTGGTGAAACGCCTTATTAATGAGAGAGGTCAGAGGAGAAAGGTCAGACTGGTTGAAGTTGACAGGTAAGCAATAGTAACTGAACTATACATTACAACAGTGATATGCAGAAGAACATCTCTGAAGGCAAAACCTTATGGGCAATAGCAGCAGAAAACCACCCCGGGTTCCAGTTCTTGTCGGCTTAAAACATCAATTTGAGGCTACAGTGGGCGGAGGCTTACCAAAGAGTTGAACATTGGAAAAACGTCACCTGGTCTGACAAATCTCAATTTCTCCTGTGAAATGCAGATGGCAGCACCAGAATTTGATGTAAACAACATGAATCCATTGGTCTATCCTGCTTTGTGTTAATGGAACAAGATGAAGGTGGTGGTGAAATAGGGTGGGGAATGTGTTCTTGGCACACATTAGGCCCCTTAATTCCATTTGAGCCTGAGTATTGCTGCTGACCATGTGTATCCCTTTATTTTCCCAGATTATCCCTCTTCTAATGGTACTTCCAGAAGGATAACCATGTCACAAAGCAAACGTCATCTCAAGTTGGTTCCACGAACATGACAAAGAATTTAGTGTATCTCAATAGCCTCCACAGTCACCAAATCTCTATCCAATAGAGCACCTTTGGATGTGGTGGAATGAGAGATTCGCAGCATGAATGTGTATAATATGCTTATATTTATTCTATATGTAAGATTAATCCAAAATGACCAATAGACTGTTCTATTTTTTTATTATTCTTTCTTCTGCTTGGTCAAATATATCACAATAACTTGTATTAGTACAATTGAGCAATACAATGGAACAGTCAAAATGAGGTAAGTGTAACAAAATGGAACCAGAAAAGAACACCAGAGTACCAGACTGCAAAATTGTATAATCATGTTTTTAGGATCAAGAGAAATAAGAGTGGGATGGGTAGAGGTTTAGTGTGCAGGGTGAGGGATACAGGACAAGTAAGAAGCGGCGCTTAGTGTTGTATCCAGTCAAAGTATTGTAATTAGTAAAGTATCACTAAGCCCTAGCTAAAGAAAGTGTCGGTACATAGCGAGTGGAAAGTCTTAATATTGGAATTCTTCACACTGCACATGGGTTGAGAAGTGCAGATTAGGGGTCTAAAGAACATAAAGGTCTGCTCTCTAAAGACCCTTGGGTATTCTTACGCTGTTATTCCCCTCAAGACCTCAAAAAATTCTCTTGTAAGCTTACTGCACACATTCTTGCAGCAGCTAAGGACCTGTTAGGTAAAATTTGGAAAATCTCAAGCCAACCATCCTTTAACCGCACTTAAAAAGCAAATCTGGGAAAGGAGGGAATTTGATAGTGGTTTCATAGCCATGATCAGATATTTTTATGATAGACCTTGATAATTAACACCCTGCTTGGTTCGGTATCTGGATTTATGGTGAACCCAAAAAATCAACCGTCCTATATCTAGAGAAAGGTCAAATTAAACCCTCATGGCCACTCTTTACAAACTTAATATTGGTAAAGCCATTTATAATATGCATTTGGCGGGTTGGGGGACATCTCATTCTCTCCTATTTGGGCAGGGCAAACTTTCTGAAGATCATATCCTTCCCAAGATTATTACACCCCTTGCAAACATTGTCCTTACAATTAACAAAAAAAGATGTACAATCTATCAACCACCTCTTTCATACCTTTATATGACAAAAAAATCCCCTTATTATTTTCATTAAGCTCTAACAACAAAGTTAATGGGTGAATTAATTTTTCAGAAGTAATCCATTACAGCCATGCGGCACATTTGTGCTATTTGAGAGACTGGCTGACAAACCAAAGTATGTACACAAATCTGGCAGTAGAAATAGAATTTCTCCAAAAATTACACATTAAAGCCTTTCTCCACCTTCATGACATGGAAATCCCAACCCATTTATTGGATAATCCACTTTTAATCTCTGTTGGGAAAATCTGGTATATTTTATAACATAAATTACACCTCATTCCCTTCAAACCTATCCATTTACCACTGAGGCCTCATAAAACCTGCTCAAGAGTCTGTAAACTTTATCTCAAAAGAGAGTTGTTACAGGACTAGGCCACCATATATGAACCATGGTATCCCTATGGCCACAGTTTCTTCAACAATCAGATGTAACTGATGGAAACATTTTGTTCAGTCTTGCTGCAGAATTAGACCACAGATAATACCCTATGTAGGACATTTCCCTGATCTTAGTTGAGATAGAGCTTTTTGGGAATTCCCAGTCTCATGTTCTCCTGGCCTCCTCGTCTGGTGGAGGGCCAAGGTAATTTTTCCATTCTGCTTCATAGTAATTCTGCAAGGGGAATAGCAGCTTCATGCAGAATACCATAAATATTGGATATCATGCGCCTGCTAGTTGGATAATGTCTGAAGATGCTCTCAAATGGGGTGAGATCTTGGAGGCTGTGGATTGAAGTTAGGAGTACAGAAAATTACACATTAGGAAGAATTCAAATGGGCTCAATTCTCCCCTAGGGATAGCCACTGACCAAGTCAACAAAAAATGTACTGGGAATATGCGGTCAGCTTGGATCCAGTCCCGGAATCTCGAAGTGGAGAACGCTGAATTTCTCCATATGAGAGACCATGGGGGGGACCAGGGAGGAGAACTTTTGACGAGTATAAATCCCAAAGATAAGTTACAAATTTAAGAACATTTTGGTTGCATTAAAAAGCTGGATTCAATATCAAACCAGGAAGTTTTTCCTGGGGTGGGGTTTTGGTCATACTATATGGACACCTGAGAAAAGTGTGATTCAGATATGATTTTATACCTGCCCAGCGAGGGGATGGTAAGGTGGTTCCAGGAGGTATGGTCTGTTTGCATTTTATAAGAGCTGGGGAAAATTTTCTTGGAAAAGGAGATCCTAGCGAGATGTGAGAAAACCCCATATTTTAACTTTGTAGACTGCCATTTAAAGTAGAAGTTTAATTTAATGAATTAATGAGTTTCAACATCCTGTGGGGGTACATGAAGCAGCAGGGCTTACAATTTTGAATAGTTGGTCTTGTATCCAGTTTAGTTCAGTTGCAAAATGTTATAGTGGTTGGGGAGGGAGATTCTCAGCTGTGACAATAAGAGTAAGATATCATCATGGAAAAGTGAAATCTAGGAGTCTAGACTCCCTGGATATTGGGGTTAGCTTTGCAAAACTTGATGCTTGATCGCCAGGGCAAAATCAGGGGGGGGGGGGGATAGTAGACATCCTTGTCTAGTGTCATTATGGATAGATACTGGGCCTTATTCATTAAGGAAAGTAAAGCAAAAAAAAAAAAAGGAGTACGTTTGCTCCTGGACAAAACCATGTTACAATGCAAGGGGTGCAATTTAGTTTATTATTTTGCACACAAGATAAATACTGGCTGTTTTTTATGTAGCACACAAATACTTGATTGCTTTATTTGTACACTGAAATTTTAAGTTGATCTAGAACATGCCCTACCCCAACAATAAATCTGCCATCACATTGTCATTTTGCCTCCTCCTCCAATGCAACATGGTTTTACGAAGTTGAAAAGTTACCTATTTTTTTTTGCTTTACTTTCCTTAATGAATCATGAGCACTGTGTCCAATGGAATGCCATTAAATAGAACTGTAGCTGATGGCACAGCATAAAGGGCCAGGATATCATTTTAGAAGTTCCCGGATACACCTAAGGACACAATGGTTATTTATTTATTTATTTTTTAAATAATCTCGCTCTCTCTCATACAGCCACCATGTTCATACATTTATATCCCTACCCCTTATATACCCCTTTATTTAGGTTAGGTTGTACCCAATGCCAATGATTTTATAATCATTTATGAATGTTCCTTGTCATCTACTGTTATTTATGGTTTAGCTAAAAATGATTTCATAGATTGAACCTATCATTTTTATTTAGGTTTTTAAATTAGCGCTGTTTTCCACCCTAGGCTTATACTCGAGTCAATAACCTTTTCCCAGTTTTATGTAGTAAAATTAGGTGCCTCGGCTTATATTCGGGTCGACTTATACTCGAGTATATACGGTACATTGTAAAATTAACAAGAGAGAAGGAAGGCATAGGAAATGGGGGAGTAGAGGAGAAAGGAAGGTGAAGTGAATAACTACAATTGTTCAGTGTCCCCAGATGTGCTGTAATATGAGAACAATATTAAATTCTAGTTAGAAGCGTACACATTAACTATAGTGCATACTTTATTATTTAGTTAGCCTACTAGGATAAGAAAGTGTCCTTTGCCTACAAGTTCAAAAATAAGGTGGTTGGCAAAAACATTGTCCCTCATTTTTTTTATGTTTGTTTATAGGAAATAAGTGGGGTATGCCTTAGAATGCAATTCAGGGTGTCAGCCATAAAGAAATTGGATCTAATGGAGGAAGATTAAGTCTCCTTTGTAGAGTTTGATAGTAGCAAGTAGATTTCCTCTCTTCTGAGGGCTAAGGATCCTTAGATCCATGCACAGTGGTCTGTTCTATTATTTTTATTTTGTGGCTAAAAAGAAAAAGATAAATTATTTGTATTTTCTTATGTTTCCTCTGGGGGAGATGTTATACCTGGCACTTTGCTCTATATGGCCCAAGCACTGGCAGCTGCAGGAATAGACAGGTGCTGTTATTATTATTATTAATTTTAATTTATAGGGCGCCACTAGGTGTCCGTAGCGCAGTACAGGGACAAACAAAGTTACAGTGCTGTGGTCTGTGCCGCGCGTATAGCAACATGATATTAAATTTTATTTGCCAAGTTATTTTGAGTTATCTTGTTAATCCTTAGAAAAATACAAAAACAAATGCAACTAAGTGACTTCTTTGTATTTGAAATGTACCATTTCCACATTTCAATAAATGATAAAAAACTAAACTTTTTTACACTAACATAATATTGTTGGTGGCCCAATTCCAGATAACATTCCTGACCACTTGTTTCATGTGTAGGCAGCTCCTTTTTTAATAAGAATCCATTGATTAACCACCATTAAATAATTTGATTTCAATGTAAAAAATTGTATCAGATGGTACAAAATGTAAAAATGTTTTGATTGTAGCAAATAACAGACTTATAAGGTCCAAAACAAATTTTCTTTAAAACATTGATAACATTTCTGTCTGTGTGTCTCACACACATATATATGTATATATACACACATATATATATATATATATATATATATATATATATATACATACACACATATATACACACACACACAGACACCTCTATTTTGTTGACATTACATTTTAGAATATTTATATTATAGCAAGATCTTATATAAAATATTAATGTCAACCAATCAGAAATACGTAAACACATTATATAACTATTCATAGTGAACACTAGTACTGTGTCAATAAGATTATTTGAAGAACTATAGTATAATGTACAGTCAAGTCCATAAATATTGGGACATTGACACAATTCTCATATTTTGGGCTCTATACACCACCACAATGTATTTGAAATGAAACTAACAAGATGTGCTTTAACTGCAGACTTTTAGCTTTAATTTGAGGGTATTTACATCCAAATCAGGTGAACGGTGTAGGAATTACAACGGTTTCTATATGTGCCTCACACTTTTTTGTTTCCCGCAAATAGAGCAACATTGGTCGCCCAAGTATGGTCTCAGACTGACCACACACACGCACACATAAGTCCCACTCCTTCCTTTCCTCCTTATAGAAAAATAGACCTCACATTTCATTCAGTGGTTCTGTATTTACTTTTGCACATTTCGGACCATCCAAATGATCGCGTATTTTGTTTGCCTTCCTTTTAAACATTTTTCTGTGTAATGACTCAGGCTGCCACACAGTCCCAGCCATTTACATATACTGTCACCTATCCTGGCCTATTTTGGCTCTTACTTTGTACGTATACATTGTGTGACTGTATTTTATAAATAAATTTATTTAAAAAAAGGAAAGCGTACGAGACTAGAACGAAGAGACGATTGTTTTTTTTCCCATTTTTATAACGTTTTGTGGTTTCAACGAGGGGTGTGGTTTATTTGCATTGGTGCACTACAGTGCCCAGCGGCCACTGGCTTCAGGGCATGCTGGCACTAGTGGTTTCCCAAGTGCCAGCATACCTGTAATTCATGGGTATGCTGGTGCTTGTACTAGTACAAACCTGGGCTTGCTGGGACCTGTAGTTCACCTAAGTAAAATAGCATTTCATTCATGTTATTTTTAGCCATTTCTCAATTCACACCTACCACCCAGGGTTGTAGAAAGACCTCTAGTGCTGTCAGCATGGGGATGGTAACCCCTTGGGAGAAGACCCACATTTTTTCTTGCAAATCCCAATTTGCTAGGGAATCCAGCCCCGTGCTGACCAGGGACTGGTTGGCATCATGGCAGAGGAACCTCATGCTGCAAGTTCCCCTACCACAGTGCGACCAGCAACCCTGGCTAAGTCTAGGACTGGTTGGAGGAGAATAAGGGGGATCCCCACACTCCACAGTTTGTCCTCTCAATTTGCCTCCAACCAGCACTAGGGTTAATATGACTAGGGAAGTGGTGGGGCACACTTTTTTTTTTTTTTTTTTAAACTGTTTACTGTGTGGACACTGGACATTGCTGATTTATTGTTGACATTGTGACTGTCTGCATTTTGACTGTCAGCAATCACAATGCTTGGAATGAGTCTGTCAGCATTTTCACGTGGGAAGGGTAAGTGTCAGTATTTCTTTCATAGGAAGTACCACCAGTTTCAGTAAAATACCCAGAGAAATGGAGTTTGTTGCATCAACCGCTTTAGGACAGTAAGTCAGTCTCTCCTTGTGGGTCTCAGATTTCTGTGTGGAAGGACCCAGATTGGTGTTGTTATGATGACGAGGTTCAGGAGGCGTTTGTGGAGTGTGACCAATCCTACAAAGTAGAGATGTTCACTGACCCCCGTCTGGTTTTGGATCTGGATTAACTTGCTTGTTTTGGATCCCTAATTTTTGTGCTAAACTAACATAATTTTTTATTTCCCCCTTCATTATTATTAATCTCAACAACACTAATTTCAAGTCATTTGCAGTCAATTTGGACCATTTTACAGGTCACAAGCGACATGGCAATGACTCAAACACACGGCAGTTCCTAGCACATCTAGGAAATATTGCCACACAGCAGTGTCCGTAAAGAAAAGTGGTGCAAGATAAAATTGTCCTTATATCATGAAATCAGTTATGGTTCATTTGATCGTTACACCCGTTCCTTGGATACCTGTGGTAATTCTACAGCTAATACATGGCGACGAGATGCGTGCTTTTATCAGACCCAGACCAATCCAGGCTGCCAGATAATGCATTAAAAAGAGTCATTGTAATTCAAAGCAAAAAGCAAGTTCATCACTGAGCTTCGAATCAGCCCCATTTCACAGAAAATTATAATATAGTTAGGTACCTTTGACGTAAAGTGCAGATTACAAACACTTTGTGCAATACTGATGAAACAGCAAAGTGGAAGGTAATACATATACACTTCTATTTAGACATCCATGCTTACATTACTTATGCAAGCAGCGTTGTTCTTTGTTAATGAAACGGTTGTCTTTATAACGTTCAAAAAAATTAAAAATAATCCTCCACCATTCTTTGGATGTTGATAGTAGGATCAGATGGAGTTACAACAGAGGTGTTACTAATTCTGGTCAATTCTTTTGCAGTAGATAAGACCAGATGTCAAAATGTTCTGCCGAGTCATCTGCATCATCAATGGGTGTCTAAGATTTTTGCTAAGCAACAACAGTAGCTGAAAGGAAAAGTGGTGCAAGATGGAATTGTCCTTGGGCCCACCCACCCTTATGTTGGATCTTAAAAAGGACATGCACACTTTAACAAACCAAGCACTTCAGCAACAAGGAGTGTCACTTTTGGGGCTTATGTGCTTGGTGTGATTAGGCCCCCACAAAACAAGGTAACAATGGGCTTAAGGCACCTAAAAGTGCTGTTAATGAACTCTACTATGGCAATATGTTGTGGTCATCATCCTCAGCCTCATCAGTTTGTACATCATCCTCAAACATTATTAATTCATCACTGCTAGAATCCACCATTACAGAAGTCTCAGTATTTTTATGTAATTGGTAGGAAAGTCCTTCCTCATGGAAATTGAAGTTCACTTTTATGAACATCTTTTTCCACATTTTGAGGAAGTAGCCTCCTACGCCGATCACTGACAAGGTTCCGGGCTATGCTGAAAACTCTTTCCGAGTACACACTGGAGGGTGGGAAGCTTGGACAGTGCAAAGCGAGTTGGTATATGGGTATCCAAATTCCTTTTTTTATTTCCTCCAAGTATGTAAAGGGACTGTCTGATGTGTCTATTTCTATGCCGTCGTGAAAATAATCCTCCACCGTCCTTTGGATGTTGATAATAGGAGCAGGTGGAGTTACGGCAAAGGTGTCACGTTTTTTGGTCAATTCTTTTAGATCAGACCAGATGTCAAAATGTTGTGCAGAGTCATCTGCATCATCCCTGGGTCTCTTTGGAAAACTTTTTCCTAGCAGCAGCTGGGTGAGAAACTGAAGGAGACACCGACCTGTCACGTAACACTCGAGCCGTCATCTTGCTCACCTGGAGTTCCTTGAATCTCTTCAGATCTGAGTCAGTTGGAAACAAAGAAAAAAGACATAGCTCTTAAATTGCGGATCAAGCACAGTCGCCAAGATGTAGTGATATGATTTCAAGATTTTGATAACTCTTGGATCCTGGCAAAGCGAATAAAGTACTTGATCTAAGTCCAACATATTTAGCGTAATTGCTTTGTTTAATCTCCTCCCTCAGTTTCTCAAGGCTGCTTTTCCAAAAGTCTAATTAAGGGAATTACTTGACTCAAGCTAGCAGTGTCTGAACTCACTTCACAGGTGACTACTTTGAATGGTTTCAGCACCTTGCAAAACACGGAAAGTATTCTCCACTGCGCTTGAGTAAAATACATCCCCCTCCTTTCCCAATGTCATGGCTTTTGGAATAAGCGTGGATGGCTTTTCACTGTTCCTATATCTGCAGAAACATATACAGTGTGGAATTCCACCTTGTCACCACCACTTGGTTCAGATGGTGGCAGGGCAAATTAAATTGCTGTTGTAGCTGTTGCAATCTCCTATATGCTGTTGTCGACCCCCGGAAGTGTCCAAATATTTTACGGGCCACAGACAGAATCTCCTGCACGTCCCTGTCATTTTTAATAAAGCTCTGCACCACCAAGTTTACAGTGTGAGAAAAACAGGGAATGTGATGGAATTCACCCAGCTGTAATGCTCTCAAATATTGATGGCGTTATCAGAAATTACATATTCTGAGGAGAGTCCGAGCGGGATAAGCCATGTTCCAAAGACATCCCTTAGATACTGTAACAGATTGTCAGCTGTATGTCTCTTAGCAAAGCTGGTGATACACAGAGTAGCCTGCCTCTGAAAAATGTGACGTACTTGGGTACATGCTGCTGCTGTTCCTGTGGTTAAGTGTACAGTGGGTAGAATGGCATTTTGTAGCCCAATAATTACATTTTTACGAATCTTCTGGTAAAGGTGAAGAATAGCTTTTCTAGTAAAAGGGTGTCGTGATGAAATTTGGTAACGGGGACAAAAGACCAAGAAATTGTCTAAAACCAACTGCATTAATAGTGGATATTGGACGCAGATCTAATACTAGGATACTCGCCAGGGAATCTGTGATCCACTTTGCGACAGCTTTCATACTTCCTTCCTCTTGCAAAGGATTGTTTAACAGTCAATTGTTGTAAACTACTACTAGTCTTCTTCTTGGTCTGCTTCTGGGATGTAGATTCACCCCCGGCAGCAGCAGGACTAACACTCAAGAACTCTTCTGAGGAATCCAGAATAGTGAAGGAGTCATCTAGCCTTAGCAACTTGGATGCAAGACTAACTCTGATCGCTACTGAGGATATTGATGAGGACGGTGTAGTGGGTGTAGATTGCAGGTGTCTGGAACTAGCCGAGAGAAGGGACCTAGCTGATGGACTGCTTGTTATTTTTTTTTAGCATAAGCTTCTGATTTTCCCAACAGCTTGCCATGAACTCGCTTCAAATGGCATAACATGGATGAGGTTCCTAAATAGTTAAGGTCCCTACCTCTACTGACTGGCTTTACAAAACGCTACAAATGGCTAGACAACTGTTGTCAGGATTTGGGTAAAAATTATTCTACACATCAGAGGATTTTTTGTGCCCAGGCATGACAATGGCCTTCTTATCCCATGCAAGAACTGCATCCACTGGTGGAAGACTTACACAAACATCATCATCCTTATCAACATCCTCATTAGCGCCCTCGTCAGCTACACAAATATCCCCCTCATCCTGTTGCAATTCCAAACTGGCATCCTCAATTTGTGCATCACCGGCTACACTTGGGCTGTTCATGCACACATCTGCAGAAATACTGAAAGGAGCCTTCTTTATGGGTACACGATCAGACAGGTCAGGATTACACATAGGACTTGTGGATAGACTCGCCTCAGGGATTTGTATCATTTCTGAATCTGAACATACATTTTCCTCTAATGCCTTACTGTTTTCTTCCATATCAGCTTTTACACATAAAATTATTTGGACACCACTTTTGGAGTCCGAAAGAAAAGGGCTTGCTTGGTCATGACTGACCTTACAAGAAGATGGCTCAGTGACAGTTGCAGAACTAGCACTCATAGAGAAAGGCGAAGGCCTCATTCTTTCCTTGACATGTTGGCAATTTTTTTTTTTCTGCAGATAACTTTGCCTGGATTACAGGTCTTTTTTTTTTCTTCACCAAGGTAAAAGGTGTTTTTTTTTCATTTTTGTTTCCCTGACTAAAAACACTATGCACTTTAACATAGGCTTTAGCAGATGACGTGGAGGGATTACTATCATCATGACTGATGCCAGCAGCTGCCTGGTGCTCTTGCTCTTCTGTGTACTGCTGTAAATCCATTTTGATAACACAGTACAATGTGACTGCCGACTAAGACCAAGCCTTCCAGCCCTATTATTCCTATTTCAGAAATGACAATTAGCAATGGAGCCCTCCTCTTTGTGTTTTACCTATATAACACAGTACAATGTGACTGCAGATTTAGAAGACCAAGTCTGCCAGCCCTATTTCTATTTCAGCAGTGACAATTAGTAATGAAGCTCTCCTCAATGTCACTGGAGACTTTGAAAACACTGCTACCCCCTCCTCTTTCTTTTCTAGCTATGACGCTGCCCAACTGCACTAGAGACTGCCAAGAACTGTCCTACCTCTTCTGTGTCCCTCTGTGAAACGGTGCTGGAACGCCATGGAGGGCAGTACTTATAGAATCCAAAACTCGCAAGATCAGACAACGTAACAATGGCGTTTTGTCTCCTTTTCAATTCCGAGGGCGCACAAAAGTAACAAGCCGTCTCCGCTCGGATCTGCAAAGTTTGGGTGTGTTCGGTTCTCCGAGAACAGAGCATCTCTACTACAAAAGGAGGTTTTTGGCTTCTCCCAGATACATAACTCAAAGCTGTTGGTTTTAATGCGAGAAATAGACGGAAGGGAAAACCAGTGATATTGGACATTGTTTTCTCGAAAGACTAATGTTACTGGTTGGAGTTCTTCTATAGTCATGGCCAAAAGTTTTGATAATGCCACAAGTATTTGTTTTCACAAAGTTTGCTGCTTCAGTGTTTAGTATACCATAGCAACATCTGACAAAAAGGTCTACAAAGTAAAACTACAAGCATTTCATAAGTGTCAAAGACTTTTAATGAGAATTACAATAAGTTTATACAAAGAGTCAATATTTGCAGTGTTGACCCTTCTTTTTGAAGACCTCTACAATTCACCCTGGCATGCTATCAATCAACTTCTGGGCCACATACTGACTGATGGCCGGCCATTCTTGCATAATCAATTCTTGTAGTATGTCAGAATGTGTGGGTTTTTGTTTGTCCACCCGCCCCTTGAGGATTGTGACCACAAGTTCTCAATGGGATTAATGTCTGGGGAGTTTCCTGGTCATGGACCCAAAATTTCAATGTTTTGATCACCGAGCCACTTAGATACCACTTTTGCCTTTTGGCAAGGTGCTCCATCATGCTGGAAAAGGTATTGTTCTTCATTAAACTGTTCTTGGATGGTTGGGAGAAGTTGCTCTTGGAGAATGATTTGGTACCATTCTTTATTCATGGCGTGTTCTTCTTAGGCAAAATTGTGAGTAAGCGTCACTTCCTTGGCTGAGAAGCAACCCCCCACATGAATGGTCTCAGGATGCTTTAATGTTGGCATAACACAGGACTGATGGTAGCGTTCACCTTTCCTTCTCCGGACAAGTGTTTTTCCAGATGCCCCAATCTGAAAGGGGATTCATAAAAGGAAATTACTTTACCTCAGTCCTCAGCAGTCCAATCCCTGTACCTTTTACAGAATATCAGTCTGTCCCTGATGTTTTTCCTGGAGAGAAGTGGCTTATTTTCTGACTTTCTTGACACCAGGTCATCCTCCAAAAGTCTTCGCCTCACTCTGCATGCAGATGCACTCACACCTGCCTGCTGCCATTCCTGAGCAAGCTCTGAACTGATGGTGCCCTAATCCAGCAGCTGAATCAACTTTAGGAGACGGTCCTGGCGCTTGCTGGATGTTCTTGGCCGCCCGGAATCCTTCTTTACAACTATGGAACCTCTCTCCTTGAAGTTCTTGATAATCCGATAAATGGTTGATATAGGTGCAATTGTATTAATCAGCAACATCCTTGCCTGTGAAACCCTTTTTGTGCAAAGCAATGATGACTGCCCTTGTTTCCTTGTAGATAACCGTTGTTAACAGAGGAAGAATAAGGATTTCAAGCACCACCCTCCTTTTAAAGGTTCCAGTCTGTTATTCTAATGCAACCAGCATGACAGAGTGATCTCCAGCCGTATTCTCGTCAACACTCTCACCTGTGTTAATGAGAGAATCACTGACCTGATGTCAGCTGGTCCTTTTGTGGCAGGGCTGAAATGCAGTGGAAATGTTTTTGGAATAAATTTAATTCTCATTACAAAAACAAACTGCTGTAAATGCAATGTCAATAAATAACTATTGGTAATGAAGAATTCGGTTATATCTACATATATTTTGTACTGTGGTTAAATAGATTTTTTCCAGGATTGTGCAAAGTAAGATAAAAGGACATCCTATTTAAAAAAAAATTACATGAGATTTTTAATCATATTATTGCAGAAAAAAGTTTCACGATAGATAAAAAAATCTTGAAAACGACCAATAATCAAAAGCAGTGTGTCCTATATTCTCTCTACATGAGATATTACACATGACCTTGCTATGTTTATGTGGGGTTGTAAATCAGTATTACTACAAGATGAAGTCACAGTTAACTGTACAGTAAATGGACCTTGGTGAAAGCCGGTTTATTACATGTAATATATTCTCTTAAACACAATAATTGAAACCATTCAGCGCAATGAATAATGTTATTAACCTTTTGTTTAATAAACATAGAAAAACATTTAACAATGACACAATAAACATCCAAGTTATTAACAAAGGGAACATGTTGCATACCAAGGACCTATAAAAGAACAGTTCTTTGAGTCCCCCCTTCAAGCTACTTTAGCAACAAACTACTCTTTTACATTTGTATCTATTTTCAATAATGCAATTATTTGCAAATCAATTATATTACTTTGGTCTTGTGTACAACATTTAAAGTTAGCAGTAATGTTATTTTTTTTTTTTTTACCACAGTGTAAGGAAGGTCAGACAAATATGACTGGATCACTATCAAGATTTAAAAGGATCAGCATATGGAAACCCTCACAGTGATCAATAATGGAGCTGAATGGCACAATACAGATCAAGTGATGATGCCTCCTGTCCATAATGTAAATAGGCCTGTGTGCTTGCTCAGTGTGTGTTCCTCCATAACACAAGTGGGCTCAAAACCACTAATGTGCACATACTCTTAGGACTAGATTTACTAAGCTGCGGGTTTGAAAAAGTGGGGATGTTGCCTATAGCAACCAATCAGATTCTAGCTGTCATTTTGTAGACGGTGCTAGATAAATGAAAGCTAGAATCTGATTGGTTGCTATAGGCAACATCCCCACTTTTTCAAACCCGCAGCTTAGTAAATCTAGCCCTTAGTGAGAAGGGAAAGGAAGAGACATTATTAAGCCCAGATTAGTTCCTTTTTAAATTTTACTTCACCAGTCAACTAAAATCTTCAGCAGACAAAATAGCTACACTATAAAAGCTTTATTTCCAACAAAAAGGAGTATATGCAATATATGACTATCAAACAATATTTTGAGTGATTTCCCTTACAAACAGGATGTCATTTAAGGTGTTCTTTACTAAAATATATAAAATAATTATGTACTGCCTATGGTTAGTACAAAGTGAAGTAGTGGTAACTACCTTGCTTGCTGCCATACTCAATCTGGTTAAGAAAAAAAAAAAAGCAGTGCCAGTTCAGTTGTGATCATCCAAATTGACATATAGCTTCCCTCTTAAACATGGTTTACATAATACAAGCTATGTTTGTAAGAGGCAAAACCTCAAATTCAACTTTACTCTAGCTGGAAGCAAACGTCAACAATGGAAGGCCTGGTAAGCCAGAAGGAGTCTGAACTGACACTAGCTTTCCAATGTATTGCAAAGTGTTAGAAGGTGTGCGCACCATTGCTGCACTGCCCATAGCCAGTACAAAGGTAGTTTATGTAGTTAGTGCAATTTTTACAGGCAATAATGGGCCACAATTTAAATAAACTGTGAGACCACAGATTTACATCCTCTGTTGGTCCAGGATGAAATTTCAAGCAAATTCTAGATGAGTGAGCACATGTAGACTGTTTGACAGTGAAGTCATCGGAATGTCCTAAAACTTTACGTCTCACAAAACACTGTGGGGCATATTCACGCCCGCGGCTGTGCGTGTAAAATGTCATTACGGTACCGCAACATTGCGGATTTCCATGGAAATCCACGATGTTGCGGTACTGGGACCTGCGGCGGGTAGTGGCGGGCGCAGATCCGAACTGAATATGCCCCTGTGTGTCAGACATTCTGCTCCTCAAGAACAATTCAGCCGTCCTCTCAGACATTCTGGTGCACTGATGCTTGAGTGGGCTGGGTGAAAGAATATTTGGTGCAGTATTACAGAACATACTAAAGACTTTTAAGATTTTAAAGCTAAATGTTTTTACTAGCATTAATCTTGTGCTATCACAAGGCAATAAGATTAACATCTTGTTATGCATCACTGCAATCTAGAAAAATGAAAAGCAGTCCAAACGTTATGACGTTAAGTTAAACAAAATTTAAGATTACAACATTTATGAACAGTATGCAAACACCTGTTTCTACTGCTTCCTCTGAACTTTAGACATTTATACTCCAAAATCTATAAACCAACAAAGAAGGAAATGAAAGTCTTTTGTGGACATTGTTAATGCATTGTTGGCTTTCTTACTTTCACTACATAATAGAACTAATAATTCCTAACAAAACATGGGAAGAGGTCTTGATTATTCTTCTAAAGTGAGAATTTTGTGATCAGATACTATATCCGTTTTTAAGATTAATTGTACTTAAACTATATAACTTACAAAAATAAAAAATTTGTTTAGAACCTTTATTCTAGAATCCAGAAAGCACTATAATGTAAAGCTAAATTGTCTCCAGCTGGATGAATGACTGTATATAATACAGTCATTATAACATAATTTCTACCAATAACGTCTCCTCTGATGTGCTCAATGTGCATTGCTTTAGTAAAGTACCAATAACCCCCACATTAACCAATAACCTGCCTCCAAAGTGCTGATGTTTTGAAAAAAAAAAAAAAAAAAGTGCTCAATAATTCTTTCAGCACACAAATACAAGGATATACTCCTGCCAAAAAACAAGTGCAAAATAATTCGTTTCTTCACACACTGGTAAAATACATTTCACACTTTTGTATTTCACTACCATGTGTAGAAGCAACTTACAATTATCAATATATCAAACACTGCTTAATTGGTGATTACAAATAGGTTGTCAATAATATTACATTTCAATAAAAACAAACATTAACACTGAAAGCAGTATTTGTGTGCACAAAATAAGGTTGAATGCACTCCCAGGACTCTTCAACCAGGTGATTTTTCTTCTATTAATTCTTGAGATGCTATGGTAAATGTATGAGCGGATACATCCCTGCAATTTTGGCATAGACCATTAGTGTTTATGCTTCATCCCACACCTGGACCTTGCCGTTCTTTTGTATACATAGAAATTTTATTTATTTGTTTTCTAGGATTTGTTCATTCCTTTGGAACATTTATTTATGTTTGACTTTTGTCATTTTGTCTTTTTTTGTCTTTCAATGTATTGTTTGGATGTCTTCCCCTATAGACCTGGTGACTTCCCTCTACTACCATTAGAGTACGAGGTTGTAAAGTCAGGTTTGTGGAATCTGGGGAACGAACTAATGAAATCTAAAAACTGGAACAATAAAAATTGTCCACCTGGCTACAGACTTGAAACTGCTATGGGATAAGAGCACAGGCGTTTGTTTTCTAACTACGAGTGCTACAGTCACCTGCCATGTCCACCATAAAATGTTCCATGGCAGACTAGTGGTGTAAAAGAAATCTTCACATTTTAGCTCAGCAAAAAAGGCAAACTAGACAAAATCACAAAAAAGTAGACAAAAAAATCCTAAATGTTCAATTATCAGGTGTAGAGAGAGTGGATAAGAGCACAATTGGCATCATTCTGTGAGTGGAACATTTTTGTTGGGTGTGTCTAGATATAAAAAAAACCAAACAAAAAAACCAAACACACTAATCCTTAAACATTTAGTGAAGATTGAGTTCCACTCATTAAATGGTCCAATTCATTCTTTTTTAGGAACTAGTGAAGAAGAGGCAGCCATGGTATTAAGGACTGAGAGTAGAACCTGCATATTAAATCCAGGGTTGTGGAGAACTGACTTTGGAATAGATTGCAAAAAGTCACTCAGCTTAGGCATTAGAGCTATAGCTTCAATGTAGGATTCCACCATTGAATTCTTGAAGGAAGTTTGTGTATTTTTCACATAATTAACTAAAAAAGCAGCATTTGGACAAAGTGTTTTGGCAGTAAGAATATCTGAAGGCAAACCAAATAAAGAAATAAAATTTGTCAACATTTTGAAGAGAAGAAATGCACTAAATTCTTGTTTATGGCCATCAGACACTTGAGCAGCATGTCTGTGAAAATCCTCAATGGATTCAATCACATGGATCACCTTAAATAGTTCATTTTTCAACTGTGGAGAAGAGATATAATCCAATGGAAATTTCCCAGCAGAATCTTTATGCTGTAAAAGCACTGGTCCTGAAAATAGACAATGATTTTAGTTAAAGAGGAATCGGCATTTTATGGAAACAATCTTGGATTTTGCATTAAACACCTATTTTGAATGCCAAGAGAAAATAATTATAATCAGAAAACTTAGCTTTCATGCCAAAACAACTGTAACATATAGAATCAATAAGATGATGCAGTTTACACTGATATTAAAGAGAGCGGTGGTTCAACTATAAATTGGTCCATAATATATACAAGTTGAAATGTATTACTGCTGCATACAATTCTTACATGATGAAGTAGTGCTGGTCCAATATGAAATATTTACTACAGCAAGTATACAAAGTACCCAAAATGCCTTGGTGTCTGGTATTAATACTATATTTTGTGGTGGTATACTAGTCTACTACTGCATGGGAGCACATGAATGTCATATTTACTGAAACAAAGTCAGGCTGAAGCACTTAAAAGGTCCTGAGGACATCCTACCATTCAATAATCTTTAAATATGCTAACACCTATAAAAAAAGTAAAGCAAAATAAAATAAATAAATGAATAATAAAATGAATAATAATAAAAAAATAAAAAAAAAAATAAAAAAAATATGAATCACGAAAGAATAAGTTAGCAGGTCATGGATATACACTAGTGCTTAGTGACTAAGCACTGGGAAACAGGAGGTATTCAAAATAAAGCCAAAAGTTGAATGTACTTTTATTGTACACAGAAGGAGAACATAAGATATCTATTACTACAGTATATCTATTACTAGAGTAGTAGCTAACTAGGCACCAATGAAAGCATCTATCATATTATGATCTACCAATTCAACACTCTGGCTTATATCACTATTGGATATAGGTGTAGTCAAACCGGATATTGCATTCATAAAGGCATTTATTTCTCAATGTCTTATTTACATCTGCATCGCCCCATCATCAAGTGCTATTCACATGTAGTAGAGGGCTTACTGGGGTAAGGCAGGTGAAATTGAAAAATAAATGCCTTCTAAGGCTGGATACACACTACTGAAAATTTCCCCAGATGCCATATCATTAACGATTTTACCAAATAACAAAAAATAAAAATAGGCCCGATCAGCATGCCAATTCATGTGTACACACTATGCACTTGTTTTAAAAGATTTACCCTCTGATCTGTGCTCTTCAACTGTCATAACCATCTACTAAAAAGATCATGACTCTGTAAACACTATGGGATCCTGATCATGAGTGCATACACACTGCTGAATTGGAAGGCCATCATTCCATCGTTGAACGAGATTGTTAGTTAGTCCGGTTTAAAAATCAAATGAGACGATACGAAGTGCTTTGGAACGATAGTCACTCATTGTTGCATTGCACACACTAATGCAATATCAGGCCAAACAAACAGTCATTTATTATGTGACTGGCACAATAATTGACTAAAACAGTGTAGTTTGTAACCAGCTTAATAAACCCACAAGCATTGCATTTAAATCAAATGGATCTAGGTGAAGAATGATGAACAGGTAGATAACAACGGGGTGGAAGTTTTCTCTGATGTCTAATTAGCTACTACTCTAGTATTGGGCACCTACAGTTTCACTTTTTACCTGAATATTTAGTAAAAGTTATGCATTTGAAACCATAAAATACCTTGAACACTTAGTAACTTTACAGTATGTATTACTCATGTTCTAGAAGAGCCTATAATGCACTGCTATGGGGAGATTCAATTCTGCACAAGGTGTCTCCGGAACGTCCACCGAGAGGCACGGCGATGTTCAGGTGCAACTCGTGCTGAATGAATTAAATCTGTGGAAATCTATTCCTTGCCTAAAAAATAAAACAAAAACCACAACCTATGCCTCTGTCTATCACTACTATCTATCCTGTCTCACGGAACTGGGCACTGGTCTCTGAAAACACCTACTATGGGGGCAAACGGATTCTGACTTAGGGAGGCAGGACAGAAGAAGGCGGCAGAGTCAGGGATGGTGTGCACCATGGCAAAATGTTAATATTATTATTATTATTATCATCATCATCATCTATTTGTTAGGCGCCACAAGATCATTATTTCTATACAGAATTATGAATTTCTTTGAATTGTTAAAGTGATTAATCTTTTATTTTCAATTAACTGTACATTAACAGTAGAGGGTGTGACATGCTTTAAATTGTGCAGTATATTTTGCTTTCAGGTTCCACCCAGTTGCTTTTTTACTACAACACTGAACTACTAACACTATATTGTAATTCAGCTATATTACTTTATTTAGAAAGTGGCAACATATTTCATTATACATTTTTCGCACATATCCAATCTAATTATTAGACTACAACAGTGTACCAAAATCTAAAATCTACCAGTCACTCTGAAGCTCATACTAAGCACTTATGCAATCTACAGACACTTCCAAAGCACAGCAAATAACAGAAATTAAAAGAATGCTTCTTCTGTTAGCATAGGTTATTTGCTCTGTCCAAACCTGAAACCTATATAAATCATTGCACATAATACAGTACCTACTATATATTTTATAACAAATTCATAAAATCAACTGTAAATTTCTAATGCAGTTGTCGACAAGCAGATAATTTGACAGGCCAATCCCCAGACTGTGACAAAGCCAGAGTATGCCTGCTGCCAACACTGGTATGTAAACAAACGGATGACTGCAAGTTCTGGTCGCTCTTCTTCACAAGAGAAGGAAACCATTCCCTACCAATTCCCCATATAAGATAGGAAAAAACTGCAGCACTTTGAAAGAGCCGTTTCCTACAGAAGAGTGAAGACTAATTTAATATTGGTGGATGCATCATTGAGACTGATTGAAGTGCAGCCAGGTATTGGCTTTGTACGCCTCTGTTGATAAATAAAACACCTAGGAGACAGACAAATACACTTCAATAAATACAAGGAGCGAGGAAGGATCATGATGGATATAGACACTGATCTTACATCTATAATATAAACACAGAGTGGCCTTTAGATGGCAGGAGAAGCCTGCAGAAAGCCATGCTAGATCCCACTGTGGTGATTACAATGTATTAAATGCATTATATTGTAGCTTATGGGTGATTTTGACCCACAACATACAATAGGTTAACAAACATCATTACAGTATTGTTAAAAGCTGAAACACAGAAAAGTAATAACAATGCAACATTTATGTAGCTATTCTTGTATTGTAGACCAATTGGCTCTTTAATCTCTTTGAACTTTATATTCAGACTACAGTTTCTGATATAAGCGAGAGAAAAGTTGGTGCATTTTTAAATTTGCTGCTTAGTAAGAAACTATAAGCCTATGAAGGACACCTATCTAAATGTACCATTTTAATTGTTATCACTATATATTGTTTTATATTATTAAGCCTAGTGAGTGCATGTAATAAATATATTAACATTTGTGTTTTTAAGTTAGATGTGATATAAAGGTAATACCAAGCCATGTTTGCATTAGTGGTGAATCAGAACTAAAGTAAGTTTCAGAATTAAAGAAAAAAACAAGCAAAAAAAAAAACCCTACATGGAAAACAGTAGTCAGGGTTTGCTTACCACCATGTTGAAGTAGCATTTTGCCAATTTCAATGTGTCCGTTTTGTAGAGCATCATGTAAGGGAGTCACACCATCCACATGACTGAGCAGGTCTACTTTTGGGCAGCGCAGCAAAATTTCACGGACACATTCTGTGCTGCCATGGTTACAAGCTTCATGCAAAGGCGTCCAGCCAGCATTGTCTGAGTTATAAATCAGCAACAATTAAAAGAGAATCCAGCTTGAACACTGTACACATCCCACAATAAGGAGAAGAAGAAAAAAATGCTGCAGAACAACACTGTGTGCACTGTCTGTGTTAAACAATCATGGGAAAGATCAAGGGAAAAAGAAAGAAAATCAATAATGTCAGAATCACTATGCACCTAACACATGGCATGTGCTTTAAAAACTAAAATCACTGCTGCCAGCATGACTTCAGTCCTAAAAAACAGGAAAATACAACATGATTGTTCCTTACGACATTCACATAAAGAGAAACAACATGCAATATAAATAAAACTCACCTTTTATGTTAATATCATAAAGATCGAGGTGCAGTCTCAGTTTCTTGATGTTGTTATTTCGACAAGCTGTATGCAAGGCAGACTCTCCTACCAAACAGAATTCAAAAAAACACTGAAGGATGTGAGATTTAAATCACAAACATTATAAAAGTGGTTGAAAGCAGCTTATTAGGCTGTATGCCAAGACTTTCTATAATGACACACTCACTTGCGTACATTCAGCGAGGAAAACCGATTTTAAATTAGGGGTGGGCGGGAAACAACCCTAAACTCGGCACAAATCTAGTGATGTATTGCAAAGTGAGCATCGAGGCTGAGCTGCCCAGTGCTTAGCTGCGGAATTATCTCCCCTAAACCTCCTCCTTTCCCTTTTAAAGCTTCTATGACACAATAAAAACGAAAAATGAACAGTGAACTCCAAAAACACTCGGTTTTGAGGCCATAAAAGTTTAGAGTGTGCAGTTGCCCTTCCCTTAAAATTATTCATGAACCTCCATTACGCGAGTCATCCTTTTACACAGCATTTATAGCTTAATTCAAATGAATGTTTCTGGCCAAGCACGAGTGCCTCACCACAGTAAAGCATAATTCACAATTTCAAATCCTTTAGCAGATGGTTTGCTGCTCCTCTGTAAGCTGCATTGACTACAGAGACACACTGAGAATAATGTGCAGAGGGACAGCATAAATCTGTACATTTAAAGTGAAGCCTAAATGAAATAAAACTGTAGATTTTCCAATTACTTACCAATTTCAGCCTGTAACCCCAAAACAAGAGGGCATGAATGAGATGTTAGCACATATCTAAACTGATCGGGTCACTATTTTCACTATTGTTAAGAGGACACCTAAATCTGCTGAAAAGTTATTCAACATTGGACAGAACTAAATACATGAAATTAGTTGCCAATTGTCTTTAAAAGAGCAAGAATTCTTTATCTGTATTAATTATTAAAAAGGACACATGGCTTTAGAAATAGGGTCAGGGGCACAATGAGGGGGAGATGGGGGGGGTGGCAGTGGATAGGGCCTGTTTGTGTGGTGGGAAGGGCCACACCACCCCATCATCTGATCTCAGATATGCTTCAACTGAAGTCAGAGTAGAAGGGATGTACAATCTGCATCACATTGTCTTCCACTGTCAAGAGTTGCATGATCCCGGATTACTTCATTAAAAGGAATTTTAGCCAGGCCTTGTTATGCACCATGTGCTCTAAAGTGGTTTCATTTTGGTTCCACTAACAAATGTGAACAGGCTGACAGATAGGATCTTCTCTGTACAATTCCATACCTCTTTCAGCCTTACACCTAACTTCCAAAAGCTGGTGGAAATTCTGCTCACCTGGAAGTTGCATTGAATTGTAAGATGTGTTAACGCTTGTAACACCAAATAACAGACTGGTTGCTATGCGTTACTACAGAATCTTTTTCCTATGCAACAGTTTTCTTAAATGTCCCAGTGTGAAAGTCACGTTCCTAAAGTCTACAGATCTGCATTTATTGGATCATTCAATGTGTAATTACAGATTCATTATCAAATCTAGAGAGAGACATTCAATGGGTTTTGTGACATGGTGCCTCATAGCACTTATTTTACCAACTTGTGAACATGGGAGCTAGGGAAAATGCAGTACTTCTTCCTAAAACACTTGTGCCTGGAGTAAAACAGTCCATATGCTGTAATCTCTGCAACCTAACAAGACACAAAACATCTAGGCCCGAAACAGACAGACAGAATGTGACTACCAACTCAGATGACCGTTACACCACTAGTAGAACACAAGCAGGATCAGTTCTATAGTGGAGCAGCACAGTGGCACACTGGTTGGGCTCATGGGTTTCATTCCAACCAGGGCACTATCTGTGTGCAGGTTGTGTGGTATCCCTGTATTTGCAGGAGTTTTACATATCCTCTGTATAATATGACGCTATATAAATAAACAATAATAAATAGTGGAGCTCAATATAAACTGTGTGTTTTATTTTTCTTTATAAAAAGTCTATCAAATTCTATTTTGCAAGAAACAGACTGAGGAAGTGGTATTTGGAGCAGCCATTTTGCGGGCTGAACCAACATTTAAGCCTTCCACTTGTGCTTTATACCCCAGTGATGTCACTAGTTCCTAGTGAATTACATTTGCTTTAATATTGGTTAAACCCAAAACAACATCTGCCTCCACTGATTTAGGCACACTTTACAGCAGGCAAATTAAACTGGAATGTAACAATATTGAGTGGACTTCTCAGGGAGGTCTATGTTGCAAAAAACACTAATGTTTTAAAGGTTAAGAAACCACATTACATATTTATAATTTTAATAAATGCATTTATAGTATTACAAATGCAATTTGTATTTCCAACTTTAATCATAACTGGCAATCCAACTGTAAATAATACAAGGCCCTTTAAAACATGTGATATAGAAAAGTTTAGGAGACATTTGTTTTGTTTTCCATTACAACACTGAACTTACATCTATGCCAGGACATATGGGAAGGGGGAATTGAGAGTTTTCCAAGTAAGTTAGAATGAAATTAAACATTGAAATATATAGTCAGTGACATTTATGATTTAAGCCAAATAATTTAGTCCCCACTTTCAGAATAGCAAGAGGCACAATCTTGGAACCCAAACGGTTACCATGAAGCAGATTACCCAATCAGATAAACGCCTTATAAAAGAAGACCATATACTCTTAAAACGAGGACCAGTGACCCCCTGCAAGAGAGTGTTAGACCTCACTGTAGGATTATCATAGGTCACAGCCTTCAGGATAGTTTCGCTAGCAACTGTGTCCAAGGTTGGCAGAGGTTGGGGCTGGCAGCTCTTGTTCAAGTCCTTATACAGTTCTGAGGTCACGACCGGCAGTCCAGAATAATTAACATACAACAAATCAATGTCACAAGCAAGCAAACAAGATCATTACAAGCTAGGTCAGTACACAGAGAATCAGAATGGGTAAAAATAAGGAGCTTAAACAACAAAATGTGTTGCTCAAGCACAACTTAAGGAGCTGACCAGGTTTAAATAGACCTAAGTGACTTCATGTATATGCGCACAAATGAGTAACACACCAAATCCAAAGCTACCATGCAGCTTTTTTGTGTATGCACACCTATAAAGCCGTAAGAAAAAAAAAAAAAAAAAAAAGTCAAAAGTAACAGGAAGAGAGGACTGTAAAAATATTACAGTATGCTTCAGTGACTTTTGTCTTGCGTTTGTGCATTTACCAAAAAAGAAGAGGAGGGGACCATGTGAACAGTTATTCTTTCACTTTCCAAGAACTGCTCAGACAAAAAATTATTTACATTTATGCTCAATGCATGCTGCCATATTTCTGTTAAAGTCTCTCCTAAATACAATACATATATGACAATCAATTAAGGCTAGGTTTAGATCTGGTGTGTGGTGTGAACATAAAGAAATTATAACATTCATCTTTAAATTCTGGCTATACAGCTTCGCAGAAAGTGTATGTTTATACAAGAGGCGCAAGCCGCCCCCTCCCTATAAGGAACAAAAACAAAGAAGCAATATTGCAAACAATATTGACAACATGTATGAAAAGTCATAAAAAATTAAAAACATGCATTTAGATTTAGAATTTAATTTGGTACCTTTTCTATTTTGACTGTTGGATGATAGTTTAGTGACTTTCGGCAACATAAAATCCTTGATGTACATTGAATCTCCTCCTGTTTTTCTTCTTAACTTTGAAATGGTTCTGTACAATCCAAATATCTTCATCAATATATATATAATTTTATACAGTAACTTATTGGAAAATGACAGCTATGTTTAAACATGCAGATCATTGATATTTTCAACCACATGCCATATATGGGTATGGACATCTGCTTAAAAAAACCAAACTTAATGCAGAAAAAGAGAAAAGTAGCATAATTTAGCATCTGGCACTTTATAAAACTAGTACAAATATACCAGTCATCTCATTATTCAAATACTTTTATTCCATATTATTGATATACTGGAGCTTACATAATGTATGCCTTTGCTGAATAAAGTTGCATTAAGTGCAGACAAGAAATATTGTACATATAGATTTTGAAACCTGGAAGAAATATTAGGAACACTGCAGACTTAAAAAACAAACAAAAAAACAAACAAAAAGTAAAATCCCTGTGAATGGCTCTGGGGAGCTTGAAGGTGAAAATGACTCAAATACCATTCTTCTTACATACTAGTCAACTGCTGCTGGTGAGCTCCCAGGTCTTGGGAACATAGAAATAAATGTGTATGTAGAAATGCATTCAACATACCTGGATACAAGACATCCTTTAGAGCAGATGTGCCCAAACTTGGTCTTCAGGGCCAACCAACAGTGCATGTTTTTCAGGATTTCTTTAATCATGCACAGATGAGTTAATCTTTTTGGCTGGGTCAGTAATTATCCCATCTGTTTCTACAGACAGAAAACATGAACTGTTGATAGCCCTTGACGACAGAGTTGGGCACCTCTGAATTGAGCACAGACAAAGAGGAGTGAAGAGAGGTACACCTGGATCTATAGCGGAAACAAGTTCAACATATCTCTCGCAACAATTATCTAATTTATATCAAGGAATTACAGCTTAGAAAATGGTTTCAGAGATCACAAGGCTCTATGTGTTTGATCATGTGTGAATGTAGACTAGTCATAGAACAGATGGCATGAGGGCTACAGGACGCCGTTAAAAAGGAAATATATGTAGCTATCCATTTCAAATGTAATTTTACTAGTCCTCTTCCTAGAGACTCTGATGCACAGAGTGGGCACAGTGAATTTACATGGCCGATGTTGCAGCCTAGTACGTTATTGGACAGTTAGGTCTTCTCATCAAATTGTTATAGGTTAAACTACCGATTGGGCGAGTGAACCCTTCATGCCGCTTCTCCAATCTCCTAACAAACCTAGAGTGATAGTTACTTGTAATGCCTGACATTTCTGGAGAACATGATGTCCAAGACTATTGTGGTACCAAAGGCCACCCCATTATGCTGCCCTCCACTAATGTACAGAGCGTGGAATTACCTAATGAAGACTGTTAATTCTTTATGAAGCTAGACTTTGAATGTGTGCACTGTTAACAGCTTTTATAAAAAAGGAAGGCAAAGAAGACTGTATGAGGATGTTTGTATATAAAAATGAAATGTCTACTTAAGTGGACTTTTTATTTTTATTACCTAATTGAATCTCTAGGTGATCACATTTAACCTACATTATCTGCTTTTGTGTGTATATGTTGCACACATGCAATTCAATATAAATGCTACATATATGCGACTATTAGTAGCCCTTTTTCTATTCTGTGGCCTACCTCCGCCTCTTCAAATTTCTGGCTCCCCTACCTCAATAATCATAAACACAGAAATGGCTTCTACCACAGTTTTTCAAATGTTTATTTAACATTTTAATTTTGTAACCAATATTGTTTTCTAGTTTTGCTTTTTTGTCTTCCTATGGTTTGTCAAAACCTCCTCTTACAGTCACCGTCACCCTTCCAATCCGTCATAAATGCCAGAGCAAGATTGATCTTCCTTCCTTGATGCTCAATATCCAATGCACCACTCTGCAAACCCCCCTCGTATCCTCCAAAATCCAAAACAAATTACTCACTCTCACCTACGAAGTGCTTAACATCACCACCCCTTCATACATCTTGCCCTGTAGATCTCCCTCTGACCAGAGCCTCACCCCTTCTCTGATAACTACCTCTTACTCCCACCTGCTGCCAATCTCCATTCTGAGTAATACTTGTTTCTGTTTTACCACTAGATTGACTGTAGATCACTTGGTGATTTGCAAATGAATAATAACTGCATAAAAATTATGTAAATATTGTATACATGTATTAACAATTCTGAGTTTGTGGTATGCTCTGCACAACTGCAATGTATCATTTCCAAAAGCTTATAGCTTGGAGATTTTGCATTCAAAAAATAAATGTACATGTTGAACATGTAATCTGGACTGAGACAGACACTTCACTACGCAAAGCTGTGTACATTTTTTCTAGGATTGTTCTCACACAAAAACACACCTGCAGACATGGATATCAATTTGGGGTCATCTAGGGTTCTGAGACAGGTCATACATCCTGGGACGAAGCACAAATATTCTTTTTCCATGGTATAAGATTTACAACTGAATAGACCCACACCTGTACACCTTACACCTTACAACCTGCCTCCTGTCCCATGGATAATTACTGATTCTATTACAGGTGTTGCCTGAAGATCGTAATTAGGTAAGAATGCAAACATGTGAAACACAGCTGCAGAACTTCAACTTATACCATAGAGGTTTTCCTTAAAGCAAAACAGGAAATTTAACCAGACATTGCCATAAACAAGTAGCTGTATTTAAAATGCCATGATTTTTGTATATATTGTTTTCTAAAAACAAGAGTTTCCTAAGTAGAAATACATAGGAAAACATACACTGCTTGCAGATACTGTAAGATCTGCTGTTGACCTGTAACTTGCTTTGTATGCAGCATGTCAAAGGGAGTAGTCACAAGCATTGCTGACTTACTGCATTGGGGTCATGGGTTAAACTCCAACCAGGGCCCTATCTGTGTGCATCTTGTATGTTCTCCCTGTGCTGCCTGGATCATCTCCCACAGTTCCAAAACAGGTGACTTGCCTGCTGACAAAATGCACCATAAGATGTTTGAGTGCACGGTAGGAAATTTAGACTGTAAGCTCCAATGGGTGCAGGGACTGATGTGAATGATTACATATTCTCTGTACTGCTTTATAATTGGAACTGTATAAACAGTAATAAACACACAGAGGAGGCAGTCATTTTGTGAGCTCTTATACCTGATTAGAGTTTCTCAGCGTACAGTATACATTAGAGCTGTATTTACATTTTCAGTATAAAAACTTTGCTCTTCTTCATTATAGAAGGCTCCCATGTATGTACATTGTAATTATATATCATTTAATGACAATGAATTGTGACCAAAGGAAATAGATTGAAATAGTAAAATAAAGTAATTTGTGAATAAGGTAAGTTTTTCTGGGAAAATGTAATAATTAGCAGAGTAAGCTGTGTAAGTGAAGACTGCAGCACGCCCTCACTAGTTCTGCAGGCTCTTCCGGAGCAATTCATCAGAGATCACTTAGAGTGTTGTAGGTTAAACACAGAAAGCCTTTCTGACAGTCAGATTCATTTCCAGACGACAACAAAGGTCACACAAAGTTCAAGATATGTGTCAGGTCAGAAGCTGTCCCCCAAAGCAGAAAAATGGTGATGTTATAGGTATTACTTACGGCAGATCAAGCAGCACATCGCCTTGGTTTTGATTTTCACCATTTAGCATCAGTAAAGCCCTTTGAGACTCCAGGCAAGACCACTGCCCTATTTTCCTTTTTGCTCCGTATTTCTGGACTTTTTCATTGCCACATGCTCCCTCTTTCCATGAGGCTGGGATGTATGTATAGATCTGATGGCAGAAAGGTTGTATTAAGGCAAATCCATAATATAGAGCAAATAAGCTTAAGAAGTATACTTGGCTATTATTAATCATTTATATAGATACCTACAATAATGGATAACCTGAAACATCCCATTTAGTTAACGCCAGAGGGTACTGTGAATTTCTCTACAGAATAAAAAAAAGTCTCATCGTACAATGGGACCACGGGGCATTAACCTCACTGCTGCCCACTGACAGGGCAGCTTAAATCAATAGTCGGTCACCTTTTATTTTGGCAATAAGGCAGATAACAAATCTGAAGATTTGCTTTTTAATTACAGTAAAATATTTCTACAGCAGTTATGGTTGAAAATTTAGTTTTTTTAAATTGGTTTAGTCAGAATGTAATGTAATTGTATACAGCTAAATAGTGCAAAGAAGTTAAGGCAGATGATAGATAAAAGGAACATTTTTACTTTATTCCCAGGATGTTTTCAACAAACTGTTAAAGATGGATACGCACCTATGCAATCAATCATACTTCAGATGCAATTTTCAGTATCGCTTTCACCAACCACTGAAAGTCCCGATGAGACTGCAGATTTATGTCATACTTGCCAACTCTCCTGGAATGTCCGGGAGACTCCCGAAATTCGGGTCGGTCTCACGGACTCCCGGGAGAGCAGACAAGTCTGCCGCATCCCGCAACTGCCTAGCCTAAATGACGCGATTTGCGGTGAATCACGTCATTTTGGCCCCGCCTACTGCAACAAAACGGCATTTCCGTTGTGGGGCCAAAATGACTCGTTTGGACACGCCCCACCCTCTAGTCACGCCCTTCTCCCGGACTACACTTGCCGAAAGAAGGCAAGTATGATTTATGTGTACACACCTACACAATTTACCTTCAGATTGGTGATCTTCATCTCTCATAACCATCTGCTGAAAAGATCATGATGCTACACTCTACAGATATCTGCCTACGCCGCTGGTCGTGAGTGCGTACACACTTCCACATCTGCCCATTATCAATCGTGAACTTTAGCAAGCCAAATTAACAGATGCAATGTGTTTTGGTGCAGTAATACATGACCGCGGGAGCGTCCACACTCTCTCAATATCTGAGCAAATGGTCATGAATCATGTGATCTGCACAATAATTGCATAGGTGTGTACCCAGCTTAAAATGTTGTGTAAGTCAACGTCAAATGAGGAGAACCTTAATTGCATTGTTTTTTGGGTTGATAAATGTTGTGCCAAGCGTCCCACCAGTAAGCTTCACCCCTTTTATGATGCAGACCTGTCTCCAATATTTCAATTAGCTGCAAAAAATGTATATTATTTGCACAACTCGCAGAATGTACCCAATACATCGTAGATGTATAAAAACACAATAGCACAGGGTCGTCAGAGCCGTATGATACAAGCGATATCATGAAACTCCAGATACATGTGATGGCATCACCTACCTCTGTGTATATAAAGATATAAGGTGACTAAAGCAGTTCTGGAGCCATATAACAGTGTAATGCAGGCTGATGTAGGTTACATCTACTATCCTTATACATTACATAAGGGGGTGCATTATTCCTTATAATACATGTTCTTTTGTTTAGAAAAGCTAATAACCTGTCACTCAGCTGTGTTTTGTGAGGGGATTCTGCTTGAACAATTGCTGTATGGGAGAGGGGCTGGGGCAGGACCAAGTGGTATAAACAGCTGTGAATGATATTATCTGTATCACTCTTGCATGGATGCATTTGGTCCTAAAATGGAAATCACAGTGAAATATATTGTAATCTTTTTGACTAGTGATGTCTGACAGAGAATAATATCCAACCTAATCACACAATCATGTACTGTAACAATTTATATTTCACAGTAGCAAAGCTCCAACTTTAAAATCGACGGTCCTAGAGGGGTTATCTTTGGCCAAGTAATTACTTTTCTATTAAGTGGGTACCTTAAATATTTGGACTAATTTGCACCACCAAATTCTTACAATTAAAATTTAGTGGAATATAAAAAAAAAATCTAGAGCGTATTCTTTGAAACTAATGTAAATATGGAAAAAACAAAAACGTTCCCAATAAATACACTTCGGGCCTGTTGGAATATCTGGCTCTCCTGCCTACATTTATTGTCTTTTCACTACGGACAATTTCTTTTAAAACAATGTTTGATTTTGGATTTAGTTTCTCCTTCCCTATAAAGCCTTGATAAGACTAAAGAATGCAATGATATGAAAAATAACTGTACTTACCAGTTTCTGTAAAGACAATGGTTCAGAAGACATTTTAACATTGCTTTCCATGTAAAGGTTCTTATAGATCACCTCTGCAACAAACATCTGAAGCCAAGTAGAAGCAATAGAACAAACAAACTGCTTTTTCTCTTCTACTGTAAATTCTGTATCAAAAAGAAAATATATTCAGAATATATTATATGTTGCCATAGTTAACACCCTCACTTGCAATGCATTTTATTCATGCTTGTGCTGAGCCTATTTTGGCACTTTTGGGCTCATCACATTGAGTTTTTAAGATCAGTAGTTTTCCTCTGCAGAACCCCCACAAGTCATACGCCGTTCCTTTCCTTTGTTTTTACAGAAGACTAGGTATTTTCGGAAAATACTATTAGTTTCTTTATAACCCAAGACTAAAATACATAGCAGTTTCTGTAAAGAGGTGCAATAGCTTAAAGTGATCAGCAAGCAAGCACCCTCGTTAAAAAAAAAAAAAAAAAAAAAAAAAAAGTGTTTTCTCCTTCCAAAACAGTGTGTCCTCAAGTTTTCCAAGCCAGGGATAGGGATAGATACTGGTCAGAAACCACATAATTAAAAGTTAAGCAAGTAATGTTGGACACAACATTTTATCTCTATAATCATGGTTAGAACATTACAATACCTGCACATGAAACACTGATGTAGAACACAAGATCATTGACCACCTGATGTAGCAAATTTTTATTTAGATAGAAGCCAAGAAGTATCCAATATTCCACAGCAGCAGCAAGAATCCCATTCAAGTGTGCTTTCATCTCTTGGGACAATACCTTTAACAAATATATAAACAAGACAGTGAAGTTGTAACAAACTAAACAAACGGTAATTTGAATGTCTATTATCGTACTGTATACAGTGACAGAGATGTCAAGCCCGCATGCAAAAAAGGATTCTGGGACCCCCAACCATTAATAATATCTATGGACATGGGTCACTTACAGACATTACTTACTGGAGGCTCTCCCAAATCTATTTGGGATAAAATGGGAATTAGCGGCAAGGTACTGCTAGACATCGCCTTGATATCCGGCTGTGCACAATGATGGCCAATATGCTACAGAATCATTGCTCATTTTCTACTCGCGGCTCATTTGAAAGCAATTGAAAATGAGCACAGATTTGAGAAAAAACATTGAGGCAATGTGTCTCTGTGGACTGTTCTGGAGACGCATTGCGGCTAATTAAATTCCCCCCATAGTCTTCCACATGCTTCCTTTGTCTAAATGTCTGCCGTTTATGTCCGTAACCTTGTCTTTTACCCATATGGTTTGTCCTGTATGTCTCTAGTGTGCTCGCTTTTCTTGTCTGTTTTCCATGTATTGTTCCACTTCCTTGTGAAAGTGAGAGGAAGCATCTCTGCCTATATGGAATATAGGTTTGTTTCTAATTCTGAATGCTTCAGCTTTAGAAAACTTACTGTTAATTCCTTTTCCTCAAACTACTCCATGGCAGCCATTACAATGGGCAGGTTCCCACTCCAGTTTAGACACAAGTGTACCCTCCCGCCCCCTTCCCCAATGGTATTTGAGGAAGTTCTTCCTCTTCCCCATGTCTGAGTGATTTCCCAAGCTTTCTTCTGAAAAATATGAACAAAAAACATTACATGCATGGCTGGGAAATTGGGCTGCATTGGAGTATTTTGAGAAAAAGCAATTAATGCTCAGTATAATACGCACTATTCCTTTTCAATTCTCCACGGCAGACAATTACAATGGGAAGTACAAAAACAATACAGGGAGGACCACACAAGGAAACAAAACCAGCCACATACCCTGCAAAAAAACAAGATTTAAAATTAGTGGCTGAACTTGGAACATGTTTCCCAAACTGAGAATCAGAGGCAGATAAAATATCCAGCTGATAACCAACAAAGGTATAAATAAACGACCATCCCGCTGATCTGCAAAGCTTCACTGCAGAAATCTGAGACTTGCTTGCCCAAGATGTTGCCACTGCTCATGTTGCCTGAGCACACAAGGCTTCATACGGACTTGTATACCTGTAGAATAACTTGTCTGGTCCATCTGGAAGGACTTGTTTAGAAAAATACCCTTTTCTGAGAGTCAGCCAGAACCATAAAGAGTTGTTCTGTGTTTCTTAATCGTTCTGCCCTGAACAGATATATGGAAATTGCTTTCACAAAGTACAGGGAACGCAGTGTTTTATTTTTCACCTTTTGGCTTTGGACTGAAAGATGGAAGTACAATCTCCTGATTTATGTGAAATGTAGATAGTACTTGGGTAGAAATTCTTGATGGCTCTAACCACCATCTTGTCTGCTTATAATTGCTACCAGAAAAATGAACAAAGGTTCTGATGGATGGATGGATGAATCCTCTTCACAGCTTTAAATAAGCGAATAATAACATTTTCTGAGGCTAACTTGGTGTCTAGTAACCCGTTCTAAGCAGATACCTGTAACTTGAGTGACAATTAAGACCTTTGCTGAAACCAACCTGGAGGAAGTAAATGGTCTGTGAAGAGTTGCTGCTTCGAGATTTAGTCACACCCAGTGATAAACCTCTATCAAATCCCATAATAGATAGCTAAATACTTCTCTCGTCTGTAATAAAGGGGAGTATTCAATTAGGTCCGGGATTTATGGCACCACGCCGGAACGGGCCGTGTAGACAATCTGCGGGACTGCAATAATGTGGATTTTTGTTCGCACCCCATTGGGTTACAAACGAAAATCTGTGATGTTGCAGTACCGAATTAACATACTTGCCTGCGCAGCTCTGCGAATCTAACTGAATGCCCCCCCAAAGTCTTGCTTGTCTTCTCCGAGACTTCATTTTTTTCTGAACAATTTCTGCTCAATCTCCATGACATAGAAGCTAGCCTCTGTGGATGAACAACTGGAATCTGGGTGCAGTAAATCTGACTGAAGGTGTAAAGGCAAAGGCAGTTTGATTGACCAAATTCCAGGTCACAGGAAGCTAACTCAACTTGGAAGAATTGAGATCATTTCTATCTTTTCGGATAATTTTTAGCATGCGAGTGATTATTGGAAATTGAGGGAAGACATATCTCCCAAGTGAAATGTCCAGAGAATTAACTCACTCTAACTCCGGAGCCCTGTGTTGAGAGAAGAATTGCATTTCTACGTGTTGCCATGATGTCCATATGAGGAATCAATTTATGAATAGTTGCAGTGATCGGAGTGGGCCGGTATGACATACTGGCAATTCCCACTGCTCAGTCCTACGCATCACTTGACGATTATCTGTCACAATCAAAACCATCTCAAATGCAGAAGCCATGGTAGGTGAGTTACTTACATATGCTTTAGTTCATTTAAGTCTACAGAAAAATGTCTGTTGCTTCTATCACATAACAAATAAAATATAATAACAGTCAATAATAGTGACACACTGTAACATAGAGACATTAATTCACCTAGAATTAATGTTCTAGCAAAACTTTAGTTTTATTTTCCCTCAGCAGAATGAACAAACCCGGATTTCTACTAGTTATTTCTTCAGCATGCAGCACACAGGCAGGTTTATATGTTTATCTGTCTGTTCCGTGTGTGTCAGTTTGTGTCCCAAGTATGCAAGCAGTGGTCCAAGTGGGCCAGTATATAAGCGTATGCCACACCACCATGTCTCCTACTGCTTTGATGGTAAAACTATCAAATTCCATTAACATATAGTTTCAATACTTCCACTTCAAGCACTGTATGTACGTATATATCTAAAAGGTCAAACGCAATCAAAATGAAGTAAAGTGCAATTAGGGCAAAAAAAGATAAACAATTCAGAGTAAAGTGTTGTATCCTCTGTCTGTTGTGACCAGAAATAGATGAATATATAGATGTTGAATATCTTTTGTGAAAGATCTTGCTGCTTTCTCACAAAGCCAGAGTTCTTTGTCACAGATGACAGCATTAGAAATGTAACTCTAATCTGTGGCCAAGAACTCTGTTAAGAATGTAATGCTGTTTTCTCACAGAGCCAAAAGGATAGAGATTGAATAGATATATCCATTTTTATTTTATTTTTAATTTCCGTTTTGAAAGTGGAGGAATTGTCTTTTAACAATAGGCAAGTTTATGAGGTTGATTCTTACAATATACTGTATCTGTATTCAGCTATTTATGGTCTCAAGAGCCAGTGGATACAACAATTTACTATGAATTTGCAATGTAAGAATGTCGTATGGATAAGGCCATGTCTTGACTCCTTGGTTCCTCAATTCTGCCCATCAGAGTGACTAGCACATTATAGACGTTGAAAGCCCAAAGGGAAGACTGTTGAACTGAAAGGGTTGGCCCAGGACCCAGAACCTGAGGACTTTCCTAAGGTGATATAAGGGATATAAAAATAGGCATCCTAAAGATCTATTGATGCGAGAAAATCCACTTTGCCAATTGCAGTGAGGATAAAATTCAAAGATTCCATGTGGAAATGTCTGGTACAAACAAACTTGTTTAGCCTCTTCAAATCCAGAGCCAAGTGAAAAGCCCCCGATTACTTTCTGACTTCACCTTCAGGAACAAAAGATATTACATGAGTTTTATGAATGATTGCAGGCTATTTTGTTAAGACCATCAACCAGGACAGAATTGGTAGAGCCCTGGACTGAACAAAGAAGTTACTAATTCCTTACAATATTCAACACCCACTGATCTGTGATGGAGTGGGCCCATATCTCTGCATACTGTGTGATTCTGCACCTCCTGGTGTTCATGTGACCTTCCTTCTTTGATGCAGTAGACATATTTTTGTCTGCCATATAGTCTCCTCCACTTATCTTCTTAACTTCTCATGTCTCTGAGGCATTGATGATCCGAGAAAGAAAGCTTAGGCCTCCTATCTTGAGGAAGGAGGTTAAATTTACTCCAGGAGGACTGTATAACAGTGTCCAATTTGTCTCCAAAAACAGGACTCCTTCAACTAGAAGATTGGGTAGACTATTTTTTGACTGAGTTTCTGCTGCCCAAGGGTACAACCAGAGGGCTCTCATAGCAAACGCTGCTGAGGGCATTGTTCTCGTTAAAAAGGCAATGGCATCCTAAGATACTTCACAAAAACTATGCCTTTCTGCATAACTTCATTGTTTTCCAACATATGTGCTAGCTTTCTCTTGGACATCTTTATAATGTCTTGTGCATCAAACTCCCATTGTCCCATATACTGTAAGCTTACGAGCAGGGCCCTCTTACCTCTCTGTCTGTATTACCCTTTATTATTTTATTAATGTTTGTTCCCAATTGTAAAGCGCTACGGAATTTGCTGGCACTATACAAATAGATGTTGACGATGATAATGACGTGTTTCTCCCCATAATACATGCTCTCGCAACTAAAGCCATAAGCTATACCCGATTTGTGATTCCAGATGAAATATAGAGTTTCCTAAAACAATTATCCATCCAAGTATAAATAGGATCTCCGAGGGGACCACCACCTACAACAGTAGTCCTAGATGACATACTAGTCACATGTGCGCCTACTTTTAGGACCATGCCCCACTTCTGGAACTCCTCACTGAATGGATACATACAAGCATCATATTAGAATGAAGCTTCTCCACCTGTGTTCAATTGTTTATAAATCAGTTCCTTTATCACCTGATGTTCAGGGAAAACTAGACATTTCTGATTACAGACTTCAAAAAGGAATTTGAGAGTATCCGTGGATGTAAAAGAGCAGAATTTCCACTTGGTCCAGATTATACATTTTAAGTGATTCTTTAATCTCTCCATCACTGAAGAATCACATTGTGATTGCAAACAGGTGTCCTACACATCTATGCTCGTCTTACACCTTGTCCTCTTAAACCCTTGTTTGGCACACACATTTTCTTTAGTCACAAAAACATTGTTCATCCATGCTTTATAAGTTCCTTAAACAGAACTATACTCGAAGAGGAAATAGTCGTAGAACAGCTAAACAGACCACGATTGTGATTTCATTGACACAAAGTGGAAGAAAACAATAACAAAAAAAAAAAAACAGCTACCCTTAAGTAGCATAAAGGTGCAACTTTGCCTGTACAAGGCCCATCAGTTGTTGCTACCACTCTGAGCAATGCCACAACTGGTGTATAAAGGTTTAACAGTAGTAAACCTTCTGAAATAATTTGAGATTGGAAAATCGATTTCATTAACTCTTTTACTCCCAATAACGTTTAGAGGACGTACTCAATAACTTCAGAAGGGAACAAATGTTTCTGGCAGTCAAGAGGACTCCCCAGTCTTTGTGGAACTACTTGTCTTACCATGCCCAGCTAGTCTCTGGCATTCTGGAATTTGTAGTTCCACAGCAGTTGGAGAATAACAAGTTGCCCCAAACTTATTTAGAGCTCCCATTGGCCAATGTCAAAAGATCTGCCAGTAATGTGAACAAGAAATGTATCAAGATTTTGATAAGCCTATGGCCAATGACAAAGCAAGGAAAGTCCAGGGTACAAACAGTAATTTTTTTATATTACTTACACCATCTCTATGATCCATCTTCTTATGACACATTACTACAAGATCTGTCAAGATATTCATATTCTTAGTTAAAAGCACCATAGTCCTGGTTTCAGGCCAAAAGGTTCCGACAATAAAAGATGGAAGCAAAGATTTGACTGAAATATCTGCAAATTCGCAAACTCTAAAATAACCAGAGGGGGAAAAAAAAAAAAAAAAAAAAAAAAAAAGAGAGAGGGAGGTGTATTAGGTCAATGTATTAGTTTCAATATTATTTTAACACTGCATACAGTGATCACACCAATACAAATGGAGTTCTTTCCCTTCCATGATAAATATAGACAATATTCACTAGCTTCTCTAGTTTAGAGGCAATCATAAGGCTCTTGAAAGTACAGTATACGGGTAATGGACAAATAAATGGAAACAACTGGGTAAATGAGTGACACCAAGCATAATAAAAGCCACATGTGGCCCAGGCTGTGTGTCTCATGCGCTAATTAAGCTAATAAATTCCCAGCATGGTCAGGGCCATGTATAAAAATGATGGACTGCCCTGGTTATACTTATAGTTAGCATGGCTGCAAGAGAAAAACCCAATGAATTTGAAAGAGGAGTGATTGTTGTGGCACTTTTAGCAGTGGTTTCAGTAATCAAGGCCACTTAACTTGCTAATGTTTCATAAGCAATGGTATCTAATGTGACATAAGCAAGGAATACGAAAGGCAAAACATCATCAGCAAAGAACAGAGGGTGGCAGTGTATATTCCAGGATCATCATCGCCATATATTAACTCCAAGTGTAAGGCAGAAAAGGTGAACAATTGCAGATCAATTGTCTACAAATTTCAACTTGTGGCACAAGCAGTTAGATTAATAAGAACTGGTTACTGCTACCCATTTTGCCAAGCCACCAGAACTTCACAGAGCAGGATGTCATAGTTGGGTTACAGTACATAAACCATTCACTAGGAACCAGTGACAACATTGAAATGCAGCCTATCAATTTACTATAAATCTGTGAGATTATGGAGAACGCAGCCTATCCATTCACTAGTGACGTCACAGACACACCTCATGACAAATAATCATAAGGCACTGCTTCCTAGAGAATGGATAGGCTGTGTTCGCATGAATACAGTCAGCCCAAAATGGCTGTAGGGGAGAGCATTTTATTACACACCCCTATAACAGAAGACCTTGCACTAGACTAGTAACAATACTTTATCAGAAACTTGTCTATTTGTCTATATATGTACACTAGCAGGGTCACCCGGTGTTGCGTGGGTCCGATATGTAATGTGTAGCACTTTTTATAGATTAGCAAATTTATTTACTTGGTAAATAGACCAAAAATGCTTTTGTGTGGCACAAAGGTAGCTTGTAGGACATGCTCCTCACATACAGGAATGTTCCATGGATTGTTATGCGGTGCACAACTAAACACTTTCAAAATTAGTTATGTGATCTAAGCACCATCACTGTAAAGGCTCTAAAAAGTTAAATTTTGTTTTTCGGTTTAGTTTCACCATTAGTACATTGCAATCCCCTTATTGTTTGCTGTCAGATTTACTTAAACATTAGCTTTAATAAAAGACAAAACCAAAATCATAAGTTTTTAGCTCTGTTTAAACAAAAAGCAAAGAAACCTCACTTTCTGCTCAGTGCGCTCGCTTCTTCCTGCATCACATTTGTTACAAATTTTAAGATTGTTGCAGCGATTTTTCTCCTTTTATTAGTATCAATTTCCAGATCAGATGTTTCATGGCATAAGCAAAATCTGCCATCAAGAAAACACCTACAAAAAGGGAGGAAAGATATCAACAAGACAATTCTACTTGCTGTACATTAAGAGTATATTAAGCCTGCATAACATATTTTTTAACAGTTTGTGATAGTTTTGTGGAGTTTTGATTAAAATGATCTTTACCGTATTAATGTTTCAATAAAGGACCATGTTCCATTCTTGCAAACAGGACACTGAAGAACATTAAGGTAGTATTGCAACATATAACTAGATTCCCATGGAGGATGATAATGCAGGAGGTTGCAAAACATACCATAAAACTGACCAAAATGGTTGATGTCTATATTTCCCTGAAAATAGAGAAAAAAGTAGTTACAAAATTGTTTATAAACACAAATAAAAGGAAGAATCAACAAGAAACATTAGGGTCATTCCACATCAAATCAACACAATTTTAGAAAAAAATTCTTCCTTACAGTCTCTAATTTCAATTAAATTTGGTATAATTATTGCTGCAATGGGTGCAAATAAAACCCCAAATCTTGGGCTGATATGTGCTTTGGTTTTGAAGTTATAAGCCTTTAAAGCTGCAATTTTTTTAAAAAAAATTGCATTTGTTGTTTTGTGCAATGTCTCATATTAAACCACTTTTTATGGGCTTTCATATGATATATAATATCAGTATGTTTCATTAAAACATAAAAATGTGAAAAAAAAACAACTTTCAAAATCAAAATTTTGATTTTCGCAAAAAGCTGTTTTTTTAAAAAAAATCTTAAAAATTGTTCATACTGTTAATAAATCCCTAAAGTTTTATTTTGGGATCATCGGCTACAAAAGCCTTCAGTTTTGAGTGAATCATGAATCTAGGTCACTTCATTATAGGAACGCACGTTCCTATTTAGGTGCAACGGATTTACTGGATTCACTACTAACCTTGATTAACGCTGGCTTACCTGAGGTGCGGAGTCTAACGATCTCCCCGGTATTCACCAAGAACCGCCGCAAGGCGGGATGGGCTTTGCTGCCAGGAGTCGCAGGTCGCGGTCCTCAGGTTTGCTCCAAGGTGTAGTACAGCGGAGCAGGAGCGAGATGAGAGTAGTCGGACAGGCCGGGTCGGTACACAGGCAGGCAATGCAGACAGAATCAGGAAGCGGTCTCGGAGTCAATCAAACCGTGTCGGTACACGGGTCACAAGAACAGAAGCGAGGTCAGCTAGCCGAGTCGGTACACAGAGGACAACGGAATCCAGAAGAGTGAACAAGCCGGGTCGGTACACTGGGAGTCAATACACACGAAGCAGGAACAAGGAAGGACACAGGAATCAGGAGCCAGGAACTGGTAAGATGCTCTGACACGCTCCAAGTGTCAGAGCTAGGTTTTTATGCAGAGTCCCATTTGAATTTTATTAGTGAAGAAAAGCCCCTTTGTCACTAATTTAAGCCCACCCAAACCTTACCTGACCCTGGACCACTTGTGTCACATTTCAAAAAGCGGAGTGTTTAATTACAGTGGAGTATCAGACTAGGAGAATGTGTGCTGGGAGCAGGGAGGAACCGCAATTTGTAGAAGGTGTGCAGGGAGGGAGAGAGACAGCAGTCTGGGAGCAACACTGTAATCACAAGAAGAAGCCTCAGTCACCCGGCCAGGCAGAGAAGAGAAGGCACAGCCCATGAGGCTGCTGCTGATCTCCACGGGTCAGAGCAGCATGTGACTGGCTCCTCCAATCAGAGCTCAGCACATGTTCCTCTCACCCCTCAGCAGAGTCTCATGGGAATTATTTATCTGACTCTCCAGCAGCCTAGTGCGAGCCTGCTATGGTGATTAAATTGGTTTAGAGTAGTGTTTGCAGTGGTTGGTGTTTACATTGGTTTAGAGAAGTAAAGTAGAATAAAGATTGAGATAAGTGACAGGTTCTTTCAGCCCATTTAAAAAAGGTTAATCATACTAATAACAAAGGGTTGAGAACTGTTTCAGAATGGATGTGTAAGACTTTTTCTGAAATGCCAAAAGTTGCAAAAGTTTGTGCCAACTGCAGAAAACAATTTGGGACACTTCGAAAATAGCAATAGGAAATGATAAAAACAAATGAAGCCTTCTGCCAGTTCCAACCCATCAAGTATCACCATTCACCCAGAGCAGCCGCACCAAATGTTAGATATGTAGTAAGCTTTCTTAAAATATGAGAAAGACATACAATTATCCCAAATGTTTAACATATACTGTGTCATTGTATATAATATACATCAGATGGATTGTTTAAGGAGATACATTTAAGCAACAGGCCTAGATAGTTCCCCTTTTCATTATTTTAACAAAATAGTCCAAAATGAAAGCTCTTCTAGCAGATGATCCCAAAATAATGGGGATTTATTAACAATGTGTGAAGAATTTTTAGATGTTTTTCAATTTTTTTTATTGAAAAACATACTGCTGTGTTATATATAAAAATAAAGTCCATAAAAGAGGTTTAAAATGAGACCTTGTCCAACTCTCTAACTCAATTAGGTAAGCTACAAATGCAATTTTAAAAAAAACATTAAAAGCACATTTTTTTCATTCAAAAATTGTAGCTTTAAAAGCATATCACTTCAAAACCAGTGCACAAGTGCCTAAGATTTTGGATTTTTCTTTACACCCATGGAAACATTTATTATACCATTACAATCTGAAACCCTGTGTTGATTTGATGTGGAATGACCCATTATTACCATCATAGATTGTATAGAACTTTTATTTTACAAAGGCCAGCAGTTCTTGATAACCCCTAAATCATAACATTTAGTTTTCAGGAAGCATAGAAGACAGCCAGTTTCCCAAGTTAATGTACATTACTTGTGAACTTCAATGAAATAGGATTAAAACTATTGATCAATCATACAGTTTTAAAAAGGCATTCTTAAATAAAATGCTGGGATTAACAGATATAAAGGCATTACAATTACAGGAAGTACAATTATTTATTGTCCAATAAAAATCCAATGCATACATGTTTTGGGCAATTAGTTGAAAAACTATAGATACTGTAGATATTAGACAAAGGAATACACTGAGACAAGAAAAACAGAATGTTCCACCAGCTTTTAAACTAATTATAAAAGGTGTGGGGTACACATTCTAGGGAAGTTGCATCATTTAAATGTTTTCTTAACGATTATAAAAATGAGTGGGCCCTTGAAGGAAAACACATCAAAAGTCAACAGTCTTGGATCATGTTATCAGTCAATCAAGTAAAAGAGATTACAAAGATTTTTGGGAATGGCAGCGTTAGTGAACTCAAATGTCAACTCCCATTAAACTCCTCTTGATTGGATGGAAAATCTTGTCCCCCCCACTACAGAAACTGTGTAGCGCCCTCTTCAGTAGGAATGTACCCCCCAACACCTCAGCTGGTTATGTTTTCCAGGCATAATGACCGGGAGCATTTTGAAAGTGATAATGGATGAAGTCAGGCTTTTAGTGTTATGTGACTGGACAATCTGAGAGGAGAGGCAAGAGTTCCACACATCAGTCAGTTCCACACATCAGTGGTCAGCAGGGTGGCTTAGTGGTTAGCACTTCTGCCTCACAGCACTGGGGTCATGAGTTCGATTCCCAACCAGGGCCTTATCTGTGTGGAGTTTGTATGTTCTCCCCGTGTTTGCGTGGGTTTCCTCCGGGTGCTCCGGTTTCCTCCCACACTCCAAAAACATACTGGTAGGTTAATTGGCTGCTATTAAATTGCCCTTATTCTCTCTGTCTGTGTGTGTATTTGTAAGTTAGGGGATTTAGATTGGCGCAGGGACTGATGTGAATGAGTTCTCTGTACAGCGCTGCAAAATTAGTGGTGCTATATAAATAAATAGATGCTGCTGCTGAGAGGCAAGAGTATCTCACATAGGATATTAGTGAGGGTACTGTGAGAGATATGCGATTCTGCAACAAAAGGAGATGAGTGTGGGAGGTTTTCTGACAGAATTAACAAAATTTGTTTACCTGGTATACTCCTGTAAGACAACTGATGAGCTGTGGCATGAACTAAATCATATATTACAGCCCACAATTATGAGCTGAAGCATTTGCATAAAGAAATGTTGTCCAAAATACCTCCAAACTGATATGCAGGAATGATCAGAGCCAGATTAAGTGATAGAGAAACTGAAGCATAGGACAAGATTATTAGTATGATGACAAAGGGATTGATATAATTACGAGATGTCACTTGATCGCATAGTTTGTCTTTTAAGACTCTCCATCTGTATGTGGTGAAACTACCCAAGAGGTAAAAGGCTATGGGGAACTGTAACGTGAATTTTTAAATATGTGCTTCATTACTATGTTTACCTCATCTTTACAGTACAGAGCAGAGTAGTGTGGGACCATTAAAGGCCTTGGGGAACCTGGTGTAAGGAACCTATGGTGCATAACTGGTAAGTAAATCTCAATTGTTTTAGACTTTAACTCACAACTTCAACCAGTACTATGTTTTTACTTTTGAGCTTTCAAATAAGGAAAAATAAGGTAAATCCCAAAACAAATTATGTTCAGCTCTGTGGAATTAGTGGCGCTATATAAATAAATGATGATTATTCTTAATACATTACTGTATTTGTACATAACTATATTGCCAAATGTTGGAGAAGCAATAGCTTGTCTTAGTCAAGGGTTACAAAGGTTGCACATATGACTAATTTGTGCAAGTTGTCATCTCTCTATATTTCCACAGCCCCTCTTCCCCTTACATAGAAATATATAATTTTTTAGCTGTAGAACTGCATACTGAAAGCAATGTTCACACTTTTAAGGTACGCTTTCACAAAAATAAAATGTTTTACACAATTCATAAAAACAAGATGACCATTTAGAATGGACAATGTTCCAAAGAGCAGAGTGTCAGTGGGGACCACACTGAACTGTACACTGCTTAAATTAGTAACCGGATTGTAAGCTTGGAGCAGGACCCTGTTTCCTCTTTGTCTGTTTATTAACAACCCTCTTATGTTATTACCGTTTCTTCACAATTGTAAAGCACTTCAGAGTATGCTGATGCTAGATAGCAATTGTTAATAAATAATAAACAAAATCAGAAGCATTTTACCTGTATGAAGTGCTTTAGTAGCAATACAAAAAAACGCTGAGGGAAGATAGAGGAAAGGAATGGTTCAATCTCACTAAATGCCTCTGTAAAGAATTGTCCTTCAATAAGTTCTTCAATTCTGTTCACACTCATTCGACCAATTTCGACATTTTTCACCTAAAAGCATAAAAAGGTTTGGTGAGCAACAAAACAAAGCTACTTTGTATTTAGTCTGCTCAACCAAAAATAATAATGT
Organism: Mixophyes fleayi; assembly: GCF_038048845.1. Lineage (NCBI taxonomy): Eukaryota > Metazoa > Chordata > Amphibia > Anura > Limnodynastidae > Mixophyes > Mixophyes fleayi. Next base: position 395,439,089 of record NC_134402.1, on the reverse strand, counting down.
ATTGTCCCACACAAAGGTAAAACATGTTTACATGCAGTTTTGCGTACACTAAAATGGAATATGCAGTTATAAATAAATGTACAATGTAAGAAAAATTCAAAAGGTCAACTTTCATTCAGGGAGACCTTCCTAACTTTATTGCTGAATAACAAAACTGCAAGGGAGAAACCTGAAACCTGATTCATTCCCAGATATATAGATGAATTGTATTCCTGAAAGTTTTTCCTTGAATTATTCCTATTTTGTTCACAACTATCAATAGAGTGACTGTCTAAATGAAACTATAATATAAACTATGGTATAATCGAAAGGTCTTTGGAGAATGACAGTATAATAGTAAAAATCATGCACTTTAACACTCTACACAGAGGTCAGAGAGCTATGCAAGTCTCGGCTTATCTGCCAATACATTTCCTCACAGCTTCCAAGAGCTTACGCAACACTTACTATCCTCCTTATCTTCCAGCTCTTAATTCCTTTTACAGTAAAGTCAATGATCAATGTTTGGCGATTAATAGACGGCTTCATGCAGTAGGCAATCAAGGTTTTTAAGGCGAATTATCACCTACATAAAAGTCTTTAGTCTGAGGGATGAAATTCCACCATAATTTACTTCCAATAAAAAGCTATCTAAATATCAGTCAATTATTTTTAAACGTGGAATAGAATATTTTAAGTGTACTTTAAGATCTAGGCTGCTAGACTGTAGCTTTATCAAAGAAACTTTCTCAAACTTTGAGCAGACCGTTATGACTATGACTGTGCTTAATTGCCAGAGGACAGGATTATCATCAGTTAATTAGAGCATACGGTGGGGGCAGAATATATCACACTATAATGAATACATGTCACAATATGGAATGCGCACCAAAGGCCAGTGTAATTTTATGTGAAGAAATTGGCATAAGCAGAAGAGTGCACTCATAGTCCAGTCATTAGCATTATTACATACTTTAATGGGGCACTGAACAGGAGCATCTTAGCAGAGTCGTAACATAAAATGTTATCACCTGGGGTGAGAAAGAAAACTGCTGCACACTAGCCCTCAATTTTAACCAACTGAACCTAAAATATTAATAAACTGCATCTCCCTCCAGCATTGTGCCCTGGGAGGTCGCCCACCTTGCACAGCCCTAGTCAAGGCCCTGCATCTTAGCATGACACGAATGGGAAAACACCACCACAATGTTTGGGTAACCACTCCTGTTAACAGCTTGAACCAGTCTGGTCATTTTTATCTAACCTCTCTCATTGCGTTGGGTATGCAATGTCGACAGTGAACATGTCGACATTCACAGAGGTAGATTCAATTGCTGGTGATGTGGAGCGTGGACACCGTGCTGCAAACATTGCCGACAATTACAGTAAAAATTTCTGCTCATTTTCCCACGTACCTCTATGGGGTTCGAGAAAAAAGGAGCAGAGATTTCCTTCAAATCTGCACTGCGAGGTGTCTCGGACGTTCAGGAGACACTTGCGGCTAATTGCATCTCCCCTACAATGTCCACATTCATAAGTTTGGCACTCATAATGTCGAAACAGTTAAAAGGTCTACATGTTTTATAGTCTACATTCAAAATGTCAACATAAAGCAGTGAATTTAAAAACAGCAATACAGAAAACAAAACACAAAAGGAACTAAATGTACAAAAAACAAACAAACAAATAAAAAAAAACAAAAAAATAGAATCCCTCCTTCCCAAAAAAAAAAGTGTATCCAACCTTAGAGCTGCAAGCCTAGGCTGGTAGTAGCAAACTCGGGGGGGACAAAAAGCATGGATTTTACCGTTACCAGCAGCTGTGCCAGCCTGGGTTCGCGGGAGTATAGACAGGAAACCTTGTGCCATAATGCCAAACCATCTGCAAGCTGGACAGCACAGGCTTGCTTCCAAAGAACAACGATGACCAACCCGCAGTTCTATGCACTTTTAAATGTGGCTTCCGACCAGAAGGATATCTCAATATAGTGCTACGAAAGGGATGGATTGGACCCCAAGCTGGCTGCTCCCAATTTGTGCCATGTGACCTCCACTGCAAAACACAGGGAGGTTAAAGCATCCAATCTGTGAGGAGAGAGTGTACGGGGTCCAGCTGATTGGAAAGAAAAAGTGCATGTGGGAAGACTGGTATGTGCTAGGCATGTGAAGAGATCTGATGGTATGTAAGGGGCATGTAAGGCAGTCTAAAATGGCATGTGATGAGGTCTGAGAGGCATGCTGGCAATTTCTGCCTTTTTTTTTTAAATTAATCTCCACTTTAACAGTTCTTTCCACAGCAATTGTGGATGCAGTAGCAACATGAGCTACGATGAAGAGTCAGACTATTAGCAGTCTTTTGAACCCTCCTCCACCGAGTTGAGAGTTATTGCGAACATTTTAGCAATATCTGACATTTCGCCAAGTGAAAAAGAAAATATTGTAATGATTTTATATTTTAAATGCATTGTGTACAGTATGTATTAGTATTTATACTGTGTATATGTATACATATATAAAAAGATAAAAAGTTGTCTCTTTGTAGAATCTAAGAACATTTTTTGGCTCTTAGTCTCTGAATGGTTAGTCACCACTGCCCTGCGGAGATCAGATCCGGCAAAAAGAGAAAAAAAAATTATTTTTTTTTAAAAAAAAAAAAAAAAAAAAAATTCGGACCCCCCCCATTCTTTGTAAACTGTTGTGCATGAAAATCCCAGGAGGTCAGCAGTTTCTGAGATACTCAAATCAGTCCATCTGGCACTAGCAATGATGCCACAGTCAAAGTCACTTAGATCACATTTATTTGCCATTTTGGTGTATGGTCTAAACAAGAAGTGAACCTCTTGACCATGTATGCATGTTTTTATGCCTTCAGTTGATGCCACATGATTGGCTGATTAAAATTTTCATTAACGAGCAGGTGTACAGTAATTCTGGATAAAGTGGCCACCGAGTATGTAACACTATAGGTTCAATAGAAAAATGGACAAAGGTTCTAAGGGACTAGACTAATCAGTTCATTTGGAACATATATTTTCCAGGTAAAGGATCATTCCATGGGATTTGTATTTGTGAGGGCAAGGTGTTCAACAGTAAAAAGATTATTTATATAGCTAATCATTGGTTCACAAATAATGACAAACATTTAAACTTAATCACAATCTTATATTTTTAAACACAGAAATACATTTTACATGCACTCATATAAACATCTGCTGTCTCCCCTCAAAGCAAGTCTGAGAATATAATGAATGTTTCTCATAGCTCTGATGGTTCCCATGAAATCCTGTTACTTACAGCTGATGTATACTATGCATGAATATAAGAGTAGCAGCCTATTTGGGACTGATTCCTTTGATATTTAGTTTTTGTTCACACAAACCCTTTGATGTTCGTGTGAGGTGTTTATGAGCTTCTGGCAGAGTCTCCAAAGTAAGGAGCAATAATCTTTTGTTTTGATGATTTACATACCGAGTATGTTAGCTTGGTGGTGGCTTTCAGTTATATATTCTATTATTCTTGCATTGTTTCATGTCACAGAACATGTGCATTTCACTTGAAATAATTAAACATGACTTTAAGTACATACAAAGACTTTAACTTTAAAAGTACATCCAACTCTGTTATTGATCCGATACTAGCATGCAATTTGTGAAACAGAAAAGAAATCAGTGCAGAGATACACTGTTTCCAGGACGAGCTACAGAGGACAGCGGGTCAGTCAACAATTCATTTTAATGTAGAAAGATTTGTTACTGATTGGGCAATTATACAATATTGTCCTTGACTGACACATGACCAAGTCCAAAAATGATCAGATATTAGGCTTATAAAAGTACTTGAGCCATTCACTGTCACTCTATTTTTGAGTTGGGAAACAATATAGGTCATCTATGTCTCTTAAATAGAGCGCTGTTAAAAGTTCTGCAGTGCTATAGATGGACCATGGATTCCTTCAGCACCCAGAGCATTGGCAAGAGCCAGCGTCAGCCTCAGGTAACAGGGAAGGTTCCAGGTGGATTGTTAGGGGACCCTCTTACTTTTTATATGTGGGTGAATGCTTTATTCTGCATTTATTAAGAGGCAGTTTTAAGAAATCTTTTCACTGGCTAACAGTGTGTTAGGGGATTTTATGCATTTCTTTTAAAAATACAAACATAACAGGGTTTTTTCGGTCTATTATCTAGTCCAGTAATAGACAGACTTTAATTACACATAAACCAAATAATTTTTTAGGGTCAACCCAATGATGTTACTAAAGATTCTGATGCCAATGTGCAGTGAAGCAAGATGGGTCCAACAGATGCAAACGGTAAATGTCATTTTAGCTTCTGAAAGCTACAATGGCTGGACAGACGCCTGTATAACGTAACCCAGGTGCGGGGGTCCGGCCATTGCCAGTTTTAAAGCAGCAATCTCACTCTGGCCCTTGTAACTCAAGTCATTTGTTTATGGACACATTTTACAGTCACATTTTAGATCTGAATGAAATTCAACGTGTAGGAAAAGTTGTACGACCGTAATATACTAAAGTCTATATTTACTCCTTGTCGGGCTGATGCTATTCAGAATTTTAAGGTCGGGCTAACTGCTGTAGGGATTATTGCAGCCTGAAACAGTTACCCCACCCTGTCATACAACACTGTAAGGTAACAAATACCTGCAAGATAATAATAAAGTCCAACACAGATACAGAATCACATTACAAGTTAAGACCCAGAGCTGGATACACTACTGTGTTAATGGGAAAAAGTAAACAGAAAAAGTAAAGAGAAAAAAAACCAAGGGCAGAAGAATGCTCCCAGATGATTCATTTGCACTGAAAATGAAGGGATTGTACCATATATGAATAGATTATATGAAAAGAGAATTAATGAAACATCTTGGTAGAGTCAAACAAAGGTCAGAGTCTTAGAAGTGTATATTAAGTATGTCAAGATAATACACTATTTCTGGTTCCCATTATCCAGTGCACATATCTACACTTCTTAGAGCCTATTTACTTTGTATGGCCCAAATATAGGGACTCTCATTGTTTAGAGTAGGACCATCCTATATGCAAAAGCGCCTTGGCGTGGCAGGATGGCTTAAACATACATTTGCAAATGTGTGCAACAAAGACTTTTGCATTTTTATCTACAGTAGAAATGGCAGATCTGTTGCTGGCTATAGCAGTGTGCTGGGGGAAAAAATGTTGTGTGTATGTTCCTTGCAGGAGAACCCCACCCTTTCAGCACCTGTTATGGCCTATAAATTGATTTGAGCAGCTTCCACTTTTGTATTTGTCTGAGAGGCATGTTGGTGTCAGTAGCTGAGGGGGAGTGCTGACATTGGATTGCTATTTGGAGGCTTCTGGGGTACCTCTTTGGTAAGTTAGCTCTCAATTTAAAAACACATATGTATGGCCCAAATATAGGGACTCTCATTGTTTAGAGTAGGACCATCCTATATGCAAAAGCGCCTTGGCGTGGCAGGATGGCTTAAACATACATTTGCAAATGTGTGCAACAAAGACTTTTGCATTTTTATCTACAGTAGAAATGGCAGATCTGTTGCTGGCTATAGCAGTGTGCTGGGGGAAAAAATGTTGTGTGTATGTTACTTGCAGGAGAACCCCACCCTTTCAGCACCTGTTATGGCCTATAAATTGATTTGAGCAGCTTCCACTTTTGTATTAGCCTATTTACTTTGCAAACTACTTGAATGCCTTATGAATCTTCCTCTTGTTTGCCATGAATTTCAAAGTCACCTGAGATGAGCTGTCTGCCAAAGGATAGGGAGAATATACATTAAAAGTATAGAACTAAATATTTTTCACACTGACTAACATGTTATTGTGTTTAACATACTACTTATAACATTGATGAGGGCAAGTCTCCTATAATTTATGTACAAGATCTTACCTTATGCTTTTCAGAACGGCTAATGTGCTTTTCGATACATCCATGGCGGCATGCCTGCAAAAGAACATGCTTGTAAGATTTGTGTTATTATCCTTTACAATGCTTTAAGAGGTGATCTAGATGTTTTCTCACATATTGCACTTTTATTTAAATAAAAGCCTCAGAATACTTCCGTACTGTGAGCTATAGACAAGCTTATGTACTTTATTCAAAGATCCCTGATGCTGAGCCTTACTGTTCATTAATACATTCTGATATTTCAAGTTATTTTAAGGGTTTTTTTTTTTTTAAACAAGGTTGCCTATATAGTAATTCATAACAGATAGGCTGTGATAAATGTCTTGTAAAATATATACCTATAAATAGAGAGTAAAAGGGTTTGTGCTTATAACTACACAATTTTGAAAGTGAACACTGTACATGACATCATAATTAAAGAGTAAAAAAAAGTAAAAATGAAAACATTAGTTTTAAAACATCATGTATAAGGTGTATTCTCATGCACAAGAGTGATAAAGCAGTTGTCAAATCAGACTTAAATCTGTTTTGGAATCTCAACTTCACCTGCCTAGGAGCGTAAATGATTATCTTTCTCAAAGTGGGTGATGATTTTCCCATATAGGTAGTAGAGTTAAATAGATAAAAGTCAAAAATATACTATAATGGATGGCAACAATTTGCCCTAATTGTCTGCTTTTTGTGATTCTAAGCAGGTAAATTTAGGTATAACTACACACAGTGTTGTTCTCGGTGGTTGATTAAAGCCAATGACCAATGGAATGGAGAAGTAGGACAGCAATCGGAAGCTATAGCGACCGATTTCTGACGTATTTTCTGATTACCAGAGCTGCTTTGACATTCAAGGAATGGTAAGACGATGTAAATTACAGCACAATATTTGTTTTAACATTACTTCCACAGTAAAAGTAAATAAAGCTTGTAGATTTTGCAGTGCAACTGCCTACCTGTGCCAAACAAATGTTTTTCCATAATGAAGACTTTAAGTCCATAATCTGTTCAACAGTCATATTTCCTGGTGCGTTTTCAATTGGGTCCTGTTAGAGTGTCATATAAAAACATTATTAGACCTCATCCTTAAAAAAAAAAAAAAAACAAGAAAAAAAACAAACAGGTGCAGCAACAGAAATTCCGAGGTTTCGGCCATCAGGCTGGGGCTTATGGGCACTTTTTTATTTTTAGCACTTTTTTTTGCACGGATTTTATTTTGTGTGATTTCCGTTTGCACGTTTTTGGGTTTGGTTTTGACCCTAAGGGGAACCCCTCTCCCTCAGTTGTCTGAGACTCTCTCCTTATGGGGAGAGTTGAAGAGCCAGTCCCCTGGGGAAAGCTTCGGCCATCCTCAGGGTAAAGGGGACTGCCTGAGCCTTTGCGGCAGAGGCAGTCCTGAAGACCCTTGCTCTCTAAGGGGCCTTTTAGCTCAGAGGGTCAGGGAGTAAAGGGGCACCCCCTAGCTTCGGCAAAGGGGTGTCCGAAGAATCTTTGTCCTCCAAAGAGGCCTTTTGGCTTCAGGGGATAGGGAGCAACGAGGCCCTTTCCTTTTTGGGAAGGGTTTAAAGTCCCCAGCGCTGTTTTTGCACGGCACTGGGTGATTGGAGCACGCACCTAGAGCTTCAATAAATATAAAAAACAGAAATTTCGAGGTTTTCCGGGCACGTTGGCACAGTGGTTAACATTGCTGCACCACAGTGCGGAGGTCAGTCATGTGTGAAATTACAACCAGGACCCTATCTGTATAAAGTTTGCATTTTCTCCCCGTCCTTGAATGGATATATAACCTTTAATAAATAACATTATCAGCACAACATAAATCTACCAAAAAAGAAGCAGTCTGGTTTATACAGAGATAGTACTTATTTCATAAAGACTGCAATGATTATGTAGCACTCTTCAAAAAAAGTTTAACTAAAAGATAAAAGTATCATTACACACAGTTTGACCTCTGAATTACATTTAATCACTAGAGTAGAACTAAAGCTTTATATATTGTGTCCAATTAGTTATTTGCTGGTAGTAATTTTTTAAGGAAACCAAGCTTAAATTCTCTGAATTAATGCTCTATGTAAGAATGACTACTGCAAAAGGGACAAAATACAATACAAAGCCTTTCAAAATATAACTATATATTCACATGACAAGCTGAGAGCCTGTGTCTGAAACAGTCAATGATTTTTTTTTTTTTTAACCTCTGTAGAGATTTTGCAAATAATTTATTTTGAGAGACTTTTTGTAGGTTGTCCATCAGATGCATACTTGAAAAACAACTTTCTATTTAAAAAGGGGAGGGGAAAAAAAAAAAAAAAAAAAAAAGACCTTGTATGTGGAATTATTGCTTTAACTGTAAATGATCTTTTTCACATTTGTCTCCTTTATTTATTCAGACTCAGAAAGAACCAATACCACCAATATTGCTCATAAGAAAGTGGTACTTTCATCCGCAATAAATCCTCCTAGTTCCAAAATGGGGTAATGACAACCATGCAGTAAAGCAAGTAGCTTAACCCAGGTTTCAGTTTAGGGGCATAGTTGCCTCTGAACATGCTTCGGTCAGCAGCTTGTACTGGCGGTCAGCATAGTATTATTCTCCTGCAGACTGCTGGTATAAATGGGACACACGCCACACTGTTTTTTTCACCCATTGAGGAAGAGACTAAACTCACAACAGCTTGGCAAGCAAGGTGTACCCAGCCATTCCAGCACTGGACCCAAAACACTGAAACAATAGATGTCACTTGAAAAGTAAAACAGGCTAAATATATTTAAGCCATAACCAATATTAAATTAAAATCAAGAACTGCAGTCATACAGGTTTCCCTTATTATTGTACTAAAAGAAACCTAGTATCTGACAACCTGAGGACCGTTCTTTGAAGTCATCTGAGCTGCCTATTATCCTAAAAACCACGAAAGGACTTCATTTACAAACAGAAAACAGTTTTTCTTCTTTTCAAAAGACTTAAAACACCCTAGTTTCTTTGGACTGTTGAGCATATTCTTTGGGGCTAAGTTAGTAAATGGTGCTATATTAACAAATGAGCTGTAATTCACAGCAACCAGATTCTAATTTTCATTTTTGTAAAGTTGTTTAAAAAACTTATTGGTTGCTATAAAAGTTACAGCACACCTGTGCATAAAGCAATTTCATTAAATAAAACTTTAAACCGGGCACGTACCACCTAACCACTCTTGTATGGTGAAGGAATCCTACTTATTTATTAACTTTACACAGTATATATCTCTCACTGTTTCACATCTGCTGCACCACTTTGCAAATTCCTACACTGGGTCCCTGTGACTTCCAGAATCAAATTCATATTACTTACCCTTACCTACAAAGACCTCAACAAGTCTACCCCTGCATACATCTCAAAACTCATATCAAAATACTCTCCCTTCCGCCCTCTTAGATCTACCTCTGACCGTCGCCTTGTCTCTGGTAACCACCTCTCGCTCCCACCTACAAGACTTCTCCCGTGCTGCTCTCCGCTTGTGGAATTCCCTACCACGTTCAATCAGACTTTCCCACAGCCTTCTAATCTTTAGATGCTCTTTGAAAACCCATCTCTTTTTTTAGAGGTGACCTTATCCTCGATAACCACACAATGCACCCCTCACAACTGTCCCAATCCCCACTCTGAACCACATTTGCTCCTCTTGTTTCAGCTGTGTCCTCTTCCATTTACAATGTAAGCTCTCTGAAGAGCAGGGTCCTTCATACCTTTTGTTCTCTTGTCTGCATTATTTCGTCTACCTTGTATGTCCCTGTTCCTACTGTACGGCACTGTGGCGCTCTAAAATATATATATATATATATATATATATATATATATATATATATATATATATATATATATATATATATATTTATTATAGTGTTGGTATAGGGATGTCACTATTTTATTTTGTTGGGTTTTTTTTTTGCTATAGTAGGAGGACCTTTCTTCATGGTCTACTTGTTATAGCAGAAACCAGGCTGTCTAAGGATTTGTGGGTTTCACTGTGCACATTTTTTATTACACTATGTACAACCTGCAAATCAACACGCACTGCTGTTCTCCCTGCTGCCTCATTTACAACAGCAAACCATGCAGTTAGCCATGGTAGTGAAGTTACACTTCGCAATCGTTTAGTGTTTAACTTTAAGATTATGCCTGGAAAAATCAAAACAAAGGTGCTATGTGGTAGTGGCATAAATGCCAAGTGTTAAAAAAGAATTTGACACTTGTTAGATCTATAAACAACGTGGAGGTTATTAATGTAGTGTATCCACAAGAAAATTAGCATTCTGTACCTTGATTTCCAACTTTTTTATATATTCAAGGCTTGCTACCTCACTGCTCACATTATTAGTCCACCACTAATCATATCTTGCATGAAGTATATTCATGCAAATGAAGCCAGTTCCTAGTTCTATAATTCAATTGTAATTACAGAGGTACTTCATGGCCACATATCATGAAGCAGGACTTACTAGGAAATTGCTAAATGCTCATGAATAGGTGCTTTATCGTCACTTGTAATAACATTGCCAGAGCTCAGCCAGAAGATCTTTGTACTACCCACTTTGATAAAAACATATATAGATTTGTTTTCCGTGGCTATAATTGCAGGTCTAGAAAAAAAAGCTAAAAGTGATTTGACATGTTGGGCAGAAAAAAAAGTTGTTATTGGTAGATCGGGAGCAGTGCTTAGCTTTCACGATTCTAATATGTAGAAGATCCTGTAATAGGATTGTAATAGTGGATGACCTATAGAGAGTACAGGGAATCAGTACAATGGATAAGGTAGGGTGTTCTACATACATTTATTTCAAATACAAGAAAGGACTTGAATTCCCTTTCAGATGGACTCTAAAATTGGCTAAAATAGCTGCAACAACATTGACATGTAACTTACAGACATGAATGAGACTAAAATTACCTCTAAAAGATATCTTCCGAGGTACAGCACAGAGTAATATTCAGCCTTATAGCCTCTTTTTCTTTTATCTTGCAAATATATGTTATTGTTTGTAAAAACATGTGTTATCTCCTCATCCAAATTTTTGGGATCGCACAACACTGCTTGTCCAGCTGTAAGAACCCTGTAAATAAAAAAGGTCACACTTTACAGGGAGTTTAATATTTGAATGAATAATAACCCCTACATATGAAATGATGGGTGTAAACTTTTATCCTTGTACAGCCCCTACTTCATATTTAGCAGCTCTTCCTTTAATCTTTACCAGAGGTTAAGTGAACAACATACTACATGGCTGAACCGAGAGGCTGATTTTGAGCTCAGATAATAGAAAACTTGTTAATCTTCAAAGGCCCATTACAATGCATTATCCTCTAGGTTCCCAAACTGTGCGCCGTGGCTCCCTGGGCAGAGCAGAGAGAGGATGCAGAGGGGGCGCACAGTGAGTGGATGCAGAGGGGGCGCACAGTGAGTGGATGCAGAGGGGGCGCACAGTGAGTGGATGCAGAGGGGGCGCACAGTGAGTGGATGCAGAGGGGGCGCACAGTGAGTGGATGCAGAGGGGGCGCACAGTGAGTGGATGCAGAGGGGGCGCACAGTGAGTGGGGATGATGCAGGGCCACAGTGTGTGTGGAGATGATGCAGGGGCACAGAGTGACTTAGCTGTAAATTATTCTTTGACAGAAATATAATTGAAAAAAAAAATATATAAAAATATTCTTTTCCCTTGGATTTATGTGTATTTTTGCATACAAGTTAATAAGTATTTCTGTCCTGACCTAAATAATTATTAAGTTTTTTGACCCAGCTACTTATAAAATGGGACTGCTCGGTAATTATTTTGGAGGGGTGCCTTGAAATAATTATGAAGGCTCTAAGGGTGCCGCGAACTGCAAAAGTTTGGGAACCACTGCATTATCCTGTAACATTACACTATTCAGCTTATGACGCATGTCTCCATATGACGTATGTCTCATCGCTTTGGAATCAGCTTCATGCGTGTTTATTAGTGTGCAGAATAACTTAAAGTAACTGAAATAACTGAAGTCCTATCCTCTTGGTGTGAGGAGGCTTAATACTCTGCAATGTACACCTAGAGCTTCATTACTCTGGAATGATCAGGCACAGGGGGACAATGTAGACTAAATCGTCAGCCTGTACATTTATTTTAGGTCACAAAAACGGTCACTAAATAAGTGAAATTCTTCGTACCAAATGAATAATGCTCATATAGGGATGTGGCTAGTGATGTCACTGCAGGAAAGAAAATAAAGTACATGAAAGGCTTTAATATTTGTATTGCTCTGTTTAAGTTTGAATGAACCGTGTATCTTATATACATGTGTGATTTACATTCTGGTATTAGCTGTCCATTAAAACTGTCCTATAATCAACAGATAAAATGTAATTTGAACAGACACACATTTTTTACATGTATGTTTTGCTTTTATCCCATATTCTTAAAATACAGCATGATTATCCAGGGGGAGGATGGATCTTAACGGTAAATTAATCAATCACTTCAATGTACTACATTTTAAAGACTCTGCAAACTAAAAGTAGATTTTCCATTGTCACATGACACAATATTGCAGTAAAGGGACAATTAAATATTCATCAATATTTGCTGCAATTCTTGAAGCAGCAATCCCAAATCTCTCTGGAAGTTGCAGAAACTGTGCATACCATTTACACAGACACAGGCTCACAGCATGACATGTGAACGCAAAGGAGGGGGAAAATTTTATAATACAAAGAGCAGACAGAGCTCAGAGGGAAGTTCCAAAGCCTCTCTGCTCCCAACATCATGTGCTAGGTGAATGGTTCCCATGGTGGTCCATGACACTGCAGAATTATAAAATCAGTAGTAGCAGCTCGAACAAGGAAAAATTGTAAATGTCAACATTCTTCTTCTACCCTGCTAGTGTTGTTAAAAAAAAACAAAACAAAAAAAAACCACAACAAACAACATACACTTCATCTGTCATGGGATTGCTGCTTTAAAACATTATTTGCTCAGCGTTTATTTTTAATATATATTAACCCCTTCAAATCGAAGCCTATTTTGGCACTTTTGAGGAGGTCATGATCCAATTTCAATGTTACCCACACAAATTATAGCTTGGTATATAAATTGTGTAGTTCATACTAAAAACATTAAGTTGGCTTTTGCTTCTTATTTTTACCCAGAAGAAGAATGAGTTATCAGAAAATACAACTGAATTGCTTATACCTACTGTCAGTGCAAAAAAATCTACTCAGTGTTTTTTCTTTTCATTGAAATTGCAAGAAACTGAATGAAAAGCAAATGTGTGCATTTTTTTGTAAATCCTACCAAGGAATGTATGGTTCTTGCTTTAGCATCAATATCCACCTTTATAAAAACAACAAAAAGCAGCATTCTATACGTTGTTTTTGCAGAATAAAATCGACATTTGAAAAATATTCTGCTTATACTATTTTGCATGGTATTAAATGAAATGCATGAAATGTGCAGGAACCAACAAGGCACACCATTTTGAAAACTAGACAACCTACAAATAAAGATACCCCTGAGTTTATTGAAGCCACTGGGCAGATCTGGGCATTATAAACCCCATTCTCTGGATTTCTTAACCACTCTCTGTTGTGTAGGGTATTGAATGGTGATTACCACTAATGGCACACCTCACTTGAAAGAGGGGTCTCCTCTCTTTCAAACAAGTGTCCCCTGCATCTCTATGTGCCAGGATGGGGAGAGCCAGGCATTACAAACTCCCACCACCATCTTGCGCTCCATAAAGATTTCTTAAGAGTTGGGTACTACTACCTGGAGATCACCAAATAATACCTACTAAAAGGGACAATTCATTTTAAAGAGGGAATTGCCCTTTTTCACTAGAGGGTGCCTTTGAGTTTCTAGGTCCCTGGGAAGGGTAGATATAGCACACTTAATGCTCTCCTCCCCTATTCTTGGACCTATTTCTGTAGTGTCTGGTGTCCACCAGACAAGAGCTATTAATTGATATCTCATTTGAAAGAGGGGGTTCAGATCTTTAAAACAAGAGTGCCCCGGTGTTTCTATGTGTCAGTATGGAGGAGATATTGTACATTTAGTGGACTCTCTCCCATCACTTGGCTTTTCATTATTACAAGCAAGTATAATTTGAACCTCACTGTGTGCGAAGGAAGAATCCCTTAGCACTGAAGGAGTTAATATGTTACACAATTCGTTAATGCCCCAAACCCACAATAATTGTATACTTTATTTTAAAACAGTAGCAAAGTAATTAAAAAGGAAATAAGTTATTAATTCAAGCACATGGGCTTTACTTAGCGAATCAGAAGTATTTATCACATCTTTTTCTCATTTTTACTGCATAAAAATATCTAAGAACTAAAGATTACTCATGTGAATTAAGGAAATGGTTAAGCTTGTTTTATTCACAAAATAGGCCTTTAGAATAGAAGCTTCTCTACTTAATTAAAAAAGTTGTCAAATAGGTCACACCTTTAGCTTGTAGATATTTTGAAGATATAACTTGGATACATAATCTGGTACTGCTTTTCATATCGATCAAACATCATTTTCAAGACCAGAGGGTGGTCTGTGGCTAGAAATGCAGAACCAAATACTTGAAAATTCTTAATACTCCCAAATAACATTCACCATAAAAATAAAAAAAAAAAAAAGAACTAACCAAATCAATTGAATGAAGAGGTCTTTTATCTCCTGGTTTTAACAGAGGGGCAACACATCCTACCTTAAAAAAGGCTCTCTTTCTTTATCAGCATCCTCAATGAGAAGGGTCACTTTCCATCTGCTGAAGGCCCCTAGAGCACCAGTTTGTGTCAGGTGTTCGCGCCATCTTTTTGGTGCAGATTGCATTGTAGGTGAATAATGGGCGTCTTTTTCCATTTTATATCCCCATTCGAATGTCGTTTCATCAAGCCATCTGCCGCTCTCTGCACTGTTAATTACATACTCTTTAGTCAGTACCCACTTTCCTGGAAAGTAAATGAATTGTGAGCCAAAATAAGATTGTGGGTACAAACTGTAAATAAAAGGATGACACCAAATAAATGCCAACCTCTTTTTTTTTTTTTTTTTTTGCAGTTAGAAAGCATGTGTCCCTGATAATCTCCAAAAAAGCTTTTTTTACTTGATAATTTGTTTGTTGGTTTGGATATCTTACACAAGCATGAAAAATAAAAGATAATCTGTATAAGATTAGATCTTAAAAAAACAGGCACTAAAGGAAGATTTCAAACCAGTCAAAAAAGTGTTATTTGCATTGTGTTGGCTACATAGGGATGGTTAGATTCAAATAAACCATATTTATTGTACAAAAGCTGCATTACCATTAGGGCAAACTTTCACTATAACCTTCATTTACCATCAGGTGAATGCATTGCTGCTGCAGATTAACTCAAGGGGATCTTCTAAAAAAAAAGGTAACCACTTTTCAAAAAAAGGCCCTCAAGGTTAAAATTGCAGTCATCGGAAGGGTCAGCAGACACAAAGATTACAGCAACGCAGAGGTGGAGAGAAGAGATGTATTGGTGCGAATCTTGATAGAAGAGAAGGATATGGAGGACACAGGGGGCAAAATGCTGAAGGTGCAGTTAAATGATAAAGGGAGGCCTACACCTCTACCCTGACGGCCAATGCCATGTAGTTTGTGTAAGGGATAGTTCAACAAATGAAAGAGCAGACAGGGAGACAGAGTTAGAAAGTGGATCCTGGTTTCATGGCGTAAAAGTAAGAGAGGAAGGGGGTAGCAAAGAGGACAAGGGAGAAAACTAGGAGGGAGTAAATGGTGATGGGAATAGTACTATTGGATAATCAGGGGTGATAGGAGAAAGGAAGAATTTTAGACGGGTAAGAGAACATAGATAGTTGAAAGGCATATAAAGTATAGAGAGTCTGATGGAAGCAGAGAAGGGAGAGGAGAGGATAGACCTCTAATCGGAGTAACTGTTGTATATTGCAAGGTAATGGGCAGGAAACAAAAAGATAATGAATGGAAGGCAAAATTATTAGAAAGGGAAGAGGCTAAAGAAAAATGAGTGGAAAGCATATTATTAAATATGGAACACAGTATATGTAGAAAAAAGTACAGGGAAACATAAGAGGAGAATTCTGGATGGACGACAGGAGTGCTAGCGATAGTGAAGATAACTGAAGGGTGGGCAGATTCTCTGTTGAGGAGAAATAGGTACAAGAAGGAGGGATAATCAGTCTTTGGAGCATTCTACTGTAAGCTGCAGGAGGGTGAGGTGTGGGAGGTATAGTTGCTGAGCTGAGAAGGATAAAAAATGTTCAAAGGGGTTCAGGGCTCCTCATGAGCGAAGCTACCGCAGGGTGGACACAATGCAGGCTCATTACTGTAAACTTCACAAGGGGAGCTATCAGAGACCAAGATTGTGATGCTTGGAGGTCACTGGGACCTTTTATGGGTATGATAGGGCATAGATCCACCGAAAGATAAAATTACGTCAACACCCAATGTACTTTGAGGCTTCCGGATGGTCTAGACCCAAGTGGCCTTAAGACTCCAGTTGTAAACAGACAAAAGGTCTACTGTGGGTATGACAGGGT
This sequence comes from Mixophyes fleayi, assembly GCF_038048845.1. NCBI lineage: Eukaryota > Metazoa > Chordata > Amphibia > Anura > Limnodynastidae > Mixophyes > Mixophyes fleayi. The sequence continues at coordinate 395,422,654 of NC_134402.1, read as the reverse complement.
GCAAATGTACCAATAGATAAAATAATGACCAGTGTCTGTAGAGGCCTCCAGATGGTGTAGGCTTAGTCCCAGCCACAGACCCCAGACGTATTCTGTCAACCAAGAGGTACAAATTGGATGGTGTAGGCCCAAATTGTGAGAGTACTTCAATAGTAGCTATAAATTCAGGCCGATAAGATGGAGTTATTAGGAGTACACTTCAGCGGGTATGTTAGGGCAGCTACTCCAGGTACCAGAAGCTGAACTGAGATGGCACTCAGTGTACATCCCCAAAACAAAGCTGTACTTTGAGTGACAACACTCCATAGCATCACCGCAATAATCTCCCACAGCCCTCACAAATTTTCAGATGTTTTATATTTGTAGTAAAAAAATTATGTGGGAGGTTAAGCACACAGCTGATGTAAAGAGCAGCCATGTTCAACTGCCATTCTCCTACCAAAAATAAAATACCTTGGGAGTATACAATACCCATAGATACAACACACTCTACAAAGAGAACTTCCCACAAATGTTCAAATCCATAACATTGGATCTGTTCAAGTGGCAGACAATGGGTTGGGTTGAAAAGTAGCTCTCAAAATAAAGCGATTGACTAAACTGCTCTACCAATTTCAGACTTTACCAAAACTCGCTTTACTAACCCATCCTACTGTTATATTGTATCTTCAGTTGTATCAGATTTATTACCGAACGGATAATTGCACTCTTTGTGTATCCCCTGCATTGTTTTGCACTGTGTTGCAAAAATCAAAATAAAACTCAGAAAAATAATTGTATTCACTGACAGTTCCTTTTTTGTGATATCCATAGTCTGTCATCTAGTTGTACAAAAAGCCAGTGTACACAAATATTTCCTGTTTGAGATTTGGATTTATTACCCTTCTGTTTAAGCTGTAGTATTTGTAATGCTTAAACTATAGACAAAATGATAATGTGTCCTAGCCCTTGGTGGAGATTAGGAATATATGAGGTATGTCTATTAAATAATGAAGAGCCAGAGGATCCAGAGGAGGGGTGTTCAAATCGAGCAAGAAATCCGTATCATCAACAGTAGGCAAGGGGGTTTTTAACTTATCCTCTAAAATACTTTCGCAATCAGAGTTAAAACTTCTACAAAAAGGCTTGAAATTTGCTCCTGCGGTAAAACCTAATCTTTTTGATCTATTTGTTGATTTGAATCGTTATATTAGGAATTTGAGTAGGAAAAGATATTTTGCAATTAAAGCCATTAAGAAAAGTAAGCAAGATCTTTCTCCAATTCTTTGTGATGCGGATGAACAATTAGCATTGGTGAATTTAGAATCTCTATATACGGAGAGTAATGATAATGACTCTCCTATGTTGAGTCTTTTTGACATCAATTCTTCAGGGTCCTCAATGAGATTCAAGACAAAGTCAAATTTCTATCCGCTTCAATTCAAAGGTCCATATATAGATAGCTTCTACAGAAGCACGATGGAAGACTTTAGACAACTTTGTGATAAGTCTGAGAATGAACCAATCAGGGACAATTTAACTCCTCAAGAGAGAGTAGCTCTTAATAAATTAATGAAAGATACTACTCTGATAATTAAATCCGCTGATAAAGGCGGTGGTGTGGTGGTTCAGGATCGGAATGATTATTATATGGAGGCAGTTAGACAATTGAACAACGATTGATTCTATAAGAAATTGGATAGAGATCCTACACTAAATTTTCAATCTCAGTTGAGGCATTTATTGGATTTGGCATTACTAGAGGGAGTTATATCCAAAGATACTTTTTGGTTTTTGTTTTCTCAACATCCTATAATACCTACTTATTATCACTTACCCAAAAACCACAAATCTTTAGTTTCACCTCCTGGGAGACCTATAATTTCGGGTGTGGGTTCCCTCACTAGCAATTTATCCTATTATGTTGATGTTCACTTACAACCACTGGTTTTTTCTTTAAAGTCACATATAAAGGACACAACTAGTTTTCTTAAACTGATTCAGTCTGTCAGTTGGAAACCAACTTATGTCTTTTTGACTTGTGATGTTGAATCACTGTATTCAAATATACCTCAAGATCTAGGTCTGGAATCAGTAAAATATTTTTTGGGAAAAACAAGAATCTGGAGATTCAGCGTTATATAGCTTTCTAATATCTTCGATCAAATTCATTCTGGATCACAATTATTTTTTATTTGATCTGCAATTTTACTTACAGGTGTTGGGCACGGCCATGGGGACCAGGTTCGCTCCGAGCTATGCAAATCTATTTATGGGACTCTTTGAAGAGAGGTACATATGGGATTCCGGCTACGGAGCGAACCTGGTCCTCTATGGTAGATACATAGACGATTTATTTTTTATTTGGGATGGGGATTTTCTTTCGGCTTCTTTATTCACAGAACACCTTAACTCCAATACTTTTGGAATCAAATTTACTAGTACTTGTCATTCTTCAACTATTAATTTTTTGGATATTACTCTAAAGGCAGTTGGAGGACAAATCAAGACAGAGAATTTCTCGAAAGAGGTAGATACGTTTAATTTCCTTCACTATAAAAGCAGCCACCATAAGCCCTGGAGAGTTAATATACCCAAGGCCCAGTTCCTCCGGATTAAGAGGAATTGTTCCAATGATGAGGATTTTAAAACTCATTCTGTCAAACTATACAACTCATTCTTGGAACAGGGATATCCGAGTTCAATTTTGGATAAGGCTTTGAAGGACATTGAGGGACTTGATAGACTTAGTCTCTTTGTGTCCTCTAATAAACACAAAGATAGAGATAATTCTCTAGTGTTTATAACCAAGTTTAATACTCAAGCGGGTGGTATTAAATCCATTGTAAAAAAGAATGCTGCACTACTAGAGTTGGATGAATTCATTGGTGCATCTATTAATAGGAACAAAATCATTACCTTTAAAAGATGTAGAAATTTGAAGGAGCAGTTAGCCCCAAGCTTATTTAGGAGTATTGCCTCGAGGTCGAGCATGCCCCCTATGCCACTTTGTGAACCAGTGAGATGGTTGAATAGAAGAGATGGTTTTTACAGATGTGGCAGATTAAGATGTGCATCATGTGCACATGCTGATCATCAATGTGCAGAGTTTTCTTCTTTTGTATCAAATGAGAAGTTTTTCATTAAGAAGTCTTTAGATTGCCAATCCACATTTGTGGTTTATTTGATCAATTGTGGGTGTGGCATCCAATACATGGGTCGCACTATAAGAGCAGTGGGAACGCGGTTTTTAGAACATCGGCGTAATATTATGAAAAACTTGAAAACGCATCAGTTTTCTTAACATTTTGCGATATGCCAAAAGGGTTGTTCATCAGGTGTTAGATTTAGGGCAATTGAGCAAATAACTAGAACTTAGAGAGGGGGTGATAGGTTTCAATTGTTATGCAAGAGGGAGGCTTTTTGGATTTTTAAGTTGAAAACATTGTTACCGCAAGGTCTGAATGACAGCATAGAGCTGAATAACATTTGTTGATTTTATTTGTGTTTAGCGACACAGATTCTATAGCATAATATATGACTAGCATTTGTCAATTTAGACCTTTACTTAATTAAATACAAATCTATGTGTATTTTTAATATGTTAAATATGTGAATTAGTGGATTTGAGGATGCTGCGTCTTCTTTCTCTAATTGTTTATATATCTACTTGTCTTATATTTATACTTTGTTGTTAGTTTGAGCCAACGACCTTTAGTAATACTACAATATTGTTATGCATGTTTTATATGCACTAGTATTGAGTGCATATTTTAAAATTCTTGTGGAATTTAGCACGGATGATTGTTGATATGATTATCTATTTGTGGACAACTAAGATGATCTGTGGTGTATGGATGCCAACTACCATCACGAACAGCCGCAATACATGATGGACAACTATTGATGGAACGATCAGCTGTATTTACTATCACCACAGTTTGTCTATTTATCAATGACATGCTTAACCACTGGCAACTTTATGAATAGGAACCTGTTTTCATTGGAGCTTTTTGTCACGTGATCATTATTAGGGGATTGGTTCATTACCCCCACGTGACTTGAATAGGAACTATATATGAGTGGCAGATATGCCTTGATGTTTATACCTCTGATGAAACGGCCAGAGTGCCGAGAAACGCCTCAGGTGTCTATTCTCAATTGGTGTTCTCACAGCAGAGAACTACTATACCCCGGGGTTGTAGTGCCTGTTCAGGACTGTGGACTGTGGAATTACTATTTCTTTTCACCATTATCCGGAGAATGATCCATATGGAGGTCTGATCATCAGCCTGAGACTAACAATAAGTACTACATGTCCAAGGACCGTTGCTTTTCCTCTCATAGAGAGGTTGTTTTTTATGTTTAAAGAGGATCTGCGCACCAAGGTGTGCCTGTATGAACAGTCCGATCAAATTATCTGTGATTTTCACCAAAACGGACAGATCCCCATAATCCACGTGACCTTAGGATTTGTTGCACTTTACAAACAGGTGCCTTGCCCTAATGGATTGATCTTTTCCCGGATTAAATTTGAACTTTTACTTATTATATGTGAATATTGAGCAGTATTTATGGGCTTCAACCTCCTACTATACCATAATTTTTTCTGCTGAGAATTAATCCAATGTATTCTTAATATATTTTGATTATATAGAGTTGTGTACTCATATTTTCAATATGCTAGAATTTTTTAAAAGATGTACTGGCTGTCATGCTAGTTTGGATATATTGAATACGTATCAATGCTCCATTGAACGTGTATAAAATATCATTACAATTTGTGAATATTTTTAATCATATTTGATTTTATATATTAAATTACAAATTATTATATAATAACTAGTGGCTTTCAGTATTTGCGCTCTCATCTCCAGTTGTGTTTTTGCATGTATGTACTCAGGTCCCAGAGCCTGCAAGGAGAGCTGCAACTGGCCATAGTTTGACATAATACATTCACGAATATCTACAGGTGATTTTGAGCACCCATTGTTCACTTATTTCTTTTTGTATTAAATAATGAGATTGATTAAATAACTGACCTTTATTTATTGGTATTACAAATTTAATGTTTGTCCCCTTCAATATACTCCCCATTTGCACTATTACATCGCTGTAGTCTTGTTTTCCAATGGTCAAAGACATGGAGCAAATCAATTTCTGTCACTTGTTTCAACATATCTGCCATTTTCTTTTTTACACCATCAACTGAATAAAAAGTGTCCCTTTAAGCACGGATTTAACTTTTGGGAAAAGCTAAAAATAGCAAGGTGCTAAATCGGGCGAATATGGAGGATGTTCAAGTGTAGGAATGTGTTTGTTGGTCAAAAACGGCTTCACAGAAAGTGCTGTGTGAGCAGGCGCATTGTCCTGGTGAAGAAAGAAACCATTTTTCCACAGTTGCGTCCGTTTCTTTCTGACACAGCCTCTTCAAAACATCCTTAGAATAATGCTGATTAACTGTTGTGCCTTCTGGAACCCATTCTTCCAAAATTACACCATTGATATCGAAAAAAACCAATGAGCATTGCTTTGAATTTTGACTTGTTTTTACAAGCTTTTTTCATTCTTGGCGATGACGGTATTTTCCAGTGCATTGACTGTCTTTTGGTTTCAGGATCATACTGGAACATCCAGGTCTCATCACAAGTGATTATTTTATGAAACGGGTTTGGATCTGTGTCAAGTTGCTGCAGAATGTCAACACAACATTCCTTGCAATGATCTTTTTGTTTTGGTGTGAGAACCCTTTCGACCATCTTTGCACAAACTTTTGTCATGTTAAGATCCTCACGCAAAAATTTCCATACGGTGTCTTTGTCAATGTTTCTGGATTCAGCTATCATTCGAATACTGAGTCGGCGGTCTTTTTGACCAATCTGACTGATTTTTTCTACAATTTCTTCGGTTCTTGAAGTGGCGTTCATCATCTTCGACACCCTCACGTCCCTCGCTAAATCTTTTGTGCCACTCAAACACATGCGCACGAGACAGGCAATCATTCCCATAGGCCGTAGTAAGCATGTGAAAACATTCTGGTGTTTTGTGCAAATTTACTAAAGATTTCAAACGGACACGTTGTTCAACTTTTAAGCTTACCATTTTTTTGGCACTCTACAGAAAACACAACCAAACTAAATGGCGACTCACAATCAACTGAACGCCATAGAGTGTTGCAGCACAGTGGCTCAGTGGTTAGCACATCTGCCTCACAGCACTGGGGTCATGAGTTCAATTCCCGTCCATGGCCTTATCTGTGTGGAGTTTGTATGTTCTCCCCGTGTTTGCGTGGCTTTCCTCCGGGTGCTCCGGTTTCCTCCCACACTCCAAAAAAACATACTAGTAGGTTAATTGGCTGTTATCAAAATTGACCCTAGTCTGTGTGTATGTCTGTGTCTGTGTAAATGTTAGGGAATTTAGACTGTAAGCTCCAATGGGGCAGGGACTGATGTGAATGTGTTCTTTGTACTGCACTGCGGAATCAGTGGCGCTATATAAATAAATGGTGATGATGTCATGCAGGTTCATGGTTACTACGTATTGCAGTTATAAACGGTTCTGACTGCTTTGCTTACTAAGTGGAATCACAGTCTCGTTATTTAATAGACATACATCGTACATTAATGGAGTGTTGTTTTGGAACATATAAACAATGTGACAATCCTTACCCCAAGATAATCTCCCCTCCTCTTATTTGCTACATTGCAGGCAATTCAGAGAGAGAGAGGTGCCTTTCCATATAGGTATAATAGAAACTTTAAAAAAATATATATTTTTAAAATAAATTACAAAAACAAACATTATTGAAGTTGTGATGTTCAGGCTCTAACCTGCTGCACAAGCTGCTAGCCACTTCTCACTTCTACAAGGGTTTTTTGCAATTAGATGTGTACAGTTTTCATACTTCTGGGAAAAAAAAAAATTGAAAAGAATTTGTTAAGTAGGAAATATGTTTTATCAGCAGTTACATTGACCAGTTTATCCTTTCTGCAAGACGTGAATATCAGGTTTAAATAAAGGTTAATAAATCATTACGGAAAACAAAAAACAGGGAACAAATGTGTATTGTAACATACAGAAACACTTAATTTGGTTTGACTTGGAAGCAATGTTTTTCTGTTTGCACCATGTAAACCAGCTCCCATTTGGAAGCATGTTTCCAAAGTCTATAAAATAGATGTATGCCTTGACATAGTAAATTAGTAGACACTTGCACAAATAAAAAAAAGCTTCCTTAATACTCCTTGCTGGGAAACGTGGCTTGAGCGGAACAAAATTTCACTCAACTTTTACTTTCTCTCTTTCCTTTACCATCCTCTTTAAATTGTATATTATTGTTGTTGTTTTATTGATATTACTATCCATCTAGCTTTTCGCTATTTTCTTGCTACAGCTAAATTGTCTACCTAGAGGTTGGTGTGTAAATTGATTCCTGTTAAGATGTTTACTCCCACTTGCTTCAAATCAATAAATAAAACTATATATCAAAAAATGGTCTCACCTCACAATGAATATACATACAGGGAAGTTTGCAAATCAGTCTGATCAGGTTTTCTCTCTCTGAATCTCTGAAACCAGTCAGCTGAACAATTCGCTGTTCCAAAGTCACCTCCATCTAAAAGTTAAAAATTAGGTAATAAAATAGTCATGATGAACAAAAACATATCTATATTCAAAGACAGAAGATAGTCAGTAAAACTGAAGTACAGGTCTATTATTCAATGCTTTTATTTATACTGTATTTTAATGGTTCAAAGTGTTTCCAATATGTTAACAGCATCATCTATAAATTAATAATAAACATGTGTTAAGAAATAAAACTTTATATATATATATATTTGATAAAAGTTTTTTATCACTCTAACATTAACAAATATGTATCTTTATCTTTCCACTAATAGCCCTAGGGTAGTAGTTGTCAGTACATAGATCACAGCCTAGAACTGGTCCTCATACCATTTTATGGCAAGTCTCATTTACACTGTTTTCTAAATAATTTTTTTTTACCATTTGTGGTTGCAAAAGGGATTGATACTTATTGCAAAAAATTGAGAATTATACTCACCATTAATTTCCTTTCCTTGACATACTCCATGGCAGTCCTTACAATGGGTTAATACCCTGATCAGCTAGTGCAGACAGGAAAGATTTTGCCCCACCTGGGCCCTATATAAGGCAGACCCTCCTCTTCCTCAGTGTCTTTTGTAACTTCCCAAGCAATCTTATAATGTAACTATCAGAACAAGGGTGGGAAAATATAGGGCTGCCATGGAGTATGTCAAGGAAAGGAAATTATCGGTGAGTAGAATTCTCAATTTTCCTTTCCCTACTCCATGGCAGCCCTTACAATGGGCTATTCCAAAGCAGTACAATAGTCCCAATTGTACGGAATTTGCTGGTGCTATATAAATAAATGTTGATGAATAGTTGGGAGGGCAATAAAACCAACATCTTAATACGGTCAAACAGAATATTTACAGCGCTTGCTGGAGAATCTTTCTCCCAAACGTGTCTCCTTAGAGACTGAAAAGTCAAGAAAATAATGCTTAGAAAAAGTGTGCATCGACGACCACCTGGCTGCCTTACAGATGCCGTTTGCCGATGCATGGGTTCTATGTGCCCAGGAGATCGCTACTGCTCTAGTGTAATGCGCCGTCAGTATCCTAGTTGCTTCACGCTCTTTCCACCTGTAGGCCTATACAATCACTTCTCTGATCCGACTTTGCTAATGTGGGTTTGGATGGGGCATGTCCTTTGCGAGGACCTTCAGGAAGTACAAATAGTTGCTTTGTCTTCCTAAGATTTTTCGTCTTGATAAGGCAAGTAGATATAGCTTTCACCACATCTAGAGTATGGAGACGTGTTTTGTCACTATTAGTGGGATGAGGGTAGAGAGATGGCAGAATCAATTCTTGATAGATGTGGAAGGAAGATACAACCTTGGGTAGATAATCCGGATTCGTCCTCAAAATTACTTTATCATAGATATTCAGGAAGCGTTCTTCACACAATGCATCTATGTCCCTTATTCGACGAGCCGAAGTGATTTCCACTATATAGAGCACCTTCAGAGTGAGCCACCTGAGAGATATGTCTTGCAAAGGTTCAAAGGGATAAGCTGTTACGGCGTCAAAGGCAAAAGGTCCCAAGGGGCTAAGAACGGTTTCAGTCTCAGTCGAAACCTCTTCAGTGCCTGAAAAAACTGGAAGACGAGACCCCGAGATGACAGCTTGATATCAAGAAGGATGCTAAGAGCAGATACTTGCACATTTAATGTAGCGGGTGCTAGTCCTTTAACAAAACCATCTTTGAGAAACTCTAACACATCCGGCACACTGGCAGACATGGGATCCTTCGCCATGTCCCCTGCCCAACAAATGAATCTTTTCCAAATTCTGTAATAAAATTATAGGGGAACACTTTTTCATGGCCTGAATTAGAATATCTGTTATCTCATCTGAGACCCCTTTGGATTTCAGTAATTGCCATGCACTCTCCACGCCATCAAATCAACGGAGTCTGGACTTGGATGCAGAACCAGACCCTGATGTACGAGGTCTGGTCTGACCGGTAACGGCCATGGATGTTCCAGCAACATCCTCCATGCTACTGCGAACCAAGGCTGCCGCGGGCACGCCAGGAGGACTGCTATTACCTCCACCTTCTCTTTCTTTATTTTTCGGAGTACCTGAGGGATGACTGGAAAGGAAGGAAACATGTACCCCAGTTTGAAGTTCCACTGCATTGATATGGCATCTATCTCTAGGGCCCTGTTGTCTGTGACAGGAGTAGAAGAGGGGTACCTTGGCATTGCTTCCTGTGGCCATCACATCCATTTCTGGCGTTCCAAACCTGTGTCATATAAGTTGAAAGACCTCTTCGTGCAAGTCCCACTCTCCTGGGTGGACTTGGAGTCTGCTCAAATAGTCCGCCACCTCGTTGTCTTTGCCTGCCACATGGAGGGCTGAGAGAGCTCTTAGGTTCGTCTCTGCCCATGCCATTAGTGTGGTGATTTCGGTCAGCATTGCTCTGCTTTTGGTACAGCCCTGCTTGTTTATACAAGCTACCAGAGTTCTGTTGTTGGAGAACACTCACAGATGTTTGGCTCGCAGATAAGACTGGAAGTACTGGACTGTACGCCAGACCGCTCTCTCATCTCAAAGATGTTCCCCTGGAGAAGTCTCTCTTCGTCTCGCCAGGCGCCCTGCGTGACCATGCCTTGTATGTGAGCACCCCAACCTATTAAACTGGCGTCTTTGGTAAGGACACACCAGTCTGGTATCGAGAGAGTCACACCTTGTTTTCTCAGGCCTGGGAGCTGCCACCAGCGTAAGGACTGTGTCGCCGATCTTGAGAGGTTGATTTTGGAATGTAGAGACGGCACTTTACGATCCCATTGTGCAAAGAGGTTTGCTTGACGATCTCTCATATGCCATCTTGCCTACAGAAGAATTGTTGAGGAAAACATTACTAGGAGGTGAAGACATGTTCGCGCTGAAACACGAGTTTGAATCTGAACTTTGTGCGCCAAGGACTGGATTTTGTCCAACCTTTCTTGAGAGAGACAGACCTTGTCCGTTCTTGTATTTATTTGTACTCCTAGAAATACAAGCTTTTGCGACGGTGTCAGATGGCTTTTTGATACATTGACTAACCAACCGTGCCGTTACAGAAACTGGATTACGTGGGATGAAACCTCCAAGGCTGCTTCCTCTGACTTTGCCGAAATGAGGATATCGTCCAGATACGGCCACAAGGCTACTCCTCTCTCCACGAGTGTCGCTATGAGAACTATAAGGACCTTGGTGAATGTTCTTGGAGACGTGGAAAGGCCAAACGAAAGGCAAGTAAACTGGAAGTGGAGTCCTTGAATGCAAAATCTCAGGAGTTGCTGGTGATGGGATGTGATTGGGATATCAAAATATGCATCCTTTAAGTCTATTGCTGTCAGAAAATCTCCTGTTTCTACTGCTTTGAGTTCATAGATTCCATACGGAAATGTTTTACTCGCACATAGCAGTTGAGAGCCCATAGATCTAGTACTGTCCTGGAGGCACCTGATGGTTTCCGGACGAGGAACAGTTTGGAATAGAACCCCATATTTTCCCGACTTGACTGTACTGGTTCGATAGTTTTTGTTTTCACCAGGGCTCTTAGGCTTTCCTCCAATGCTTGCTGTTCTAAGGAAGACAAGGGACTTCTTGACTGAATAAATTTGTTCCCTACTGAGTAGGTATGGAATTCTATAACATATCCCTTGGTGACTATCTCCTGGACCCATTTGTCTTGTGTGGTCTGAACCCAAACTTTTGCAAAACGTGATATCTTGCCACCCATGGGAGTTAGTGGAGACTGGATCTGCAGATAGTCATTGGGATCTTTGCTGTTCTTGTTTCACCCTTTTTGGTCTGAAGGGCCAAAAGGACTGTCTTGCCATATTATCTTGGTGTCTAGAACATTGTCTCCCTGGCCTATAGGCAAGGGCTTCCTTAAACTGTTGCTTTGGAAAATAAGAGAGGAAACGTCTCACCTTTCTGTCTTGTGGCAGGCGATTAGCATTACCACTTGCTAGCCTCTGCATTAGGTTATCCAGTTTTTCACCAAACAAGAAATTGCCTTCATATGGAAGTGTTGTCAGACGGCTTTTGGATTGATGATCTGCTGCCCACGAACATAGCCAAAGTGCCCTTCTTGCAACAACTGCCGAGGTCATGCTCCTGGAAGAGAATACAATGGTATCCATCGAGGCGTCACACAAGAAATCAATGCTTTTCTGCATAATCTCTAAGGATTTAAGAAGATACAATCTATTTATCTTCACCTCAATATCTGTATGTAGAGTACTGGCCCACAACCTCAGGGCTCTAGCTACCGAAGCCATTGCTATTCCAGATTTTAGAGTTATGCCTGAGGAGATGTGTAATTTCCTGAAGGAAGTCTCCATTCTCCTATGCATGGTATCCTTCAACAGACCCCCATCATCCCACGGGAGAGTGGTTTTTGAGGATAAGCCAGCTATGGCTGAATCCACCTTAGGCACTGAACAGTATTTCAGCATATCCTCATCCTGAAAAGGGTACATGTGATTCAGTCTCCCCATGTTAGGATGACTTTTGTCTAAGACTTGACATTCCTTAGTGATAAAGTCTTTAATCACCTTAAGTGTATGGAACACTCTAGACTTTACTTTGTGCTCCAAAAACAATGCATCCTGAGGTTTGATCAGAACTGTTGGCTCCTCAATACCTAATGATTTGTTAATATGCATAAGTATAACATTCACAGTATCCAAATTAAACAATCCTGGGATTCTCTTTCACCTCAGCCTCACTATCTGACTCCGAATCCCACTCCTGAGGAGAACGGAATGTCTCAGAAGATGGTCCTGGCCTCATTTCCTCCATATTGTCTGCTTTAGGAATCCTGTCCCTCTTTGTTCCCTGGTCTAGGGCCTGAAAATCCTGCATCACTTTAACGATCCATGAAAAGAATTGTTTGAATTGTTCAGGGGGCCAAGCTCTTCTACCGTTTCAGGGGTGCATGACACACATAATGGGTCAGTACAATCTTTCGGTAATCGGCCATCACAAGCTGCACACACACGATTTTTCACTTTACATTTCCCTTTTCCCTGCACAAGCTCCACTGAGGTACTGTAAACAATAGAAAAAAGGAACCAAGTAACCTATCCTAAAAGTACACAAAAACCCCTTTCTAAGGGCTTACCTTGGGTGTCCGTCAGCTTTTTTGGGGCCGGCTCCTGGTCCATAGTGCACTTGTCAAGATGGCTGCTAGGTCCTGCAGCATACAATCACCAAGCAAACACTTAGCATCATAAAATGGGCTTCAGCTGCTCAAACAAGGTACCTGCCTTGACCTCATCAGTGAGCCTTTTAGCAGAGTAATTATCTCACCTGTCTCATCCTGACAGGCGAGTTGGACGAGAAAATAGCTGCGCGCGCGTCCTCCACATGCGCGTGTCATCCAAGAGTGCACGTCCGCAGGAAGTCTCAGCCCTGAACTCACAGTGAGGAGAAGAGATTCGTCCCTGCAGTTGCCCCGCTGGTACTGCACACATAAACAGCCAGCTTTAGAGGAAATAAAGAAAACCTCCTTTATGTAAGCCCTCTCGAATAAAATAAAAAAACAAAAATAAAAAACACTACACTACACTGTCCTACACACGCTGAGACAGGAAAGAAAGACACTGAGGAAGAGGAGGCGCTGCCTTATATAGGGCCCAGGTGGGGCAAAATCTTTCCTTTCTACACTAGCTGATCCAGGTATTAACCCATTGTAAAGGCTGCCATGGAGCAGAGAAAGGAAAATACATTTATTTTGTTATATTGTATCAAGGCAGGAGGGACAAAAGCTGCATATTATCCAGATGGGGGAAAAAAAGGGGAAGGTTGTCTAAGAAGAAATATAGGGCCCGATTCATCTTCGGACACAATCTGCACACGAAAGAGCCTGAAACTTGAGTGCATTTTCCACCATCTTCAAATAGAAGCGGATCTCAACACAAGTTTCCATTTGATTCTGGGTATAAGTGTGCTCTGGCTAAATGCTATTTGCAGTATGCAGACAGATGGAACACAGTATATGCAAAAGCATCAATTCACTAAAAGGTCAGAACTCATGAAATTTATTATTTTTTTTAAAGAAAATGTTATTATAATCAATAAAAATATTTGTGATTTTTTTTCCCTTTAATAGTAAATACATAAATTAGGATGTTCTTAATGTGCACAGTATATACAATGCATTTTTATAGTCTTATCTTTCTTGCATACACATGTTCTGTGTCAACTAGTTGCATGCAAAAGTGTAGTTTTCAATACAAAGACTATGCTGTGATAATACTCTAATATCCCATTCATACTACGCCAAAAAACAGGATTTTTGCCGGGGCAAGCCCAGATGAACAGGGTCGAGGCACAGTATGAATGGTGTCAGGTCTATTTCCAGGGTCTGATGACCCAGGACTTTTGGTGGGGTAATTCCCGGGTCCGACCTGGGCCGCCTGCACTATGAACGGTGAGACCCGGGTTTTTCAACCTGGGTCTCAAAACACAATTATAAAGTTGTAAAAGAAAAACAAAAAAACACACACACACACACACACACACACACACACACACACACACACATCACAACAGGGGCTCTGATTGGCTCCTCTTGTGATGTGTTTTTTTTTTGCCATGGAGAACCGGGCAGACCCGTGTTCAGTATGAACAGGATCTACCCAGGAATTTCTTTCCGTGGGAGCCTCTGTCCTCAGGCAATATCCCAGGTTCATATACCCGGGATATTGCCGGGCGGCAGTATGAAAGCGGTATAAATTATGCAAATGATACGGCTAACAAATAAGTACTTTAGAGAAACCCAGAACTTATATTGACACGCCCTTACTGTACATTGTCTACGTTCATCCGCATTCAGACATGAATTGCATGCAGGTGTGCTCCTTAGCATTAGGTCCGTTTCTGCACGTGGGCAGAGCTATTTCATGCAAGATGCAACATGCAATGGGAGAAGATGCGTCAGAAGATGAATCAGGCCCCTAATATACAATATACCTTCCAAACATCTCGATTTGAAAGAGAAGTCCCAACATAACGATCGGGACAGTTTTGTGCCACAGTTGAGAAAATTGGTAAGTTTTCTCTGTTCACTGCTGCCCTTGTGCGCAGGGCAGAAGTGAACAGACAGGAAAGAGGGGGGGGGGGGGAAACAAAACAAAAAACAAAACACAGGGTACAAAATACATGAATATTAGTTACCGCACACAAGCTTCTCTTAAGAAAAAAGTGATAAAGATGGTTTTTGAAATGTATTTTTTTTTTTTATGAATAATTTAGGCGTATATTTAACATCTGCACATCAAATCAAAACACATATGTTAAGTTCTATGTTTTTAGAACATTTAGGGAACAAGCAGAACTGTGCTGTGAAAACAGTAACTAAATGAGAAAATTTCACATCACCATTTAAACTCGTTTGGAAAATCTTAGTAAAAAAAGAACATACAGGTCTTAACTGAAGAACAACCACACTTTTCATAAATTCTCTTCTGCAGGCATGTTTCACAATGTCATATTACTATAGATTTGCTATAGTCTAGCTGGCCATCAGATGATTGGCAAATCTGTCTAGCTAGTGCAAATTGAATTAATACAGCTTAATAAAGAAACAAAAAAACAGGAAGACAGGAAATGTATGATCCCAAATTGACATGCAGGAATCTCAAAATTTAATTAAAACTTCCTTGCCTTTACCCCTTATATTTTATGCCATACTCCCATCCCTATATTACTGTAATGTTTTCACAGAGGTAATCCTTAAGTGGCTGCACATTTCGGTTGCTTTAAATGTCAATCACTTATTTTAAAAGCATACAGCGGAAATATATCTTGAAAGGGAAGTTGAGTTCCAAATAATACACCATATGATTTGCAGTTAGCGAGCAACAAATAAACATTTACCAGGACTCCTGGAATTGGCCGACTGCAAGGATGGATGACATCTCCTTCGTCCAATTCTGCACTACCTGTGGCATGCAACCAGGTCCTCCAGGATCCTGATGCCCCCCTACCCATTCCGCATTGGCCATGGACCCATATCTCTATGGTTTTCATCAGCAACCTCCCCACCTTCTTGGTGATAGTGGATCACTACTCCAAGCAAGTCCACTTCACAGCATTGAAAAAACTGCCATCTGCACTCCAACTCTCCACCAAAAAAGGTTTACAGGGCTGGACAGACAAACTGGACCCCTTGCTCGGAGGAGTTGTGGAAAGCCATAAGGGACTGAGTATTTCACTCCATCCCTAGTCGAATGGACAGATGAACTAGGCTAACCAATTCTTTGAGCATCGTTTCCAGATGACAGCCATCCTGTCTTCCCATGTCTAATCTGGGTTCCTTCTGCACACAAGCATGTGTAGGATCTCCAAAGATTGTGGAACAGGCTGCAAGAGCAGTTAAGACAGTAGCAAACCAAAAATGGTTTGCAAATCAGAGTAGACTGGACAGGCCAGTATTTTGAGTGGGAGATAAAGTTTGGCTCTCCACACGCAACACTGCACTGAAAAGGCCCTAATGCAAAGTGGGGCTGAAGAACATTGGTCTATACTCAATCAGTGGGATGACAAAAATGGATGGAAAGACCAGTTTCATACAAGATAGATGATTCCTCCTCCCACAGTAGATGGCCACTAGGAACACATTATCCATTCAATCATTGACATTCACAAACCTGGTGGAGATATGCAGTAGCTGATACATTGAAGGGCTTCGGCCCT
Source organism: Mixophyes fleayi (assembly GCF_038048845.1). NCBI lineage: Eukaryota > Metazoa > Chordata > Amphibia > Anura > Limnodynastidae > Mixophyes > Mixophyes fleayi. The sequence continues at coordinate 395,406,371 of NC_134402.1, read as the reverse complement.
GAGGGTACTTTTGTATTATTTCAACAGATGTTCACGTACCTGGTCTGCTCGACAAATTCTTCAGGCTGCATCCTGCCAAACTAGATTATCACACTCTGAATCTGCTCCTAAAGGAGGGGAGGGGGCGGTGGGAGATGCACTGCAAGGATCTGCCGCAATACTAGTTACAGACGACCATGACAACTGCACACTAATTTTCACTGTCTGCAATGAACACTTATTAGAAACATTTATTTACAATGTACATTGCGCCAGCATATTCCGTAGTGCTTTACAATTGGGGAAAAACACATTTCTCTGCTGACACTTCATAGACTTGTTTTGTTTGCCTCTTTACTTACTTCAACCTCGTCTCTCACAATTCTACATTCTCTAACACATCAAATTCACATTTCTCCCTCAAAACCATCCTCACAGGACTAAGTGGCTTGGCTAGTGTCAGGCTTCAGCCGTAGATTAGAGAGCAGAGGCCACTAATCAAGAAGTTGGCATCCTTGAGAGAACAGGGAGTTTGGAGACTGGATCCTAGGACGAACTCCCTCTTATCGCCTAGGAGGTGGAGTTTCACAGCCTTTTAGGATAACAGATGACCGGACTCCCCACAATACAGGCAAAGACGGTTTTTAGTCTGGCGTTCTCTTTCATCCCTGGAGAGACAGGAGCGTCCAATCTGCATAGGTTCCTTGGCCGGAGGAACCGGGGACTTAAAGTGAGGAGCTAACCGGAAGAGACGACGGTCTTGGTCTTTCTCCAAAGAGCGTTCCTGTTGGCAAATGTCCACTTTGATGCTAAGGGAAACTAATTCATCCAGTTTAGAAGGAAGGTCTCGGGACACTAGTGCATCCTTAATAGGATCGGATAAGCCCTGCCAAAAGGTAGCCGTCAATGCTTCATTGTTCCATCCTAGCTCAGAGGCAAAAGTCCGGAATTGGACGGCAAACTGCCCTGCAGAGAGAGATCCTTGCCGGAGAGCAAGTAGACTGGAGGCAGCAGAAGACACTCGGCCAGGTTCATCAAACACATTGCGAAAATTTTCAATAAATGTAGAAGAATTGTGAAGAGAGACACATCGTTCCGTTCCCATAGAGGGGATGCCCAAGCCAGAGCCTGTCCAGTAAGGGAGATGATGTGGGCCACCTTGGCTCTCTCTGAAGAGAAATTCTCTGGGGCAAGTTCAGATTGGATGGAACATTGGTTTAAGAATACTTGACACCCTTTAGGGTTATCATCATATTTCTCAGGAGTAGGTATACGTAGGCTCCTGGGAGTGGCAGCATTCGCACTGGGAGGAGGTGCGACCAGAGGTGCCGCTTGGGGAGGATTCAGAGACTTGCAGGGAGTCCAGGCGGGATACTACCCCTTGGATACACTGAAGTAATTGAGCCTGGTTAGTCTCCCACTGTTCGACCCTTTGGGCCAAATGGAGAAGGAGGTCACGAGTAGAGGGTTCTCCAATACCGACCATCATGGCCAGAGTAAACTGTCAGGCTTCAGCCGTATATTAGAGAGCAGAGGCCACTAACCGGTATTGGCGCTACTGAACTAGCAGGTGCAGAGTCTAAAGTGCCCCTGGTGTTCGCCAGGGACCCCACAAGGAGGTTTGGACTTCGCTGCTCGAGGCACGCAGGTCGCGCTCCTACTAGCGAGTTGCCGCTGTAGCGGTAAGAAGGGTCAGATGGTCCGGGTCAGAAGCCAATCGGGAATGCGAGGTACCAATAGGAAGATCCAAACGGGTAGTCAAAACAGCCCAAGTCGCATGAACAATATGGGGCAGAATGCAGGAGAATGGTCAACAAGCCGGGTCACAACAGGAAAGCACACTCCAGGAGAATAGTCGGGAACTCCGGGTCAGAATCCAATATACACACTGAGAACAATGCTGGAGACAGGAGCCTGTTACTCTTGCACCCTAATGGCGTCAGAGCCAGGTTTAAATAGTAAAAGGAGGCCATGGATTGTAGGAAGCAGGAGGACGGACGGAGAGACACACTGCGTGCCGACAGAAGCATCCCATTGCTAGGCAAAGGGATGGGTCAGGGTGCATGCGCCCGACAGCGGTGAGAAGCGTAAGCCGGCCGAGAACTATGAGGCGTTCATCCCCGCTTAGCGGAGGAACAGTGGGGACGGTACCTCACAGCTGGTTGTGGGGTGTCTCACAGCTACCCCAGACAAGTGGTCCCTTCTGGGAGCAATCAGCATTGTGACACTAAACTTTACTATAAATTGAACTTGCTATCTACAGAACGGGGCATACACAATCAAATAAAATTCCCTTATATGCATGTAAATGTTGGAGATGTACATCCATTACTGTTTAGGGCTACCTCAGGAGGATTTAAAATTAGTTTCTTACCTTAAAGCAGCAGAAATGACTTACTGTGCTGGAACTATCCAACAACAGTTTAAATTGTTTCTGGTACTTTTCCTGCAAGTTGCCGAGAGCTGGTATTGTCCATCAACCTGTGGAAGAGGGCAAACAATGTTACTGTCCCCATTGTGTTCCGCAGTTGTTTATTTAGCTGAATCAGCATCTTTAACTAGTGTTACCGATATTTATTTTATGATTTATGTTCCATTAGGTAGATCACAAGTTTACAGTATAACAAGGTGGAGCTTCCAGCAGATTTAGTTAGAAGTAAAATCTGAAGTAATTGAGTCTATACATTGTCGGGATAAACATAGGTCAATCCTAGAATAAACTATAAATACATAAAATAAGAGAACTAGATAGTTAAAACCAACTCTCGTCAGTTCTGTATCATTTATCTTTATTAAACAACTTTGCATTAATAATTAATCAATAACAACTGTAATGCTAACATGAATAACAGCCTGCTGTTAAAAAAAAAAAAAAAAACAGTTGAAGGAGTTAATAGCTTCCTATTTTAAGCAATATAAAGTATTTTGATTGACATGTGCAAGGTTTAAATAAAGTACTAATTATTCAACTACTGTCAAGTTCATCAGAAAAATCAATTACTTTTAAAGTGATTTATGTGAAACTGTGAACTGTGCTAGAAAGTTCACTTTGAAGACGACATTGCGGATAGAAATGAGAATAAAGCTTTTAACACCAGCCTATTATAGATAAGATATTTTCTTCCATCCATATAGGAGTGCTCAATGGCAAAATAATGTTCTGCTAAAATTGGTTTAGCAATAACAATAGATTCTTATTTTGTCTTGATTTACATTTTGGTTATCAGAGCAGTATCATTAATTGTGAATCATTTATCTGAACATAAAAACAAAAACGGATCCCTTTCTTCAGACCTCAACTGTTTTTAATATTTGGACCCATATATAGAAATAAAAAAAACTCTGAATTTACTGGAGTCTAACAAAATACCTGCCAATAGTCCCTAAAGGGGTAGGGTTTAATTTATGGGGTGTAGCCTTGCCAAAATAGGGAATAATTGAATAATTTGGCAGATTGGTGCCACGGCCAATTCTTATCAGTTTTGGATACTGGAATGTTGGGAGACATGCATTAGCCCATCACTGGGTGGTAATGTCTTCTTACCAGCTTAACTATTCAGACACAGAGTGACCTAGTTTGACCTGCTTAAACACTTTTCTGTGCTCCCCTATATAAATAAGAAGCTGCTATTCTGCAGCTATATTGCACTCATTAAGGTGGAAATTTAGTAAAAGGTGGGAATTTTACCTCACCTTGGTTCCGTGGTTGATGCCAATGCCCAATCAATTAAATACAATTTTTTTTTTTAACAATCATCTATTTTCTGACCATTCCCAAAATCTGCTTGGCTTTTGGGTGTAAATACAGATCAGCAATGCTTGTGCAAATATATGCATTTAGTAAATCACCACCCAAATTTTTCTTAAGCGACATCAATTATCGGCTACATTTAGGATTTAACACTCATTTGGACTTTGAGGATCATGGAAACCTTAAGGCCCACCGCACCAGGTGGGCCTGTCTGCAAACAAAATACCACCTCACAAAAGAAAAAGGACCAAGAAATTGGCGACAAACGACAAACTCACGACACTGGTGATATCATACCACTTCTATAAAAGATTTATTGAGTGGAGGGAAGCGTAGCAGGCAGGACTGTACGGCAGACACACAAATACATTTATATCTAGATAGTAGAGCAGAGTTGACAAAGCTAAACTGAGTCATTAGCATTATGCCTGACTGTGTCCTTCTGGGTGACCAAAAGTCAGAGGGATGTCGCCAAGCCCCTTCGACTCATGGGGAACATGTGCTCTGCACACCCCAGACTCATGGTACATACGCAAGAGAAACTCATATACTGCTAGTTTTGCTATGAAAAAAAAATAGAAAATTGTCTACTACAATTACAGTTATTGCTCTGCTAATCCTGCAAGTCAATCTGCACTGAACAAGAATCTGGTATCAACCTCTTGGCAGCTTGAGTTAAAATTAAAAAGACATACTTAGCTGTAGACTGTCAAGTGTGGAAATAATATTTGTCCAGCTGGACAGCTTTCTTTTGTAGTGGCTAAATGAATGTTGAGATTTCGTCTTCTTGAAAGCTCCTGTGTCAGGAGAGTAATGTGGACTGTTTGTGGTTTGACAGGGATTATTAAAATCAGATGAAGTGAAGGGAAGCAAATGTGAGAAAACAAAATTGACAGTGACACTCTATTATTTGCTGCTAGGATCATGATGACTATGTTGATATGATGGGTTCTAAATGTTAGATTTCCTGTTAAGATTTGTTAACCAGCAAACAAAGTCAAATTTATTCTTCAATAATGTACTTTGTGATTTCATAGAAACAGATCAAGCGCTGTCTACCAAATAATTATTTTCACATAGGTTTAGCCGTGTTATTAAATGCTGGCATTAGAGGCCTATCGTCAGGTTGGCAAGTAGGAAGGGGGAGAAGGAATTCTGGCAGGCCTAAAGGAAAATAAACATAAAAAAGTGATTTGTTCATTTACACAACATATTTACATTTTGTCCATCTGTCAATTTCACCATGGAAAAGCCTTTATCCTTTAGTCTGCCCAAACAAACAAACGAAAATAAATATATGTATATATATGTATATATATATATATATATATATATATATATATATATATATATATATATATATATTTCAAATAGCACTTTCTCTTGGTTGCATGTTGGGATATATATTATATATTTTTTAGGCCTGCTATGTGAGGGAAAATAGGGACAAGAGAACTTTGTCATAATCCAGGTATTAACATCAAAATGTATTCAGCTATTTTAACAGAGAACAGCAATGCCATATATGTGCACTTTAAATAGAGATGGACGGGCTCGGTTCCCCGTGAACCGAACCCGCCCGAACTTCCGGAATCAGAGTCCCGAGCTCTCCCGCATGTTCGGATTCCAAAATGAGGCAAAACGTCATTGGATCTCGGATTTCACGATTTTTTAGAATGAACAGCCGCCTCCACAGACATCCAGCTCCATTTGAGTCAGGGAGAGAGAAGGGTTAGGTGACGGTCGCAGTAATTGGAGCAGGAAGAGAGTAGTAGGAGGCAATTTTCCTAATTTACACTCCAAGTGCTTGGGGTGTCAGATATTCCCCTCTTTAAAAAAAAAGCTATTTTCTGGTGTTGAAATTATTATATACCAGCACTATATCTTTCTGAATTTGCACTACAAGTGCTTGGGGTCTCATTAAAATGGATTCACACCAGTCCACATATGAGCAGGATCAGCAAGCAGCTGCTGGCACCAGTTCCCCTTCCCTGTACGTCATCTGGTAAAGCCTATGTAAAAGTACATAGTCTTTTTAAGTCAGGGAAAAAAAACACAAAAAAAAAAAAACCTTTTACCGTGTTGAAGAGAAAAAGAGCTTTAACTGATGAAAAGTTAAGTGGCGAGAAAAAAAAATTGGCAACATGCCATTCTACACACGCAGTGGGAAAGAAAGAATGAGACCTTCGCCTTTCTCTATTAGTGCAAGATCTAAAAATGTTACTGAGCCTTCTTCTTGTAAGGTCACGCAAGACCAAGTAATTTGGAGTCCAAAAGTGGTGCACAACTACTGTTACGTGTGAAAGCCGAGCTGCAAGAAAACAGTAAGGCATTAGAGGAAAATGTATGTTCAGGATCAGAAATGACACCAATCCCTGAGGAGAGTCCATTCATGAGTGGTATGTGTAATCGTGACCATTCTGATAGTGTACCCATAAAGAAGGGCCCTTTCAGCATTTCTGCTGATGTGTGCCTGAACAGCCCTTGTGTAGCCGGTGATGCACCAATTGAGGATGCCACTATGGAATTAGAAGAGGATGAGGGGGAGATTTGTGTAGCCGACGAGGGCACTAATGAGGATGTTGATGAGGATGTTTGTGTAAGTCCTGCACCAGTGGCAGCAGTGTGGCACCAGTGGCAGCAGTTCTGGCACGAAATTGCACTTTCCAAAGAGAAGCAGGGATGACGCAGGTGGCAGACCACAACAGTTTGACATCTGGGATGGTTTGAAAGATTTTACCAAAAAATGTGTGACCTTTCCCATAACTCCAACCAATCCTACTATTAACATGCAAAGAATGGTGGAGGATTTTTTTTCAAGAGTTAATTGATATGTAAATGTCAGACAGTCCCTTTCCATACTGGGAAGAAAATCAAGCCATTTGGAAACCCATGTACAAACTTGCTTTGGAACACCTAAGCTGCCCACCCTCCAGTGTGTACTCAGAAAGAGTATTCAGCACAGCCGGGAACCTTGTCAGTGATCGACGTAGGAGGTTACTTCCGAAAACTGTGGAAAAGATGATGTTTAACAAAATGAACTACATCTTCCACGAGAAAGGCCTTTACCGGCAAATACATCCAAGTATTGACACTTTAATGTAATGTAAATTCCTGTAATGGCGGATTCCAGCGGAGATGAATTAATAGTCTGTGATGATGATGATGTACACACTGATGAGGGTGAGGATGATGCTGAAGATGATGATGACAACATCTTTTTACAACTTTCACTATAACTGTAGGTTGTAATCTACCCCCAAAGAGAAAAGGGACTTGGGGCATTTCTATTTAACGTACAGACTTAGCAGGCTAATTTTTTTTCTATTTAACTATACGTGTAGGGTGTAATAATCAGTTAGACACCCAACTGCCTTTTTTGCTATGGATTTCAATAGCTCTTTTTAGTGCGTTGTCTGGCACCCTGGATTGGTCTCATAAAAGCACACATCCCGGGTGGGTCAGCGCTCGTTGAAATTTATTAGCTGTAGAATAACCTCACTTATCCAAGAAACAAGTGGAGCACTAAATTATGTTATTTTAGCCCCAAAAAAATTGAATTTATTAACAAATTACAAAACAAAACCAAATCACGCAAGGGCGGTATTGGCAAAACCAAAACACAAAGGTAATCCAGATCCAAAACACGGAGTCAGTGAGCATCTCTAACGTTAAACAAGGTCTGACAGAGGGTCAGGGAATGAACATACAACTGTTGTTTTTTTTCCATTTTCTTTTTCAGCAGATATGCTACATTTGCACAAAGATAAGGGCCAGGGGTGGGATAACCAAATATTGGAGGGGTTTTGTCATTGGGAAGAAAGGAGGTGTTTTTTAATCATGTTTTACAAACTTTTAACTTGTATTTTTTTTTTCTGTATCTTGTGCAAGGTCCTGTACATAGTCTGACCATACAATCTGCTGTTAGATACAGATTACACTGGATCTCATAGTGTTAGTGATAGAATCTGGTTCTCAAATGTTTCCCAAAAGTGAGTTAGCCCTTGTTGCAATATATATGTTGGCTTAATTTTGTGGTATTTGGGTCATTTACAATTTAGTATTAAACAGAGGTTCTATTATGTTTCAGATATGCTTTGTACAGCGGTTTATAATCATGGCAGTATTCTTCCCAGTATCTATTTCCTGGGTGCTCCACACAGCTCTTGGAGCCCAACAGAGTCATATTATAATAGAATAAACCTATTCTCCTATTAGAACAGACATAATGTGAGCACTACAGCCAGCAGCGTGTGTTAGACCACTGACTACCATTCCTGGCAGGTGTGGGCAATAACCTCCACATTTTTCAATATTAAAGCATTTCAATATTTAAAGTATTTCAATATTAAAACTGCCCCCCCCCCCCTGCTGCTTCCTAATGCCAATCGGCTGGCAAAATTTTCTGGGGAGAACACTGTGTCTACCCAATATGTAGGTGTGATGTGTATAGACCTACATGATCAACTTGTAATATTGCAGCAAAATAATATTACTGTTAGGTGACCTATATATGTGGCAAAACAGGAGGTGCACTGCCCGTTGAACATTAGTTACAAATGTTCTGTGTGCAGTGCACATTCTTATTTGCCACATATACATACACACCAGACTAGCAGAAAAGGATTACTGAAATGATAGTATTTAAATGCTGGCAACTAAGAATATGCTATAAACATTTCATTACTTGAAACAAAAGACTCCTAAAAAAAAACATTTGTTTGAATTTTGTTGCTGATGTTGTTAATGTGAAGCAGTAGCTGTATTTGCTCTTAATACACATTAAAGGGTGTATATTATTGAACAATATATATGAAGTAACAGGTGTTTTATACTTAATATGTCCACTGTATCATCATCAACATTTATTTATATAGCGCCACTAATTCCGCAACGCTGTACAGAGAACTCGCTCACATCATTCCATGCCCCATTGGAGCTTACAGTCTAAATTCCCTAACATATACATATACATATACACACACACACACACACACACACACAGAGACTAGTGTCAATATGATAGCAGCCAATTAACCTACTAGTATGTTTTTGGAGTGTGGGAGGAAACCGGAGCACCCGAAGGAAACCCACGCAAACATGGGGAGAACTTACAAACTCCACACAGATAAGGCCATGGTCAGGAATTGAACTCATGACCCTAGTGCTGTGAGGCAGAAGCGCTAACCACTCAGCCACCGTGCTGGCCATACTGTATGTATTCTTTCACTCCTCTGCAGCAGCCTCCAATGTTAAGGTGTTTCTCTTAACTAAATAAGAAGACAGTAACCAAAATCTAGTCAGACTTCCTTTTTTTAGAAATACAATGATGATGATGATGATGATGGGAGAGAATATTTTGCCTTGAAAAGAGCTGCAGTGTAATGTTAGGTTAACACTGAATATATTTCACCTTCACAGTTCATATTATTATTTATAATGAAACATGTATTTGCTTGTTTTTGCTATGTTTTCCCCTATTGCAATGCGACTGCTCATATTTTTGATTAATATATATTTTTCATAGCTTTCCACAATGACATAACCATCAGCATAGCAGTCCAATCAACTTCTATGCAGCCTCAAACATAAAAAGGGGGCCCAGTATGCCAACACTGTGTGTACCTCTCTACTTATATATTGATCCACTCTGTCATAAGGAGAACAGTGTACAACATATATCACAGAGCAAAGCAGACACTTTTTTTTTCTCCTGTGATACTTGTTCTGCCCTTACGGACACAGAGAGGAAAATTGAAGCAAGGAGCAAGTGCAGAGACCAACATTCTCATACTCCACGGCCATGATTCCAGCAGGGATAGTGCAATAAGATAGAAGAAGTTATCCTCCTTCACACACACACACACACACATATGTATTCAGGGGCAAGTCATAGAAAAAGGCAGCACTATGCAGTTGGCAGGAATAACCCACTTATACTGTATTGTCAGATTGTATAAACATGCAGAACAGGCCATATGGTTGATTTATACACGCCCACTTTAACCAGCATAGTGACAAAAAAACCTAATTAACGAGAAGGCCATATATTGTCCATTATATTTGATGTTATACTGCAAATGATCAACTAATATAACATATAATAGCTTATATATGGCTACTGCCTTTTTTCAGATTTTAATTTATACTGAATGTGAAATGGCATTTTATCTTTGTCTGGCTATAAGTCGATTGGTTAAATTATAATATGCTGGATAAAACCCTGTTAGATAACAAATTGCACCTGTGTTTAGCTGCATTTTTTCTTTTTACCTTGGACCACTTTCTGTTCCTCCTTCCAAATTAAAATCAACAGATAAGATTTATTACAAAATAAAGAGTGGTAGCTAGTGAAGCTAATAACTTCTCACAGCCGACAAAACACTATTGTAGCCCAACCGCAGATCATATTAACTCGTCTACTGTCTGTACACTGTTACCGGAACAGTTTTATAATGTTAATAAACAGTTGAAGTTCGTGGTTATGTCTTTAAACAGTGTTATTCATGGTGTGTGGAGTTGCACTCTGTATGTGGAAAAATGATAGGATGCTTAAGCATTTACAATTGGGTGATCAAAAGGATTGCGGACTTCTTTATGGCTTTACCAATGAAGCGGAGCTTGGGTGCTTTAACGAAGGTTACCTTGGGGCACAACTATTGTTAGTTACACACTTCAGTAATCATCATCATCTATTTATTATATAGCACCACACACACCGAGAGAGACTAAGGACAATTTAATAGCAGCCTATTAACATACCAGTATGTTTTTGGAGTGTGGGAGGAAACCGGAGCACCAGGAGGAAACCCACCCAAACATGGAGAGAACATACAAACTCCACACAGATAAGGCCATAGTCGGGAATCGAACTCATGACCCCAGTGGTGTGATGCAGAAGTGCTAACCACTAAGCATCCACATTGCATCAATGTGGTTAGATTGTAAGCTCCAAATGGGGCAGGGACTGATGTGAACGAGTTCTCTGTACAGCGCTGCGGAATCAGTGGCGCCACATAAATAAATGGTGATGATGATGACCTGCGGTGTATGAAATAATTGGTTAATAAAGTGGTTCATAGACCAATACAAAATATAATGGTGACTGATGCATTTTTCTAATGTTACCAGTAGAAGTGTTCATTTTGCACAATAATAAAACCAAAAAGGACTGATTCAGTAGACGATTTGGGAGACTGCCCCTTATTGGCGAGTGTTCAGCTACCTATGGCAGAGTATGTTTGCATTTGTATGTCCAACACGGCTGACAAGAGCTGCATTGTGTGTACTGAGCCCTATATGCCACGACAGCATGCAGCCTCTCTCATCCTATTACCTTCACAGCTTATACACATCTCCATGACCAGCACCCTCTCCCTCGCCTGACGTATGACGCTGGCGACGCGATGACGTCACCAGCATGGCAACCGATTACGTCATCTGACAGCTGCTGTACACACTGGGACCAGACTCTTACCTCTGCCCTGTAACAGTGATATCTCCAGCTGGAACAGCTGGTTACATGGATCTGAGCGCCGGGGGTGCAGCACTCCGCTGACTGGCAGATAACGGAACACAGGTAAACGGGTCGCCCTATCTTCCACGTAATACGCACGACACTTTCCCGCGGTTTCATCTGACGGCGGGAAATACCGGGGGGCGTGGTCTGGCATTTCGCGCGGTCGAGTAGCCAATAATCAGTGTCTGTTGCCCAAAGCAGTATACTGCTCCTACTGTACCCGTGGTGTAATGCTGTTCATGGTATACCAGATTATTTTAAATTAAGGAGCAATGTAGAGTCATTTCTTTCCATGTAATGTTTATATACTGTTAAAGTTTAGACATACAGTGGCAACTGTACAAATATTCATGCAGAATATGCTTAATTTTACCCATATAAATAAAAAAACAACAACCTTGTTTTTAACAATATTGTGAGAGTAGGACTAGGAATGTACTATAACCTAGAGCTATAAAGTACATATAGAATATTAAATGAGTTATCTGCTTCAATAAAACCACCATGCTTATTCATACCCACCATTTCCCCTTATCTGCGAATTGACTCACAGGGGCATATTCAATTAGCTTTCCGGTTCGCAGTATTGCCGGTAATACGGTACCGCAATAACGCAGATTTTCGTACGCAGCCCTATGGGGTGCGAACGAAAATCCACGTTATTGCGGTACCGTGGATTGACTTTGTGGGCCGTTCCGGCGCGATCCCGTGAACCGGAAAGCTAATTGAATATGCCCCACAGTGTTTAAACTTGGGAGATAATCAACTTTCCCCTCTTTTAAAATGTATTCGATGCATTGATTTATCTTAATTGTTTCGTTATCTGTTTTTTGGCCATGTAAATCAAAAAAGGATAATAATATCCATTCTCACATTTGAAGAATCAAACAAGGAGACAATCCCAGTGCACTATATTCCCTTTGTGTGTTGACCACTGCTATTACAAAAATAAAAAAGACTTCGGAGCATGGGGGTCCAATCACTTGTGATAGCTGGGTGAATAAATAGAGCAAAGTAAATAAAATAAAGCCCTATTGCTGCACTAAATGTTTTATCTCATTGGTAGGGCTTGATAAATTGGCCTACTATCAAACCTTACAAATAATTTGTACTTCCAATAAATTATAAATAAATTGTATATGCACACAGTGGTCGAAGTGGTGGTATGAAAAATGTAATGGGAATGTTAGATGTTAGTGAATGAAATTAGTGATAATACTGTTAGTGAAGGGAATTGGTAATAGTTTTACAATGAAGGCAGTAGAAGTGTCAGTATGCCACCTTATACACCTGCAACATCTTCTCCTTTACCCCCTACACTATCTTCTCCTCTACCCCTCTCACATATCCCTCAGCACCATCGTCTCTCCTGTCCCTCTCACATATCCCCCTGCACCATCTTCTCACCTATCCCTCTGCAACATCTTCTCCCCTGTCCCTCTCACCTATCCCCCTGCAACATCTTCTCCCCTGTCCCTCTCACATATACCCTACACCATTGTGATGAAACGAGTGTGATAACACTAACCATCCTGTTTCTCGTTTCTCACATAATGTGGATTATAGCATGTACTTTTTATAGCCCTTGCTTTTATTCCCCAGCTCAACAGAATACCACTGTAGTGTCTACTTTGTGGATAAGGGGGCATTGTAGCTCATTGTAAATATATATATTGTATAGTGATGATGTGGCAGTGAGGTTGTTATTCATTGTCCTTAAAGTGAAGCCTGGTGGATTATGGGTAAAGATCAGGTGGTGTCCAGGATACAGGTGAGGGGGCTGGAGCTGCATTCATTCTCCTTCCTCCTTTCTCTACAGAAAGCATGGAACAACTGGGGACCCTATGACATCACAAAGTAGTGTAAGGGGTTAATTTTAGTAGGGGCTGACTGTTCTTTGGAGGTAGGGAAGCCAATTACTATCCATTGTTCTCCATAGGACTAGTCCAGGCATTTTGTCTGCATCTCAGCAGGGGGATTTTGTGGAAGCACACCTCCACTCCCCCCTCCAACCCCCTGAGCCAGGACCTACCAATGTTTAAAGAGAGAGAGAGACCCTGGGGTTTATGAAGGGAGGGTGGAAATTTGACCCTAGATATAAAAAGCCACTCCAGGGGGGGAGGTGGTGTTCATTCTGGGATTTCATTCATGGAAGGAGCAAGATCTGTTTTTTGAGTTGTCGTTCTTTACCAGAGTCTACATATGCAGCTGAGAGCGATCCTTGGGTCGTCAAGTCTGGACAGCCAGATGACTGTAGTTCCTTAAGCTAGTGGGATAAGGGACAGATAATGTGGTAAACCTGCTTGGCATTTGTTTACTGTGTGTACATATTAATCTAGTGATTGCTTTTATAACAATAAATGTATTGTTTTACTTTCTAACTGTATTTGCCTGAGTGACTGAGAACCCTAGAAGGTACTGGGTAGACTTCCCTGGCATAGTGAGGCACCCATGGGTGGCCAGCCAGCGTGAAGTGGGTAGCATTGGGCCAGAAAACCCGGTATATTCACAACCATCTTCTCCCCTGTCCCTCTCATGTATCCCCTGCACCATCTTCTCCCCTGTCCCTCTCACATATTCCCCCTGCACCATCTTCTCCCCTGTCCCTCTCACATATCCCCCCTATTCCATCTTCTCCCCTGTCCCTCTTACATATTCCCCTGCAACAACTTCTCCCGTTCATCTTACCTATTCTCCTGCAGCTTTCTTCATTCTCACTCATTTAGCTTCAATTTGCTGCCTCTCCACTGTCATCTATTCAAATATTCCCACTCACAATAGCTCACTGCTACTCTTCATTCACCACCTAGATTCCCCTCTTACTTGTTGCTCACTCGGCAAGAGTGAGTGAAATGCACGTGGAACACATAGTTCCACTTCTTGCTTATGCTTTCTGTACGGGAGCCTCAAAGCTACTAACAGTGTAAAATTGTGAACATGCTGCTTGGCGATCAGCCACACTGCGGGCGAGCACTGAATGCAGCCACTCTGGAGATTGACACAATTCCTTTCTTTTCCCCATAAAATGGCAGCAGTGGCAGAATTGGCGGTATAATATAACGTTGTATACCGGCCAACTTCGACTACTGTAAATAAGCCTTTTGGGACTCATTGAGGCATGAGGATTCTCCCTCATTCTTCTTGCCGTTCCTTGATATGCACATACCAGCTAGTGTGCTGATTCCAGCCCGGACACGGTACGTCGCATCATCACGTCCTTTAGGTTGTAAGCTCTCATGAGCAGGGCCCTTTTTCCTTGTGTGCTCTTTCTAATGTTCCTTCACCCTCTGTACCTCTTGGCCTGCTTCGCTTGCCCTGTTATCCCTGTTTTCTTAAGCTTCGGCCTTCTTCGGCCTTGCTGATTTCTACCATCCCTTTCACTATCTGTCAGATATAATCTGATTTGCTTTACCCCGTCACCTGTGTTTGTATATATTTGTGTATCATGTTGTGTCTTGGTTCTGTTTTCTGTATATGTAATGTACGGCGCTGCGGACCCTTTGCGGCGCCTTATAAGTCAAAGATAAAAATAATAATAATAATCACGTGCAAGCCGGCAGTTTGGGAGGCACAGCTGGGATTTTTGTGATATTTCCCAATATTCTGGAAGAGTAGGCAACTATGACACACAGACACACACACATTTCTGTTCTGTGTGCAGGACAATCTCACTGGCCATATATCTTAAGAAAACATCGGGTTAAGATTAAGTAATGACTTTCTTGTGTGCTAGAGAGCATCTGCCATTTTCTTTTTTCACCTTGGCCTGATTCATTAAGGAAATCAAAAGAGTAAATTTGCACCTTGGCAAAGTTTTCAGTGGCAAACAAACAGCCATAAATGGCTTCATCTATATCAAAGCAATAAGTAAGTCACCATGAAAAAAACAACAAAAAACATTTGTTAACCAAGCAGAGGAAGAGGAAATTTTTTTGTCAACAAAGCATGTCAATATGTAAACAGTGGGAAAGATAAACAATTAGATCCTTCCTAATAGAAGGGATGGGAATGTAGATCACGGAGGTTGTTGTGCGGTGGAGCTCTGTGGATCTCCTTCGGCAGCCCGATCAGAGCGAGAAAGGCTGAGCCGATGAATCGGGTCTTTCTCTTCTTTAGCTGTGCGAATCGACTCTTGACAACCTTCCACTTCAATTATCAGACGAAAAGGAAATTTGTAGCCATTCTCTCTGAGGATACGGGTTACTTCCCTAAGGTCGAGTCTTTTAGCGATCATTGTGGGGGCAAGGTCTTGGAACACTTGAATGCGGCAGCCATCAAAGAGAATGTAGGATGAGTTCCTGACCGTGGTAGAGATGAGGTCTTTAGTCTTAAAAGATAATAAACGCAGAATTACATCCCGAGGAGGGTCAGATTCTTTTGGGTGGGGTCTCAAGGCCCTGCATACTCGCTCAATCTGTAATGGGTGGTTAGATAGTCTGGCGTCCAGTGTGGAAAAGAATTTGCACACGTATTCCTCTAGGTTTTTAGGTTCAACAGATTCAGGAATGTTACGTAGGCGGAGGTTGTTACGCCGTTTCCTGTTCTCCAAATCCTCCAGTTTGTCTCTCCGGAGATCGTTCTCTTTAAGAAGGCAGTCCAAGTGCTGAGATGCTTCAATTTGGAATTTGAGTGAAGACACCACCTTGTTTTCCAGGACCGTAGTTCTTTTAGATATTATGACCATTTCTGACTTGAAGTCTCCTATAGCTTTCTGGAGGTCTACAGAAAAGGCATTAGTGCGGTCTATGATTAAATTACGTAACTCGGCCTTGGTAGAGGGTATTGTGGTGTTAGGATGATCTAGGTCATTTTGAACCCTTTGTAGGGGAGCAGGGAGGGGAAGAGGTGATTGCTTTGTCTTGACAGGGAAAGTGCTGAGTAATTTTGCCTGCTGTACCTCAGCGACTTCTGCCCGCTGGCTTATTCATGGTGAGGATAATGGTCTGGTTGACCGATGTTAAATATATAGCAGACAGACTGGGGGCAAGCCCAGGTGGGCTAGGTGGACATCAATAGCTGCTAAATTATTGCGCGGAAGAAAAGAGTACCTTAAATGTCCAGTAACACCTTTAGAGGCCTCTGTGACTCTAGTTCCTAGAGTTGAATAATGAGACAATGATCTCCCAATATTAGGCGAGAATAATATAAACAAAATGCCACACAAAGCCCAAGGACAGGTTTGTATACTTGCGGTTGGAGATAGTCTGTGCTCCCGGGAGGTATGTTGCAAGGTTCCAGGCAGCTGTTAAGAGAGCTTTGCTTAACTGTATATAGAGGCATAGATCCAGCAAGTATCACATAGACGGCGTCGCTGAGTAGCGATTAGCTCCGCCCACACCGGAAGTGAACCTTTGGTGGCCTCTGTATTAACGCACCCTGGGGGCTGACCGGAAGAAGACCTCTCCCTCCCCCCGCAGCACCAACTGGACCAGAGTTCAGCCCAGGCACCAAAGCAGGGCGAGCACAGCAGACACGCTGCTCCGAGCTGTCAGGCAGGACACAGTCAAGGTACATTGTGCCTGGTAGATGCCGGGTCCGTTCGGGGACGGCCAGTCTGGGATGGAGTGGCAAGCCCGTTGCAAGTGTAGCATGGATGCGGAGAGTCTCCAGAGAGGGGTCCGACGTGCTAATTAAGGAGGGAGCGCTGGGAGCCAGCAGTCCCGTGAAGGCCACTGCCAGTGACCAACTGCAGATCTTGCCGCCGGAGCATGGCCTCGTAATATTCGGCCTCCCGCGGCTTCCTCTGTCGGGTAAGGGAGGGTTTGGGCACAGATTTAGCCAGGATGGCAAGGTTTTTTTTTATTTAAATGTGCTCGATGAACGGAGCTCATGAAAAGCGTGGGGCATTGTCATGCCTTCCCCAAACAGTTGCCATAATGTTGGAAGCACACAATTCTCTATAACTAGCATTGTATGCTAGCATTATGATTCCCCTATACTGGAACTAAGGGGTCCAGGCCAAACCATGAAAAATTGCCCAGGACATTATTCCTCCTCCACCATACTCTACAATTGGTAGTATGCATTCATTTGGTTTGGAAGCGTTCTCCTGGTATTTGTCAAACTCAGATTCGTCCGTCATACTGACAGATGGGGAAGTTTGATTTCATCACTTAAGAAAAATGTGTTTCTGCTGGTCCAAAATCCGATGATAGTATGCATTATGAAACTCTAGTTGGCGTTTGGTATTGTGCATGATGATTGGAGTCTTTTGTGTGGCTGCTCGGCCATAGAGACCCAATTCATGAAGCTCCTGATGAACATTTCTTGGTAGTTAGTATTGCAACACAGTGGTTCCATTCTATGTGCTTGTGTGGCCTACCGCTTTATGGCTCAGCTATTGTTGCTCCAACATGCTTCCTCTTCACAATAACAGCACGTATGCTTGACTGGGGCAACTCTATCAGTGCAGAAATTTGCCAAACTAAATTGTTGGAAAGGTGGCATCCTATGACATGTTGAATGTCACTGAGCTCTTCAGTACAACCCATTCTACTGCTAATGTTTGACTATAGAGATTGTATGGCTCTGATTTTATGTACCTGTAAGTAATGGGTGTGGCTGAAACAGCCAAACACAATAATTAGAAGGGATGTCCACATGCTTTTGGACATATAGGGCCTAATTCATTAAGGAAGTTAAGCAAGAAATTGAGTAAGTTTTCTTACTTAAGTTTTCTGGACAAAAATCATGTTGCAATGCAAGGGGTGCAAATTAGTTTTTTATTTTGCACATAAGTTAAATACTGTGTCAGGTGCCATCTCCGCACTGACACTTGGTGCAGGAGACGGACGCCTGCACCTTCTAAGCAACCACGACCTGTTGCCTAGCAGCGGGACGCTATTTCTGCTCACCTGTCTGCAGCCAGCATGTCACCACCAAAATCTCCCTAGCCCTATCAGGAGGCACCTTAGGGTATATAAAGCAGCCTCTGACACATGTCTAGTGCCAGAGTGTTTGTCTTTAGCCTTGCTTCAGCGTTTGTTCCTGTGTTGCTGTTAATTGGATTCTGACCCTGGCTTGTTCCTGACATCTCCTTTGGTTCCTGATTCTGGCTTAGAGTGATATTTGGTACTGACCCTGCTTCCTGACCATTCTCCTGCTTCTGATTTGGCTATATCCGTTCCTCTGGTTTTGACCCGGCTTGCTGACTACTCTTCCATCCTGCATCCTGGTGGGCTGTCACCGCTGCCTCAATTGCCAGTCGCCAGCTGACTGATACTGAGGGCCGTGTTGGGGTATCGGGGTTCACCGATACTTCTATCAAGCACCTTCAATGTCAGTCAGATCTTTCTTTGTTTTCAGTCGACTGGTGAACAGAAAATACTCAACACCTGTATGATATAATGCTGAGCAGCTTTATTCTGTTCCAATTTGAGACCACTTCAGCGCTTATTTTTATACATGTAAGTCTAGGGGTATAGATTCTGAACAACCAATTATAAGACAGTAAAATAATGAGAGAAAATCAATTAACAATATATAGTTCAGTTTTACATCAAAGATCAAACAACTCTTTCTTCTTTGTGTGTTATCTCTTTCCAGGCTTTTCGCCAATATCCTTGTGCTGCCCCCATCTTTGAGTCCTTGGGTTTTATCTTATCAAGAACGTTGCTACATGTTCTTGGAATCTTTCGTTGATGGGAACATGGCGCTGCGTGGCCAACCTTGAATAATTTGTCTTTTTAAACTGAAAATAATATCTGCTTAATTTCTCTTAAAGTCATAGCATAACATATTAACATCTAAAGCTTAGCACATGATAGATATTAAATCAATAATCATACAATTCCACTCTAACATTCCCCTCTTTGATTAAATATCAACTATTAACCTCTACCTATCAGTCATGGCGATACTCAGCAGAAGACAGTTAGTACCTACATTTAAACATATGGTATCATAAGGACCCCATATGATTAGAACAAGAATTCATTAAGCACATATCTCTGGTACTTTATCACCATAACTTTTCTTTCCCTACTTAATGTTTTATCTCGGTGCATAGAGGGGAATACTTTGCTGATATCTATTCAAAAGCTTTCTTGTATTACATGTTAAGTAGCAGTTCCATATAATCATTATAGTTAGTACAAGAAGAATTAGTATCAATGGATGAATCAAGATATTCATTGCTTTCTATATGGAATAAGATTCATTAACAAATATGTTCCACTAATGAATAGGACATCAATTTTCATTCTGGTTTCTCGATGGTCACTGTCAATCTCTTGTTGCAGACTGTGCAGGTTTTTGGTTTGATTGTTGACCATTGTTCATAATGTTCACTGTTTGTCTCAGACATTAAACTTGTAGAAATTTCTGTGATCATTACTGGTTCTGGAAGCTCATTATTTTTCCTGCAGGAACAACAATCAAGTGTCAGTAATTTCTTAATCAGCCATGTAACAATTTTCTCTACCACATATACAATGAGCTGGATTGCCAAACCCTTTGCTACTAATGGCAATATTCCCAATATTCAAAATGAATCATTGCTGACAACTTTGCCAATGAGGTTATGTATTCACAAAGGCATTTTCAAAGTTTATTCTCCTATGAGTGCAAATTGTTGAGCACTCCTTCCCCTTCTGTTTCTCACAGTGACATAGGCAATTTGTCACTTATCTGTCTGTCCTACTGTCTGTCCTACTTCAGGCACAAATATTCTGGTAAGACATATCAATACCATAAGACAGTCATTTCTATTTATCAGAGCAAGACTCCCCTGATTTGAAGACTTTGCAGTGTGATGCGTGAATCCAGGTGTCTTTTTCCTGTACTTTCACTGCCATGGGAGTCATCAACAGGACTTGATAAGGACCCTTATATCTGGGTTCAAGACATCTCCTGATGTGCTTTCTTATGACCACCCAGTCACCAGATAGCAGTTTATGGGTACCTGTATCAAAATTAGGGTCTGGAATGAAGGAGAACATTTGACCATGTATTTCAGTTAGTTGTTTCTGTAATAAAGCAACATAATTCAACAAATCACCACGTACATGCTGTAGTTGCTATGGAAAATAACAGCCTGTTCTGTGTGCTGTGCCAAACAGTATCTCATTTGGTGCTAAACCTGTGTCTCTTCATAAGTGTAGTTCTAATGTTAAACAGAACTATTGGTAAATATTCTAACCAAGTCTTTTTGGTTTCTTGCATCATTTTCTGTAGTTTCAATTTAATGTCACCATTAAGCCTTTCTACCCTCCCACCTGCTGGTGGCCTATAAGGAGTGTGAAAAGCTTGTGATACTCCCAAGTTCTTCATTACATGCTTCATTATCTCTTCTGTAAAGGTTGTACCTCTATCTGATTCAATAACTTCAGGTATGCCATATCTATAGATGACTTCTGAGATTAATTATTTATTTTTTTTGCTGTATTTTTAGCAGTAGCTTTTCCTTCTAACACATACTCGTAGGTACCACATTTAGGAAGTTGTATATAGTCGATCTGAAGTCTCTGAAAGGGATAGAAAGCCTTTGGAATGCTTCCTCCTGGGGTCTTTACTCTTTGCCCTGGATTGTGTATTCCACATATCCAGCAAGCTGCCACATAGTTTGTGTCCGCAGAGTTGAATCCAGGGGCAATCCAATTTTTCCATACCCTATTAGTCATTGCCTCTTTGGAATGATGTACTTGTCCATGTGCAATCTGAGTCATTACTGGGTATAAGGCTCTTGGTAGGCACCATTTATTTTCTTTTGACCATATTCCTTGCTCATCAAGCTGTGCACCTTCTTTTTCCCACTTATTCTTTTCTTCCTTTGTTGCTTGTTTCTGAAAGTCTTTAAGGCTTTGTAGGTCTGGGAATTGAAATTTGTCTGTGTCACCTTCTGTTGAGTCTACAAGAAATGTAGTATTCTTTGGTTGGAGGGCTGCCTTTTTTGCTGCTTGATCTGCAAAGTTATTTCCTCTTGCTTCTGGAGTTTGTTCTCTAGTGTGAGCTTGAACCTTTATAATTCCCACTTGTTTAGGGAGTTCCAATGCTCTAAACAGTTCATTAATCAAGTTTGCATGTTTGATGGGTTTTCCATTTGATCCTTGGAAATCTCTGCTTTTCCAAATGGGACCGAAGTCATGCGCCACTCCCCAGGCATAACGTGAATCTGTATATATATTGGCTTTTTGTCCTTCTGCATATACACAAGCTTTAGTTAGAGCTATCAATTCTGCTTCTTGTGCTGATGCTCCATTAGACAGTGTTCCTGAGTCAAGCACCTCTTCCTCAGTTGTGATGGCATAACCTGTATATGGAACTCCATCCACATAGTATCTAGATCCATCTACATAAAGAGTTAGGGTTGCATCTGAAAGTGGTGTGTCAGTAACATTATGCAAAGCTGAAGTTTCTAATTTCATAAGTTCCAAACAATCATGTGAAAATTTTTGTGTGTGTATTTCTTCAGGTTTCTTCAGTTTCTTCTTCAGACGCTTCACTCAGGTCCTCATATCCCCTGTCTGATGATTCATCTTCTTTGCGACTCCCCTTACTCCCCTCTTCTGAATCATCAATGGGGAGCAGGGTTGCTGGATTGAGGATTGTGCATCTGGTAATTGTTACATGTGAGGCGCTGAGCAAGGCTACCTCATATTTAGTTAGTCTAGCTGCAGACAAATGTCTTGTTTTTGCTTGATTAAGAATTTCTGTGACTGTATGTGGAACTTGAGTAATAAGTGCATGGTCCAATACCATATCTGCTACCTTTTCTTTCAGTATTGCTGCTGCTACTGCTTATATACATGATGGAGAACCGCTTATAACTGGATCGAGTTGTGCAGAATAATAGGCCAGTGGCCTTTGCTTCGTTCCATGTTTCTGTGTGAGGACTCCTAGAGCATGTCCTGACTGCTCATGGCAGAACAATGTGAAAGGCTTCAGATAGTCTGGTAGTCCAAGTGCTGGTGCAGTAGAGATGGCATGTTTCAGGGCTTGCACTGCATTCTCTATTTCAGTTATATTGAGCGGTTCTGTTCCCTGTTTCCTCAAGCATTCATACAGTGGTTGCATAAGAATTGAAGCTGAGGGAATCCACTCTCTGCAATATCCGAGGAGTCCCAAAAAGGCTCTAATTTCTTTGACTGTTTTTGGTGTCTTCATGTCTCGTATAACTTTAACTCTTTCAGTTGTAAGATGTCTGGTTCCTGCAGAGATACAATGTCCTAAGAATATT
The DNA here is from genome assembly GCF_038048845.1 of Mixophyes fleayi. NCBI lineage: Eukaryota > Metazoa > Chordata > Amphibia > Anura > Limnodynastidae > Mixophyes > Mixophyes fleayi. The sequence continues at coordinate 395,383,946 of NC_134402.1, read as the reverse complement.
ACTTTTTCTTGTACTAGTTGCAACTTGCTTGGTGATACTCTGCAGTCTTGTTCGGCCAGAAAACAAAGTAATGACAGTGTTTCTGCTTTGCATTCTTCTTCAGCTTCCGCAGCCACCATGAGATCATCTACATATTGAATGAGTTGAGTAGTTGGATTGATAGGCCTCCATCCTTGGAGAATTAGTGCCATTGCTTCTGAAAATTCTGATAGGCTTGTGGCTCCTCCTTGAGAGAGTCTTGTCCAACAATATTGGTTTCCATCATGGGTGAAGGCTAGAAGAAGTTGACTTTCTTCTGTGATTGGGACTGAGAAGAAAGCATTTGCCAAGTCGATTACTGAAAACCATTTTGCATTTGGTGGTATCTGATTAAGCAAAGTGTGGGGGTTGGGTACAATGGGAGTGTTGATCAGAAGTCTTTTGTTGACCTCCTTAGGTCATAAACCATCCAGTATTGCACCCCCTTGTCCAACATCTTGTTTCTTTACTGGGAATAGGGGTGTAGAATAAGGAGAGTGACATTTTCTTAACACCCCTATTTGTAGATATTCTTGTATTTGTTCTGAGATTGCTTTGGTTTGAGCTGCTGCAAATGGGTACTGTTTAATTGAGACAGGATGTGTTCCTGGCTTTAGTGTCAGTTTTACAGGACTTACTTTAGGTGTACCCACATCCTGTTTTCCTTTGGACGATAACTTGTCTGGTACTATATTCAGCCAATCTGGTAGATTAACAGTCTTATCCTTGTGACATGTGCTCATCTGCTCTAGCATCTAGATTGCTGCTGTAAGCTCTTCTTGGACTGGAGATGGGAGTTGACTTGTGAGTTTTACTCCAGTTGGGGTGTATTTGATACTGGCTTGTATCTTTGAAAGTACATCTGCTCCCAACAGATTATAAGGACAAGTTGAGGAAGTGAGAAATTGTATTGGTACTTCAATTTTTTCTTCACCTACTAGAAGTGTGACTGGTTTACTTTCTGTTAGTTTTACTTCTTTTCCTGCTAGGCCTGTAGCAGGTAAATCAATTTCTGTTAATAGTTGTTGAGGTACCTCCTGTTTTCTTAATACAGTATGGCTTGCTCCAGTATCAATTAGACACTCACATTCTTGACCATTGGGTAATATGACATTCACTAGGCCTTTAGTTAAGTCATCTTTCAGAGTTTGGTTATTTGTGAGAGGGAGGTACGTTGGAGTGCCAATTTCCTATGCCAGTTGTTGGTCTGTAGCTTGTTGATTTCTTCTTTCCAGCCATTTCTTATGCTTAATGCAATCTCTTTTCATGTGGCCTCTTTGTTTGCAAAAGAAACAAACTCCTTGTTTTTTCATTTCTGCCAGAGTCATATTTCCTTTTTCCTTTATTTGTTGCTCAGGTGCACCTCTTGTGTCTGTACGAACCTTCCAGTCTTGATTTTCTTGGACCACATGAACGGTTTGGGACTTGTCTTTGACTTTCCTCTGCTTCTCCTTTTCCCGGACTTCTATACCTTCCAGGACTTGGAGCATGTATTGCATTTCCATTGTTACTGCTTCTGGTCTTATAAGGAACAATTGTTGACGATATGTTTCAGAAAGGCCATTGAGGAATCTGGTCTTAAACAGTCTGCGATGTTGGGCATTATCTTGAGTGAAGCCTTCAACTTCGTGTACTTGAGTAGCTCTGTCACAATCTGGCAAAGCCAGTGCTGGTGCTGAAGTTGCTTTAGCTTAAAATTGGTTAAACATTTGGTTTTGCTCAGCAGAGAGTGTAAATGTCTTACTATCACCCAGAAATGCTAATGCAAAAACACAGATAATAGCTCATAAAGTCTTAAATCATTTTCATTTCCGTACAAATATTGAATTCCCATCAATACATTACCATACCCACGATACAAAGAAGGACTTGCAGTATACTACTATTATAGCACAGTAAATAATGGCAGTGAATGCGTTTACAACACTGATTGACTAAAAATTGTTATGAGGATAAAAATAAAAACCTTTTGCTTTCTGCACATACAGAAAAACCATCTGGTTCATGCATTTGCTATGCGAATAGCACATAAACTCTAAAATCTCTTTCCAAAACAAGGTAATCATTACTCAGCAGAGTCTACGGTTTTTAAATTCTTGATTAGTTTTTACTTATGTTTGTTGTAGCTGTGGATCAAAACATTGCAAACTTCTATTCATTGGAAGTTGGATAAATTCAATCTGGATTGAAAGGGTGCTTTGTAGCTGGAGAGCTTCTGTGAAGAAGAAAAAACTTTTGCATAGAGATTAACATTTATTCACTAGGAATTACAGTAACTGTTATTAATTCACATTGAACAGCTGCTAATACGACACTTGTTTAAAAGTTTCTCTTTGTAGCTTAACTGTGACGCTATGCGTTCCATGCAATGAAAAACTGATTTCCTCAAAGGGGCAGTCCCTAATCTCACAAACAGGGAATGTCAAAGTGACGAGACCTGGGCGAGTGTTCAAAGCCACTCCTTTCTCATCATCTCTTTGTAAACCAAATATTCACACATATTTCCAGATTCTGTGATTTCCATGTTTAAAGTACAAATATATATTCACAATTCTCGCTCACAGACGACATTTTATCTCGTAACATTTCTTTATGGGCATAACAAACCCTCCTTATTTATGAGAACATTCATCAGCGCCATTTTCACACAGATAAAAACAGCTTGTAATATATATCTTCATGTAAAGGCTCACTCCCACAATTCTCAACTTCATTAAAGAGAAAGCTATTTTTCTCAAATTTCAGAAACAAAATTATTTTGTTCAAATACAGAAACGGCTTGTTGGACCCCAGCCAACTTGTCCGTCCACTGAATCGTGTAATGACAGACCAAAACATTTCAACACTTGTTATGCATCTCTTTAAAAGCTTAGAATTAAGCAGGCAGGCATTATATTATTTACAAAATGTACAACTTCTTTAACCTTGAAACATGTCTCTTGTAAAAAAAAAAAAATAAACAGACAAGACAGACAAACACAGATCTCCCTCACACGAAGTAAGACGGAGACAAAACTCACATACAGAGAAAGAAAAATCAGCTGATACCTTCCAGCCTACTGCTGTGGAACTACAAGTCCCAGCATTAGACTAAATACAAGTTAGCCTCAACATGTCATTATCACTCAGCACTCCGGACATATTTTATCAGCATTACATACATTGTCAGATAACAAAAAACAGAGTGCTTCTTATCTCAACACACTGAAATCTTTTACACAGAATAAGGGAGGGGCACATCTCACTCATTCAGCTGCGCAGGATCAAACATACATTTAGCATATCCACACATTAACCTGATCTTCATAGCCAAGCCTTTTTATCCATTCTTTATTATTCAAATAAAACCCATACCATTTCTCTAAATCTAATGTCCCTTCTGGGGGAAATCCTGCTCTCTTGAGTACTTTATTAATTCTTTTAAGAGCTTTACTACCTTCTCTCTTTTTCATTATATCCATAGGCTTGCCTATAGTAGGCATCTTACTGTTCTGTGCCCCCATTTACTGGGTTACTGGTCACAGTACTGTCAGTATCTGGGATACAATGTCTTATAAGTGGGATAAGGTAATACAATTTTCCCCTTTGTACAGACTATAAGTATCTTTAATCCTTTACCTCCTAGTCTGCCATAGGAACACCAGATGTGAGTTTTATCGGCTGTAGATTAAAAGGCTGGCACTTATGGCTGATCCGATTCTTCCCCTCAAGTCAGTGTATGGACATATAGGTTTATAATCTGGTAACATATGATTTTGTGGCCAATATGTAGTATTTCTTCATTCAAATGCACCCTAATGTAAAATATAGTTCTTTTTCATTACTTACAAAACCGTAATATGCATTTGTAGTTGTAACACACTCTAGTCTAGGTCCCTTGCAACCTGAATATTTTCTCAGAACAATGCAGCAGGTACAATTCTTACATTCAACTCTCTTATTATCTTCTAACTCAAATTGTCTACATCCATCATAATCTACAGTATCCATACATTTATCATTTCATTATTCTTTCCTCTGACTGTACATTGGGTTCATAGAATACCCCCTAATCACCTCAACTGACTTTCCTTAGACATACAAAGAAATTCTGAACTGAGTAAGAAGGTAGAAATCTACACTTTTCTTACTCACCGGATTTAGTTCAGCAGTTCTTTGGACATCAGTGGAGTTTGGCGTCAGGTGTGGAGATATTGGAGCATCCCGGATCTAGCCCCCAGAAATGTTGGGGTATCGGGGTTCACCGATACTTCTATCAAGCACCTTCAATGTCAGTCAGATCTTTCTTTGTTTTCAGTCGACTGGTGAACAGAAAATACTCAACACCTGTATGATATAATGCTGAGCAGCTTTATTCTGTTCCAATTTGAGACCACTTCAGCGCTTATTTTTATACATGTAAGTCTAGGGGTATAGATTCTGAACAACCAATTATAAGACAGTAAAATAATGAGAGAAAATCAATTAACAATATATAGTTCAGTTTTACATCAAAGATCAAACAACTCTTTCTTCTTTGTGTGTTATCTCTTTCCAGGCTTTTCGCCAATATCCTTGTGCTGCCCCCATCTTTGAGTCCTTGGGTTTTATCTTATCAAGAACGTTGCTACATGTTCTTGGAATCTTTCGTTGATGGGAACATGGCGCTGCGTGGCCAACCTTGAATAATTTGTCTTTTTAAACTGAAAATAATATCTGCTTAATTTCTCTTAAAGTCATAGCATAACATATTAACATCTAAAGCTTAGCACATGATAGATATTAAATCAATAATCATACAATTCCACTCTAACAGCCGCGACCTGCACGTCCCTTGCAGCAAAAGTCCATACCTCCTTGCGGGGGTTCCTGGTGAAAACCAGGGGCGTGTTAGACTCCGCGCCTCAGTACTCAGTAGCGCCAACTGCTGGCAGGTATCATCATTCCACCTAGTGATTCTGACATACTGGCTGTTTTTTCTCAAAGCAGGGAAAGTTTGCACCTGTCGGATGAAACACATCAGCGAGATCTATCCATTACCATTCTTAATTACGGATCCGAGAGACCTCAGTTACATCTCATTGACATCGGAAGGAACCTCTTAACCAGGAACCACAAATTCAACGTAGGGTGCGCACCCGGCTAGTGACATTTATGTTGTGCAGTGGAGAACAGAGCGGCTTTGCCTAGCGGGGATTCCGTGAGTACTTATGTCCGCTCTGTAGTAGTAAACTTGAATAGCTTTCCTCCCAGCGGGACTTGTGAGTCATATGTCCGCTGTGCGGTAGCGATCTGCAACACCTCTGTTTCCTGTTAGCCCGTGAGCTATTTCCATATTATATGTTATTGTGGTTCTTTCCTTTAAACGTCTTGTGGTCTTGAGACAAATAATATTTTTGGGTCTGGATCCTCAGTGCAATTGACTTTTTATATTGGCTGAATAAAAGTGTATATTTTTATTTTTGGGTTGTCTTTTACATATGCCGACTGGTTTCTTTTCTATATTTTTATATATTATTCCTAGTGTATTTGCGCTGCATATTTTCTCTTGTGCCTTTGTCTAGGAGAAAACTTAAGTAAAAAAAATGAGTAATTTCCTTAATGAATCAGGCCCATAGTGTATAAATATTCAACTCTTGACATTCTTAAGCTTTAGATTTTTTTACCTAGCTAGTTTTTTCACTGAAGGAACTTTCCTGGAATTTCAGAGTTCCTACCAAATAGGTCCCTGAATGCTAAGTGATGGTTGGATGAATGGCTCACTGGGGGAGCCATGGGTGACCTGAAGGGGTTAGAGCTGTGGGGAACGCAAGCTTACATTACGCTTCTTAGCATACTGCCTGTTAGAGGGGCTGATGGGTGCAGTCTGGACATCGACATGCACAGAGTAGGGAGGGCATGGCCTCTGTCAGTGTGCCAAAATTTGAATATAACAAGTGCCCTAGTGCTTTTGGAAACGGCATGTAATGTTATTAGGACCACAATCTGCACAGACTGCATAATGAAGAGGATTGCAAAAAGGATTGATACACAAATTTTTGATTTTGATACCCAAAAAGCCACTTAGTACTCCAGCTAGGAAAGCTCCTGGTTCTCTTTATCTATAAAGTTAGACTTAAGCATATTTTTCCTTTTTGTTAGTACCTCGTCAGATCCTGCAAAACAGGGTACCGTATCTAGAATTCAAAAAACTTTTCTGTAACGGCTGCAAACAGAAGGAAAAGAGGCTGCAGTTCCAGCCACCAAAACAGTAAGCTGATCTTATTAGATTGATTATGAAATTTATGAGAGACCCTGTTGTCACTAAAGGGAATTTTAAGAATCTAAAAGAATTAAAGCCATAAGGATCCCAGTTAAGTATAGACATGAAAGTCCAAGAAAAATAGATAGCCGTCTCAAGGGAATACAAACTCCTGCAATGGCAGCACTGAAATCAACCTATGTTAGAATTTGGGCAACTTTCAGATGGACATTTTGGGCCCTTAGGATGGCATCAGTCACATGGTGCTTTTGTAGACAGTGGAAAATATGCTTTGAGGAATAGAGAGTTGCAAGAAGAGCGCTATGGTTGGATGCATGTCTTAGAAGTCTGCGATTCACCATATGGGCATGAATACACTATTTCTTACAGGCGTCTTTTTTGAGTGCAAATTACGCATACTTGCTAACTCACCGGGAATTCCGGGTAGGACTCCCGGGAGAGCTGGCCAAAAAAGGCCCTGGAAAGGTTGGCAATTATGCAATTACGCCCAACATCCAATCCTAAATGTCCACATATTTTGTGGTTATTAGCTTGCACTTTGAAAATCTGATGTTAACAAAGTGACACATAGTTATACATTCTTTTTAATTTGAGTATTTATAACCCATCCATGTATGTAATCCTTTTCTAACTGCTTTATATCCCAGTCACACAGCTTATCTATTCGGAATTCTGCAAGTATGATTATTGGCTATTTGAAGTGATGATTTGCCAAACAGAATGAATACAGTTTGATTTTCATAGGCTAACTAGATCATGCAAATCTGAGGGAAGCAAATAAATTGTTTTGACAAGTTAACTGAAAAAATGACATAGATGTCTAAGAGGAATACATATATGCAAACTAAGCTGTCATGTTTACAAAATGTTTTTTCCCCTTTGCTAGAGGAGAGTGCTAAGCAGAAAACAGTCTGTATGATGTTATCGTAGCTCTATGCTTTTTATTAAAAAAAAAAAAGGTCCATTTGACACAGCAATATGTAGCTGAGTGCTGAAAATGTATATATTTTTTTTCTATTCCTATGAATACAGGATAAGAGCATGTAACTACTTTACCTGTTAAATACACAGTTCCTCAGTATATAGAATACCTCAATTTATATGGAATAACTGAAAAAGTAAAATGCACTATTCAATGTTTTAATTTGAGACCTTCTGCATAGGTGCTCATACAAAAAAGACAACAGCATTTATTTGAGACTCTAGTGTTGTATTGTGATTTTAATAATGTTTAATAAACTATATATATTTTTATAATCCTTATGAAGTGAGTGTACTTGGCACTAAAATAAATTCTTGTTATTTGATACTGAAGGACCTCACCATTAAAATTTGAGAAAGGGCATTCAGTTCATATGTATCATAATATCTTGTGCATCAAATAAAATATGTATAATACTTGCAGAATATAAACAGGCCAAAATACCCCTCTCTAAGGCTAGGTACACACACACTTTTTTATCCAAATATCGGGCCAAACACCCGATAAATGACTTTGGTCAGATATCGAGTTAGTGTGTATACTTACACAATGAACGACAGTCGTTCCAAAGTGCTGATTGTCGTTTAATTTGGTTGGTCATATTGTTTGGTAATGTAGTGTGTATGAATTCACGACATATTCCATGACCAACTCCCGATAGTTCCTCAAACTGCGACTCATTTCATAAATTTCTGATGTCTTCATCATCATTTTCATAATTTATTTATTTATATAGCACCATTAATTCCGCAGTGCTGTACATAGAACTCTGTCACATCAGTCCGTACTCCATTGGAGCTTACAGTCTAAATTCCCTAACATATACACACACAGACCGAGAGAGACTAACGGCAATTTTTGGAGTGTGGGAGGAAACCGGAGCACTCTGAGGAAACCCACGCAAACATGGGGAGAACATACAAACTCTGCACAGATAAGGCCATGGTCAGGAATCGAACGCATGACCCCAGTGCTGTGAGGCAGAAGTGCTAACCACTAAGCCACCGTGCTGCCCCCATGTCTTCACCTCTCCCATGTGGTGCGGTGTTCGCATATCAGTCAAATGGCAATTAGGGGCTTCTAACAGAAAAGCAATAGTATCTGTGTATTCTATAGATGTGTATAGCATATGTCTGCTTGCCTAATTATTCACCTTTGTCAGTACAGTCTACAAGAAATGGCACATACATTTGAAATACTAAAGATGTACACAAAGATGTGTATAGAATGAATGACGATGATGTGTTTCCTTTTCCTTTTAAAACTTTTTGGGAGGTTTTTTGCCGGAGATGTTGTGCCCTTTATTTAAAGTTCTTCGGCATATCGCTGCAGTGAGCCCATATGTAGTTTCAGTGTGTACGAAATCAAAATCTTTTAGAATGACAATATGGCTGTCAGAAGTCGCTGGCCGGACGGTTGGTCTTTCACAAATTGTTTAAAACCTGTCTAGTGTGTATGCATGAATCGCCTGACCGATCAGACCTTCAGTCGCAGGTATAAAACATTGGTCGTAAAATACTCCAGTGTTAACCTAAGAGCCATAGATGACTGGTGATGGATCGGACAGGTCTGTTTTATTGCATAAAATGTGATTTACCAGAGAAGGAGAGTCTGATAAGATGCCTGGCTTTGATACTATATGTAAAGATCCTACTTATTACTGCTGATGTTCATAACCCTTTTTGGCCAAGAGGCCTAGATTAAGATAGAAAATGAAAATGTTTAGTGCTATGAAATAATATGGTGGAAAAAGTGAAAATGTATTAGTGACCCTGTGCAGTACTTTTGAAAAGGACTTTACTGTACCAGCAAACCCGACAAGTGGCTTTTTGATCCATGGTTCAATTTAGACTTACTAACTTACTAGTGCATTGCCTTTTTTAAGCATTGTATTTTTTTTGATGTTTTTTTTTTTATTGTAAAAATGACAGTTATACATACTAGTGTTAAATTATGACAAGCAATGGGTTCATTAGTTTGTAGTACACAGTTATTTTGTAAAAATAAGATCGTGGATGCACACCTAAAATGGCACGTGAACCTATTTTCTTGGATCATAACCTACAGAATAAATTAAGAACCCATGCTATATAGTAGTAGTTTCAAGTATGGAATACTTCATGCTGATATTCAATAAGACAACAAAATATATTTAATTAAGTGGATGGGAGGACCTCCGGGGGCAGGCTATGGGGTGGGAGGGCCTCCAGGGTAGTTCTATACTTTGTTTTGGTGTCCTGTGAAAGAGAGAGCAGATTGCTTCTTCTGAGTGCTGCTCACACCGCTCCATATGAGTGAAAAGAGACCGGTGCACCAGTGATGTCATCTCGGGCACAGTCCATATGGATGAGAGGTGGTGTGAGTGGCTTTAAAGAGCAGCCCCTGATCCCCTTAACCAGACACCAAAGGAAGGTAAGGGTTAAAATGTGTGACAAGTGGCGGGAGTTGGGAGCATGATGTGTCACTCTGGGGGCAATACTAGTTAATTTGCTTATAGCTCTTTGACATAACAATTTTTCATATATTTTATCACTTATATAAATCCATGTCTGAAAGTTTTTGTCATGTCAATTTTTCCGCTGGGGTGAGCTAGTGGAAGAGCCTGGGACAGTTGTTTGTTTTTGCCCCCAGGACAGAAGTTGCCCTGGAGGGCCTGATGCAATTCTTATGCAAACATCATTGCCAGCTCAAAATGTACATTGTAAAATGCTAATATTAGACTTTGTTTTTTTTTTATTTTGCTTTGTTTGCTGTTTCCCATTGGCCCACTTTGCTAGGATTGAGCTAAATAAACATTTAGTAAAATGGGGATAATATTGACTAGTATGACAAGTGTTATGTCTTCAGCATTGTTGTTTTACATATACATTTATTTCTCTGTAAACCCCACCAGCCTAGTATCAGTTTAACTGACCAACTCAGACCTTTGTAGTTAGTTCTTAATGCACCCTTGTTAAATGAGAGGAGGGCTCCATTTTAGTCAGAGATGCAGGATATTTCTGATAAGATCTTCTGTAAATATATGCAGTTATGCCATGTTATCATTGCATCATATATGTTCATATTGTAAATGCAATCTACAATTTGTTTATTGCAGTTTTACTCCTCAATTTTGCATATGCTTTACTACTAAAATAAACACCATTCTTCAGATCTTCACATCTAGATTGGATTATTAAAGTAGGAGAGGCTATGCTGTCTGTCTGATTATACTCAGACCATAGGGAACGTTATAGTGAAGACAGAACAACAAGATAACTTTTTATAATGACTTTATAATATTGTACTGGAATATATTTTCCATCTAATGCTGCTTTTATGTTTGCAGAAGCCAAAATGGATTGTGCAGGTGAAGACCAATTAAGCTTCGCCTTACTGGATTGTGTGTTGGAAATGTTTCCAGGACAAACAGAATGTCAACAGATCCTTAATGACATTGATGAGAAGCTAAAGAAAAATTCCATGTGGTAATGTCATTTTTATACTAATACTGCATTTGTGTTGACCAAAGCTTTCAAACAACAAACAAAGCTTGTTTATATTGCTACAGTTGCGTGCATTATAGTGCAATAGGCAAACTGGGCTTCCTATGTCAGTGCCATTAAACATGGTTTCTGACATTGAAGTCAGTGTACACATTATTCATACTGGATGCTGCCAAAGTATAGTATTGAATTAAAGCTAAACCCTAATACCAATAGTAATATTGTAACCCTTCAAAATCACTATGTGTGATGTATAGTGCACCACTTGTAATCCTGCTGTTGTTTACAATCAAGTATTGCTTGAGCAAATAATGTTAAGTGAAAGTAAAACTAATTACACTAAAGAATATCGTTACCGTGCTTTGAAGATGCTTCAATCTGTATCTTAGTTAAAAGTAGGGATATGCACCGGCGACTTTTGAGGTCTCGTGTTTTGTGTTTTGGATCCGGATTTTCTCGATGTTTTGGGTTTGGATTTGTTTCGCAAAACACCTGCCGAAAGGTTTTGGTTCGGATTTAAGGTTTTGGATTCGGATTTTTTTTTTAAAAAAACTAAAAAGTGTAAAAATCAAGTTTTTGGGCTTATTTTTTACTCCTACGCTATTATTAACATCAATAACATTCAATAACAATAATTTCCACTAATTTAAAGGCTATTCTGAACACCTAACACCTCACAATATTTTTTTTTTTTTTAGTACAAAACGTTGCAACGAGGTATCTTTCTGGACTGCGTAGAGAAGTGTTCCCCACAATATAATTAAAAACCCATCAACTGGTCTGAATTACACCCAAAAATAGTATCTGGACTGCGTAGAGGACTGGCCACTGGCCACCACAATATAATATATAGAAAACCTTCAACAGGTCTGAATTACACCTAAAAATAGTATCTGGACTGCGTAGAGGACTGGCCACTGGCCACCACAATATAATATATAGAAAACCTTCAACAGGTCTGAATTACACCCAAAAATAGTATCTGGACTGCGTAGAGTAGTGGGCACTGGGCACCACAATAAAAAATATATAGAAAACCTTCAACAGGTCTGAATTACACCCAAAAATAGTATCTGGACTGCGTAGAGTAGTGGGCACTGGGCACCACAATAAAAAATATATAGAAAACCTTCAACAGGTCTGAATTATACCCAAAAATAGTATCTGGACTGCGTAGAGTAGTGGGCACTGGGCACCACAATAAAAAATATATAGAAAACCTTCAATAGGTCTGAATTACACCCAAAAATAGTATCTGGACTGCGTAGAGTAGTGGCCACTGGCCACCACAATATAATATATAGAAAACCTTCAACAGGTCTGCATTACACCCAAAAATAGTATCTGGACTGCGTAGAGTAGTGGGCACTGGGCACCACAATAAAAAATATAGAAAACCTTCAACAGGTCTGCATTACACCCAAAAATTGTATCTGGACTGCGTAGAGTAGTGGGCACTGGGCACCACAATAAAATATATAGAAAACCTTCAACAGGTCTGAATTACACCCAAAAGTAGTATCTGGACTGCGTAGAGTAGTGGGCACTGGGCACCACAATAAAATATATAATAAACCTTCAACAGGTCTGCATTACACTGCACATACGGCTGCTCCTCCATCCTCTCCATCATATACATGTTGGAGTTTCAGCGTGTGAAAACCTCTTGTTTTTGATAATGTCAGTGCATTTTGAATATTTATCAATTTGCCCCACAACACTGAATGTACTTTATCTATGATACGCATCTATCTTTCTTGACTGCGTAGTGTGGTGGCCCCGGTACACAATTTGGTACCGAGGCCACAATATAATTAAAAAACCCTTCACGGGTCAGAATTCCACCTAAAAAGGGTATGGACTGCGTAGTGTGGTGTGCCCGGAACACAATTTTTTACAGCGCCAACAATATAATTAAAAAATTGGGCATCAACTGTCACCGTTGTTTAATATCTGATACACCTAAATATGGACTGCACGGTGAAGTGGCCCCGGTAGTAAATTTGGTGCCGGGGCCACAATACCTCCTCCAACTTCCAAGTGTAGTGTTTATAAAGACAGACAGCGTCTAAGTGTTATTAGTTGACTTTCTTAACCCTAAAATTGTCCCTGTTGCAAATATTCGTGCAATGGAGAGTTACTTTTTCATTGAAAGACTCAAGCTTTCAAGTGTAGTGTTTATAAAATATAAACAACAATACAGTAGTTTTAGAGCACGTCAATACCTCTTGTTTTAAATTATGACAGGGCATTTTACTTTTGGTTTAATTTCTTGAATTTGTTTAAATTTGGTTTTACTTTTTGAACATGGCAAACGACTGTTGATTGGTCATATAATGCAAAAAAAAAAGTTCCAAGATGGAATTGTCCTTGGGCCCTCACACCCACCCTTATGTTGTTGAAATAGGACATGCACACTTTAACAAACCAATCATTTCAGCGACAGGGCCTACCAAACAACTTTGGCTGAAATGATTGGTTTGTTTGGGCCCCCACACCAAAAAAGCTATTCATCTCTCCCTGTACAGACTAAACAGGCTCTACTGAGGCAAGATGTCGTCCTCATCCTCAACCTCTGATTCCTCTCCCCCTACAGTGTGTACTTCCTCCTCATCACACATTATCAATTCGTCCCCGCTGGACTCCACAACCACAGGTCCCTCTGTACTATCTAGAGGGCAGTGCTGTACTTCATTGAGGAATTGATTATTCATTTTTATAAACATAATTTTTTCAACGTTTTGAGGAAGCAACCTCCTTCGCCGCTCACTGACCAGGTTCCCCGCTGCACTAAAAACTCTTTCCGAGTACACACTGGAGGGGGGACAACTCAGGTAAAATAGAGCCAGTTTGTACAGGGGCTTCCAAACTGCCTTTTTTTCCTGGCAGTAACAATATGGACTGTCTGACATGTCTACTTGGATGGTGTCAGCAAAGTAATCAGCCCAAAAAATTTTTCTATTGTGACAGCATCCAATGCAGCGAGAGTAGACATGTCTGCAATGGTTGGCAGGTCCTTCAGTCCGGACCAGATGTTATCAGCATCCCCGCCAGCGCCTCTTTTAGGAAAACTGAGCTTTTTCCTCGCAGCCATAGATGTGGAAGAAAATGAGGGTGGAGCTGTTGGCATGTCATGGTCCTCTTTAGAGGACAATCTCCTGACCAGCAGGTCTTTGCACCGCTGTAGACTTGTGTCCGCCGGAAACAGAGACACAACATACGCTTTAACCCGAGGATCGAGCACGGTGGCCAGAATGTATTCCTCTGACTTTAAAAGAGTGAAAACCCTCGGATCCTGGCAAAGCGTACGAAGGGCTACATCCACAAGAGCTACATGCTTGGTGTAATCGCAATGGTTTACCAGCTCCTCCCTCACTTTCTCCAGCTGCTTCTGCAACAGCCTGATCAGGGGAATGACCTGACTCAAGCTGGCAGTGTCGGAACTGACTTCTCGTGTGGCAAGTTCAAATGGCTGCAGAACCTTGCACAACACGGAAATCAGTCTCCACTGCGCTTGACTGAGGCGCATCCCCACTCCTTTGCCTATGTCGTAGGAGGTTGTGTAGGCCTGAATGGCCTTTTGCTGCTCCTCCATCCTCTGCAGCATATAGAGGGTGGAGTTCCAGCGCGTCACAACCTCTTGTTTGAGGTGATGGCAGGGCAGGTTCATGCTTTTTTGATGTGCCTCTAGTCTGCGGTAGGCTTTGGCTGAATGCCGAAAGTGTCCAGCAATTTTGCGCGCCACCGCAAGCATCTCCTGCACACCCCTGTCACTCTTGAGGTAATGCTGCACCACCAAATTAATGGTGTGTGCAAAACATGGGACGTGCTGGAAATTGCCCATATTTAATGCCCGCACAATGTTACTGGCATTGTCTGACACCACAAATCCCCATGAGAGTCTAAGTGGGGTAAGCCACTGGGAGATAATTTCCCTCAGTTTCTCTAATATGTTGTCAGCGTTTTGCCTCTTATTAAAGCCTGTAATAGACAATGTTGCCTGCCTTTGCACGAGCAGCCATTTTGTAGATGCTGCTACTGATGCAGCTGTTGCTGTTGCTGCGGAAGGGGATGCAACTACCCAGTGGGCTGTCACAGTCATATCGGCCTTCGTTTGCCCAGAACCACTTGTCCACATGTCCGTGGTTAAGTGGACAGTGGGTACAACTGCATTTTTTAGAGCACTGAGGACACTTGATCGTACTTCTCTGTACATTTTTGGGTATCGCCTGCCTAGTGAAGTGGAATCTCGACGGGATTTGGTACCGGGGACACAATACCTCCATCAACCCTCTAAATCCCACTCCACTGATGGCGGACACCGGGCGCACGTCTAACACCAACATTGCAGTTACAGCCGCAGTTATACGCTTTGCAATAGGGTGACTACTATCGTATTTTGTGGTCATGGCAAACGACTGTTGGACGGTCAATTGTTTTGTGAAAGACTTAGCAGTCTTACGACTTCCCCTCTGGGAAGATGACCGACTAACAGCAGCAACAGCAGCAGTGGCAGTAGTAGGCGTACCGCTGCAGGATTCCTCGGATGAATCCCGTATTGAGGAGGACTCAGTCTGGCTGCTGACTTGGGCTGCAGGACTGAATCTGATGGAGATTGTGGAGGAAGTTGACGAGGAGGGTGTTGCTGGTGTGTATCCAACTGGACCACGGGATTCAAGTGTCCCTGTGCCGATGAGGGTCCTAGCCCCAGTTCCTGAACTAACCACTGAACTATGAAGGTTATTCAGGTGACGTATAAGGGAGGATGTCCCTAGGTGGGCAAGATCCTTACCCCTGCTTATTTGAGCTTTACATAAGCTACATATGGCCATACATTGGTTGTCTGGATTTGGATAAAAATAACTCCAGACCGAAGAGGTGCATTTTTTGGTCTTCTGACCAGGCATGACGATGGGCTTTTTCATCCCATGGACATCAGCTGTTTCCCCCCCTGGTGCCTCATTTAGAATAACCACATCACCATCCTCATCATCAAGTTCCTCCACAGCGCCAGCTACATCATCAATAGGCTCCTCCCGAGCCACCTCTTCCCGTACAGTGATGGGAAGGTCAGGCTTGACAACCACCAACACCCTTGGACTCGCATTGGGGATTTGTGATAATTTCTCTTTAGAAGGCAGAGTTGTTTGCTGTTTTGTTGCTGACCGCATAACTCTCTTCAATTTTTTGTAGGGGGGGGGGAGGAGGAGGAGGGCTAAGATCCGTGGGTGAAGCTGAACCACTAGTCATGAACACGGGCCAGGGCCTAAGCCGTTCCTTGCCACTCCGTGTCATAAATGGCATATTGGCAACTTTACGTTTCTCCTCAGCTGATTTTAAGTTTCTCTTTTTGCTACTTTTTCTTAACTTGGGCTTTTTGGATTTTACATGCCCGGTACTACGAGATTGGGCATCGGGCTTGGAAGACGACGTTGATGGCATTTCATCGTCTATGTCATGACTAGTGGCAGCAGCTTCAGCATTAGGAGGAAGTGGGTCTTGATCTTTCCCTACTTTATCCTCCAAATTTTGGTCTCCATTATATGTAGCACAAGATACTGCAGAATGTGTGAACTTTGTAATATTGCAGTACCAATGGACTTATACTGCTGGATTGGTTTTGCAAATTTGGTTATAATTACTTTTTTTTTTTTTATTTATTTTAATTTTTTTTATAACTTTTTTTGTATTTTTTAAAAACTTGGGAATAATGGGGAAATAACTATGCCCTTAGAAGCACAGAGCACAGGACACAGCACCACTGGACTGAACAGGACACAGCACAGGACCCAGCAGCACTACTGAACTCAGCAGGACAGAGCACAGGACACAGCACCACTGGACTGAGCACAGAACTGAACTGAACAGCACGAGATATAGCAGGACAGAGGACCACCTAACACACCCTCCCTCTACCCTGATCAATGCCCGAGTGAAGATGGCGGCGACTAGCGGGGAATTTATAGGATCCAAGTATCGCGAGATCCGACAACGGGATTATGAGTCAGAGCCTCAGTTTCAGATTTGAATTTGGCGCCAATACCCGGATCTGTCTCGGATCCGACTCGGATCGGCAACGTTCGGGTGGGCTCGGATTTCATAAATCCGAGCGCGCTCATCTCTAGTTAAAAGTGGTGGGATACTAGCTAAAAGTGTGACCCCCACCTCCTCCTAGTTGTGTCATCCCAGCACATACTTCATGCTGAGTGTTTTGCACATAGAGACAGCTTGGAGAAAGTGTTGGTGAGATGTGAGGGCACCTATTACCCAAGACATCAGGCGCAATCACAATAGCCCTGCATCCACTCTATTTTGGTATTCAGCTAATACAGTTGTAGCAGGCATTAATGGGGTACCTGGCATGTAACGCTGCCATAACACACCACGGCGCATAAAATATACTCTTTGCATTGCATAATGTGTGTTTCGGTAAGCATCAAGTCCCACTTAACTTTTTTTTCCATTCAGTACCATTACCACTAGATCACATTGCGCTGAGTACCCCAATTAAAATGAATGGGAAAACTCAGTATGACGCAAATATGGGGGAAGTCGTTACTAATAAAGGCTTGTGTTCTTTAGTAAATTTTGATAAATCCACATGTAGTTCCACAAAAGCTGAAAGAGATAAACAATGGAGTTTGGCTGAGGTGTGAAGGTTTGCCAATTACAGGCGTTTTTGTTTAAAAACATAATAAAAATGCAGACATATCTATGGTATAGGCTAGCTACAAGCTGACTCTGGAGATGCAAATGTGAAATAAATAGAGCCGCTGTCACAAACTGTAAAGTTAGTTTTTACCGTTCTACCAGTTGTTCTCAAAAGTTCAAATAAAAGTCAAAATCAAAACGATCTATGAAACGAGAGACCTCCTTGCGTGATAGAGGGACTTGATGGTCTTAAATTAATCCTATTAGAGCATTTATTATGCGAGATCGAAAGTCTGTTGAAGCTTATCCAGGCAAATACTTGGTTTAATACATTCGTGAGTAGTTCCCCTTACTTTCCTACTCCAAAATTCTGTGTCATGTTTATCAAGATTGAAAATGAACAAATACAATAGAAAATTATATCCAAATATATATTGGAAACCGTGACTGTCTTAAGGTGTAATGTGCATATAAACACCCCCACACAAGCACCAGTTCCACCATAGTGGATCACTTCTATGAGCAAAATCACTATACCAACTTAATACTGACCCTTTCATGTATTTTGTTTACACATCCAGTATCAACACAGCAAAGCTTAAAAGAAGTAAACCAATTATAGACTAGTATGTCAACATCTTTTGATTCAATATGGTTATTATCACATGTATACAAAATGTGAAACACCTTTCAAATGGTAGTGTCACGGATTCAGTCAAGATGGGCCTCAAAGTCTGCTTAGGTGAATACTTCCCACAGAGAGGAGCGGAGTCTAACGGAAGAGAGGTTTTCACCAGGGATCCCCGCAAGGAGATATGAGCTTAGCAGCTCTGTAACCTCAGGTCGCGGTCCTCTAGGGGGGCGATGAGCGAGACTAAATGGATGTACAGGAGATAAAAGTGGTAATGCGGATATGTTAGAGTGCTGAGGTCCTGATGAGCTGGATGCCCTGGAGCAGGATCAGAGGAGGTACAATGATTTGCAGAGTGGTAGCAGCATCTTAACTGCGGAGGTGATACAGAAGTACACAGGAGAGCAACAGGCTCCAGGATGGTGAAGCCATGAGCTCCTTGTGAGCTGGAAGCCCTGGAGCAGTATCAGAGGTGATGCGCAACGATCTGCAGTGTGGTTGCTGAATCTAACGAATAACAAGGTGGAAGCAATAAACAGGAGCCAGAGGAGGAGTCATCCTAACAGGTAAGGAGAGACGAACATCTGGCACCTTAGTAGGGAGGCAGGTGCTTTAAATAGACAGGGCTGACAGGCAATTAGCCAATCAAGTGAATGCAGGAAGTTTTGAAAAGACCAGATATGCGCATGCTCAGTTCAGACCAGCAAGTGAATGCAGGGAGTGAAAACAAAGGGAAACAGGTAAGAACAGAGAACAGCATGAATGGTTAACTGGTGCGACATGTGACAGGTAACAGCACTTTATTTTTCAACCACTTACCTGTGTCTTGTGCAATTTCTCTAATCCCTTTTTACTTTCTTTCCAATTTCCTTTAATAATGGTGTTCTCTGATATAACCAATAAGGAATGAAAAGAGAGGCTTCTCTAGTGTGTTACATCACAACTATTGCAACTTTATTAAAACAAGTAAAGTGCGCTAAATGAACACATATAAAAAATCCAATAGTAAAGTGAGTCTCCTACCAGACATCCAGGTAAGAATATGCGTGTCAAGTCATGATGAAGGATGCTGTTAATTCCGGGTAACATCTTTAGATGACTGCATTTTATATAATTTATATTGGTATTGGATTTTTGATGAAATCCTAGCAATATTCAGGCAGTAACAACTGAGGAGTGCTATAGGGAGGAGTTCAGTTATTCATTTAGACTATTCTATACAGCAATCCAAGTTGGTGCAATAACTTTTCGCTCACGTGAAAATAGCTAACCTTTTTGATCCCAGCAGTTGCATCTCTGTTTTGCACACATGATGTAATAACACCGATCCTCATGGCTCATGTCATCCATTCTCATTCCTGCATTATATTCTAAGGATGATTGGTTAGGGGGAAAATCAAGAAATATCTTGTACTGACCACTCTGTTCGCCAGCAACATGGGTAGACAGCAGCTAGGTGTTATTAGAAAGCTTTGCAAAAAAACACGAGGTATCCAAGCCATAGTTTAGTATTAAGTGTGGTGGTCAAAGATCTCCAGTTTTGTATAAAAGTTTTCTTTGAAAACATATGGGATTTGTTAGTGCGTAATGGTATTCATGAATTAATAATGTAATAATAATAGTGTATGACACATGGCTACTGATGGCCATTGAAATATAAGTTAAAGGTTGTATATTTTACATTAGTTCATTTATTACAAGTTTTATTTAAAAATATGTAAACTGTACTGTACATGTTTATGTCCATAATTTTCGCTTTTATATTAATCTGCAGATTCTTTCATAGATAAATAATTGTAGGGTTTATGAAGATATATTTATACAAGCGTGCACTTAATAAACATATACTATTGTGCAATGCACAGACAGCATATAATGTAATTTTTCAAACAATAACACATATGACATGAGAAATTAAAATGTCCATATAATGTTATTTTACATAGAGTAGTTTGCAGGATAGTGTTCCACAGAGAATGAGGATGTGGACTAGAAGGAAGAGAAGTTATAGGAGCAGCACTAGTAATAGATGTTGGTAGTAGAGGTGGAGAAGCAGCTAGAGAAGGAAGATATGGAGAAGCAGCAGCAGGAAGAGATGATGTGGATAGAGTTGGAGGAGCAGCAGCAGGAGGGAGATATGTAGGAGCAGCAACAGGAAGAGATGTTGATGGTAGAGGTGGAGAAGCAGCTAGAAAAGGAAGAGATGGAGAAGCAGCAGCAGGAAGAGATGATGTGGATAGAGTTGGAGGAGCAGCAGCAGGAGGGGGATATGTAGGAGCAGCAACCGGAAGAGATGATGATGGTAGAGGTGGAGAAGCAGCTAGAAAAGGAAGAGATGGAGAAGCAGCAGCAGGAAGAGATGATGGGGATAGAGTTGGAGGAGCAGCAACAGGAGGGGAATATGGAGGAGCAGCAACAGGAAGAGATGTTGATGGTAGAGGCGGAGAAGCAGCAGCAGGTGGGGATATGGAGGAGCAGCAACAGGAAGAGATGTTGATGGTAGAGGTGGAGAAGCAGCTAGAGAAGGAAGAGATGAAGAAGCAGCAGCAGGAAGAGATGATGTTGATAGAGTTGGAGGAGCAGCAACAGGAAGAGATGTTGATGGTAGAGGTGGGGGAGCAGAAGCAAGAAGGAGATATGGTGGAGCAGCAGCAGGAAGAGATGTTGGTGGAAGAGGCGGGGGAGCAACTAGAGAAGGAAGAGATAGAGAAGCAGCAGCAGGAAGAGATGATGGGGTATAGTTGGAGGAGCAGCAACCGGAGGGGAATATGGAGGAGCAGCAACAGGAAGAGATGTTGATGGTAGAAGTGGAGAAGCAGCTAGAGAAGGAAGAGATAGAGAAGCAGCAGCAGGAAGAGATGGTGGGGATAGAGTTGGAGGAGCAGCAGCAGGAGGGGGATATGGAAGAGCAGCAACAGGAAGAGATGTTGATGGTAGAGATGGGGGAGCAGAAGCAAGAAGGAGATATGGATGAGCAGCAGCAGGAAGAGATGTTGGTGGAAGAGGTGGGGGAGCAGCTAGAGAAGGAAGAGATAGAGAAGCAGCAGCAGGAAGAGATGATGGGGTATAGTTGGAGGAGCAGCAACCGGAGGGGAATATGGAGGAGCAGTAACAGGAAGAGATGTTGATGGTAGAAGTGGAGAAGCAGCTAGAGAAGGAAGAGATAGAGAAGCAGCAGCAGGAAGAGATGGTGGGGATAGAGTTGGAGGAGCAGCAGCAGGAGGGGGATATGGAGGAGCAGCAACAGGAAGAGATGTTGATGGTAGAGATGGGGGAGCAGAAGCAAGAAGGAGATATGGATGAGCAGCAGCAGGAAGAGATGTTGGTGGAAGAGGTGGGGGAGCAGCTAGAGATGGAAGAGATAGAGAAGCAGCAGCAGGAAGAGATGATGGGGTAGAGTTGGAGGAGCAGCAACAGGAGGGGAATATGGAGGAGCAGCAACAGGAAGAGATGTTGATGGTAGAGGCGGAGAAGCAGCAGCAGGTGGGGATATGGAGGAGCAGCAACAGGAAGAGTTGTTGATGGTAGAGGTGGGAAAGCAGAAGCAGGAGGGAATATGGAGGAGCAGAAGCAGGAAAAGATGTTGGTGGTAGAGGTGCGGGAGCAGCAATAGGAAGAGATGTTGGTGGTAGAAGTGGAGGAGCAGCATCAGGAAGAGATGTTGATGGTAAAAGTGGAGAAGCAGCAACAGGAAGAGATGTTGATGGTACAGGTGGAGGAGCAGCGGGAATAAGTAGATGGCAGAGGAGTAGCAGAAGGGAGAGCCAAGTGCCATACCAAAAACTTAAATATGCTATATTACCTATAATACATTATGTAAATCTGACATGACACATGCACATTATGCATGTTTAAAACTGCATTAGCTTCAAAAATGGTGGTCATTTTCATTATCTTACTTTTTTAAAAGGCTATAAAAGGAGGTTGAAAGATGGATGACCAAAGGAGAAGCTGCAACGTCCAGTTGCTGCATTTGCTTCAACTGTAAATCACATAAAAATTATTTACCTCTTCCATTTTGCAAGTTACATACGTATAACAAATGAACATCACAAAAATAATTTGGGTGCATGTGGAAAAAAACAGTATTATCCTAAGGACCTTCATTATTGTAGACCTCAGGGTTAGACTAAGAACATGTTAGATTTGTGCCTTTTAACATGATTACTCATAATTAGCATTGTTAAAAGACAGAACATAAATGCATGTGATGCAAAAAACAAAAATATTGACCAATCTACAAATTGTACACTTAGTGGCCACTTTCTTAGGTACACTTGTACACCTGCTAGTTAATGCAAATAGCTAAGCTGACAATCATGTGGCAGCAACTCAATTCATATAAGCATGCAAATGTAGTTAATAGGTTCAGTTGTTCAGACCAAACACCACAGTAGGGAAGAAATTTGATCTAAGTGACTGTTTACTGTGGAATGATTGGTGCCAGATGAGGTGGTTTTAGGTACTGCTGATCTCCTGGGATTTTCTTGCACAACGGACTCTAGTGTTTACCGAGAATGGTGCGCAAAACATTCAGTGAGCATCAGTTATGTGGGTGAAAACATCTTGTTAAAGAGAGAGGTCAGAGGTGAATGACCAGACTGGTTCAAGCTGACAGGGAGGTAACTAATTTAAATAACCATGAATTACTACGTGGAATGCAGAAGACCATCTCTGAAAACACAGCACATCAAACCTTGAAGTGGACAGGCTATAATAGCAGAAGACCACACCGGGTTCTACTCCTATCAGCTAAGAACAAAAAACTGAGTCTACAGTGGACACAGGCTCCCCAAAACTGGATAGGAATAATGTTGCCTGGTACAACAAATCTAATCTCTGCTGAGACATGCAGATAGTACACTCAGAATTTAGTGTAAAACGCATGGATCCATCTTACCTTGTGCAGGCTTGTGGTGATGGTTTTATGGGGTGGGGAATGTTTTCTTAGCATACAATAGGCTCCTTAATACCAATTGAATAGTGTTTAAATGCCACAGCCTGTCTAACTATTGTTGACGACCATGTGCATTTCTTTATAGACCTGCCGGCTCTATAATGTTAAAACCTTTGTAAAAAAAACATAGAGCCGGTGGGTCCTCGCATAGTCCCCTTAATACTAGCAGTGTAACTGTCGCTATTTGAAGTGACGTCACGCTGAGTGCCGGCATGTTTTACAGTCGGGGTTGATAGCCAGGTTGCCGCAATTGCTCTGTGTCACTTTTTCAGTAAGTCGCTATTTCCTACTTGCCTAAATTAGAGCAATCAGCATTCTTTTGTCGCAGTTACTGATGTCGGAAATCTGTTCTTCGCACCAATGACTACCACTGGGCTTATGATCCTTTCCAATATATCCTTTAACAGTAGGTAGGTAAAATGCCTCTACGCACAACATAATACTGTACTATATTATCAGGCATATTGTGTAGGAGAAAATGCATATTATGCATAACAAAATCATAATTGCACCATAGTAATTTACATTTTACTAGAGCACTGTGTATCCCTTTTTAGAGCATGACAATTGTGATCAGATCAGATCAGAGGGTAAATGTATCAAGCTGCGAGTTTGCAACTCCAGCGATTTTCTCAAGAGAGTTGAAACTAGCCGATGTATGAAGCTGAGATTTCATGCAAAATCGCCAGAGTTGTGCTTCTGTCAAAATCGCTGTTTGCAAAATCGCCAGTGATCAAACTCCCGACTGTTTGCCACTGCAGCTATACAGCTCTCAAATGTATGAAGCTGCGAGTTAGCAAACTCAGGAGAGTTTGCTTCAAAACACGCCAGATACAACACGCTGCTTGATAGCAGCGTGTTGTACAAACACATCACTGTTACACTGCCCTGGCAGTGTTAAAAGGTTAAAGAACAGATAAAAGTTTAAAAAAAAAAAAAGCGTGAGGCCCCCCCGCTATTTATGCTTAACCCTAGTGCTGCCTGACTAGTGCTGGTCCCGTGAAAATCGGGGAAAAATTTTGCGTGGGGTTCCCCCGATTTTCACTTTACCAGCACTAGGCAAACCAGCCAGGGTTGGTGGCACTATAGCAGGGGGACGCGCGGCAGGGGTCCCCCTGCCATAATGACTAACCAACCCTAGACTGTTCAGCGCTGGGCTGGATTCCCTAGGGAGTGGGGTCCGCTGAAAAAAACGAGCGGGCCCCCCCCCTAGAAAGAACCAGCCCAGTGCTGATAGCACTAGGGCTCTTCCTACCACCCCTGGGCTGTGGGTAGTAGGGTAATACAGCGTAAAGTAGTTAAAAAAACAAACTGACACCAATTTTGTTTGTGGAACTACAAGTCCCAGCCAGCCAGGTTGCCAAAAACAGTGTGGCCATGCTGGTGCTTGTATAACTACAAGCACCAGCATACCCACGGCAGCCAGGGCATGTTGGCACTTGGAGAACCACAAGTGCCAACATGCCCTGACATCCCTGGCTTGCTGGGCCCTGTAGTTCCACAAAGAAAAAAGTTTACAAAGCCACAACACCCTCTTATAAACCACATACATTTATTAAAAATAATAAAACCCACAATAAAGACACTAACCACCCTCTTTTAAACCACAAGTATTTATTAAAATAATAAAACCCAAATACTTACCGATGATGCCTTCTTTCTTGCTCCAATGTCACTTATTATTTGTAAATCCATCTTGCCGGCTTGCCCCAGTCCCAGCCATTGATACCTCCATAAGGGAATCTGTGCCATCAGGAACTCTTCGCCCAGAAGGGGCACATATTTGTACATCCCGAATCTTGAGTCTTGATTGAAGATAAAAATAAAAAAAAGCCAGGAGCCGCCGCAAACACCTCCTACCTAGTAGGAGGTCCGTTCCGCAATGCTCTTACGCTGTTTGCGTAAGAGCTAACTACTGTATTATGGTATTTTTCCACGCTAGTGGGGAAATCACATAATACTGTATCTAGCGCATTGCGCATGCGCTACGCTACTTGCGTAACCTGTATTTACTGGTTTTACAGGGTTTTTTTTTCAACTTTTATCTGTTCTTTAACATTTTAACAGCTGCCGGAGCTCAGGTCAGTGTAACAGTGATGTGTTTACATCTCACTGTTACAACACAGGAGAGTTTGCCAAACACAGGAGAGTTTGCCAAACACAGGAGAGTTAGCTAAACTCGGGAGTGTTTACATCGCTCAAAATCGCCAGAGATGACCAGCGATTTTGAACATGAGTGTCAAAATCGCAGCTTGATACATTTCCATTTTTTTAAAAGAAAATCGCGGGTAAACACCCGCGATTTGCCGCGATTTAAAGACGCTGGCAAACTCGCACTTTGATACATTTACCCCCAGATGTATTAGCTACAGTGGTGGCTGAAAACAGTGCACTCCTCCCCACCCTCCACTTACACCCTGACCTGACAAGCGCTGGAGCTATTCCCCTCTTGGCTGTGGGGGTTAGGGGATGATACAAAATTGTGACACCAGTATATTGGGTCAAGCTCCCAAAGACCCCTGAACATCATACCAAAATAGTAAAAAATAAAATAAACAATAGATGCAATTTTCAACTAAAGTTTATTTGAATAAAACACTCCCCAAACCCTTATCAAACACATTATTAAAAATAAAATCATATTTCTTTGTCATTCATTTGTTGTAATCCAATAGGAAATTCTTCTGTTTTTGCAATCCAAATTGATTTCTCTTTGTAACCCAGTAGGAGGAAAAACGAATCCATGAAAACTGATGCAACCTCGTGATGCTGAATGTCTGACCTGGAGTGAGAGAAAATCTCATTAGCCTCTCAGCCAATTGCAGGCGTTTTCCCCATCGGCCTGTTTAGGTTGGCTAGTGACTAACGAGCAGGGCCGGCGCTACCATTAGGCAACTTTAGGCAGCCGCCTTGGGCTCTGGGTTCTGGGGAGGGGGGGCACTGTAGCTGGGTACCCATCCTAACAATGTCTGTGAGTAAGACATTAATTAGACGGAAAGTGCGCTGCAGGCGGCACAATCGCCCGCCCGCTACTTCCCCATTGCTGACCTTGACTGTAAAGACAGCACCGCCCTCCCGCAATCCCTCCGGTGCTGGGTCCTTACCGCGTCGTGACATCACAACGCTGTCTATGCAGAGGAGCCGAGAGGCTCCAGGAAGACAGAAAAAGGTAGAATGCAGAAAGAAGCAAGTAGCAGAGAAGAGGGCAAAAAGAAAAGGTAATGACATTAATACAGAGAAAACGTGGAGAAAATAGGGGGCAGAGGAGTCTAATGTAAACATGGAGAGGGAGGCTGGAGAAAATTTCAGACAGAAAAATATTTCTGTTTATGGCGAAAAGAGAATATTGTATTTCATATTAAAGCAATGGTTTTATTCTATTAAACTGTTATACTTTTTTTTATTTGCATTTTAAAATGCTGACTGTTGCGTCTCTGCACTGAACTGATCTACAATATCCACTAGACAAGCTTATGAATTGTGTATCTTTGGTCCAAATACAAGTGCACATTTAGGATTTTGATGTATTTCTGTGCTCAACTTATTTAATCCAGCACATAAAATGTAACTTTTTGCTCATGCAGAAATGCTGCAGTTTTCCCCACTCTAATTTCACTTTTTGTACATTTCTGGTCTGGACCTATAGATAATGCACGTTAAATCTTATGAATGAATTACTTTCTCAGTGTGTGGCACGATTTTCCCTAATGACCAATACTGGTATTACAAGCAAAAAATTATTATTTTGGGAGTAAATTGAAAGTAATACAATGCAGAATGGTAACTCATGAATGGCACGGTTCAGTGAAATTGTGATTGGCCAGGTGTTCCTTTAACACTTGCTACATTTGTATAAATCTGGTCTTTAGATCTGCAATAAAACAATTAAACATGGGAACTGTTGTTTATTAAGTCACCAATAAAAAAGAATAGCAAAAATGAAAAATCACTACAGAACATCATGGGTGGAAAGTTAATGATTGAGCTGGCCATTGTCAGCCTGCAGCTGTCTAGAAGTATAAGGGTCTTCGAGGCTTGCTTTTTGAAAGTAGTATTCGCGACATTGGTGATAACATAAAAATACTGCTTAATAGTGATAAGATTCTTGTTGCAGCAGTGCTGCTTTAAACTGGCTCATTAACTTTTCGATTGTGATATGGTGTATCCACAGAATGCTGTAGAATTGTATTTACATTTGTTTCTTCCCAGGCTCTCATTCATTCTTTTAAAATTCACAGAGAGAATGTACACAAATGGTTTTACATTTTTTTTATCTAAAAATGAATTCAGATAAACGTTTCTGTGCAAAACGGAGACCGTATCTCGATTCTTTTGATGAGTCTACGTAAACGCACGTAATGCGAGTATGTGAATCTACTGAGTGGTTCTTACTAAGAAAAGAATGATTATCTAAATTATTATTTTTTAATGTAATAGTAGATTAGAGTACTTTGAATTGATCCAGATTATCATAATTCTTATTTTCTCCCAGAGTTTATAGTGTTGCCCCCCCCCCCACCGCCCGTACACTATAGTATTTACATGATATTATCTATGATGCTGCTCTGTTTAGATAGACACCTTTACCCTATTTTGTTTTTTTTGTTATTTTATTAAGTTGATAAAAACACACAAAGGAGAATGTACAATTGTATTTTATATGAAGTTTTTGCTTGTTTATTGTATTTATTTTTCTGTCCAATATAGATAATAAAAAATAAAAAAAATCAATACAGATTGAATGCTATATTGTAAGTGAAACTAGACATCATGTTAGACACATATTTTTTTTTTTTTTTTTAAGAATGTCTTTTGACTGATAAAAGTGCAGGAAAGGACAACTCATTAACTAAATTAATAAGGGGTATGAGCGATATAATTATGAACAAAGGCTCCCCAAGCTAGATCTATTTACCCTAGAGATGGAGATATATAAGGGAATATGATATTATATTGTCTAAAATACATTCATGGCCTGTCTGACATCTTTGCAGGTAATTGCATGTGGATTATTTGATCACAAGTAAGGGTACTTTTAACATTCCTTGCGGTTATTTTTTCTCATGTATTGTCGACTTTGCAGCCCTATCTACATTTTACATGTGACATTTAAACGGTGTTGACCTTATGAATATGTAGACATTATGACTGTAGCCCTTATAAATGTGTCAACATTATGACTGTTGACATTTTGGTGTAGATATTTTAACTACATCCCTAACATACAGTATCAGCACAAATTCAATATATAGAGATAATCCCATATAAGTGTATTAAGAAAAACAAATATGCACCTAGAAAATCAACTACGTTGAATGTGGCAGTAGGCATACAGATTACATAAGAAGAAATAAAAGAGGGACAAGTAAAGCTTGCCACATGCAGAGTACTTATGTTGAACATCTTGGGCTAGATTTACTAAGCTGCGGGTTTGAAAAAGTGGGGATGTTGCCTATAGCAACCAATCAGATTCTAGCTGTCATTTATTTAGTACTTTCTACAAAATAACAGCTAGGATCTGATTGGTTGCTATAGGCAACATCCCAACTTTTTCAAACCCGCAACTTAGTAAATCTAGCCCCTTGTCTGTTTTTGGCCGCCAGACACCACCGCTCTCTGTTTGGGCCGAAATGGCAAGTGATTCTGTTTGGTCAAATTGGATGCATTTGACTGTTTGGCAATTTATACAAACTCATATGTCCCTTTTAACATTTACTGCATCTGTAGGTATCTAGTCACCAGACATGCACAATACAAAGGAATGTAGGAACTGAACCAGTACACCTAATTGTTTCCACCTACTAACTTATCCATGTTCGCTGTTGCCACGCCCTCCAGTGTATATGTCAGAGGAGTGGGACTACATGGAGAGAAGGAACTGGGCAATTCAAGACACCTCATGGAGTCATACAGCAATATAATAGTCATTATATACTGCTGGACTTCAACAAAGGAGATATGCAGGGAAATATCTCATAATGGGCAAACCCCACTGGGGGATGGACGCTGTCAGGTGTGTGAGCATGTGTAGGTCATCATTCATACATGAGGCACGCTGTTAGTGGCTAAAAATGTCTCCAGCAGGGCTTCTGATTGAATACAGGGATTGTTATTTAAGGGACACTGTTAGTTAAAGGGGATTTAAAAAAGAATTAACAAAATGAGCTTAAGCTGATCTATGTAGAAAAAGACACATACATAATCAAGATGAAAATATGTATAAGGGCACAAATAAAGTACACCTGATATGATTTTATGTAAACACAACCTTAAAAAAAAAAAAAGCTGCTTACAAAAAGAGTTGTAGAAGTTGGCTGTGGGAGCTTGCCTTAGATTGGCATGTGGGGAATTCAGAGATTAATTCAGCCAAGTGACTTCTATTTATAATGTTTTATAGTTTAAAACACCAGAGAAAGGGTTAAAGAAATCAGTCTATCAATAGTTTTGTGGTGTGTTGTTTACAGTATTATCACGCTTCTCGATAGAGGCCTACATAAAGCTAATACATATTGTACCATTATTTTACAGTATATCCCCAAACATTGGAGCTTATTCAGCTGCTTATTTTCCTTGTAGGTTATACCAAATACAGCATGTAACTAAAAAGCTCAGTAGTCTTTATAAAAAACAGATTCGGCAGTTAAATTGCCTTCTTTACATTTATAGTATAAATGGCTATTTTCTCATTTTAGTTTACTATAAATAGAATGAGTAATGAGCATCTGTAGGATGTTGGAATATAATGATGTAAAGCACAGATCTGACTATTTATTTGTGATTTGTTACTGAATTGTGCTGCCTTTATCACATTTAGAACATTGCTGTATGTAACAAAAGATTTGTTATATTTCTTCATTCCCCTTAAAGCAGCAATCCCACATAGGTATTTTTTATGATAAGTACCTTTTAAGTGTGCATTTTTCTTAACTGTGCTTCTATAAACCATTATGTCCTTTTCAAAATCTCTCCGGAGGTTTAAAAATATGGCTCCCAGTTAAAAATACACACACTGACAGCCCTCAGCATGTCATGTGAAAGCAGAGGAGGGATGAGAAAGGGGAGGAGTTTACAGTACACAGAGTAGACAGAATTCAGAGAGGCGTTCCAAAGACACTCTGCTCCCTACATCATGTGCAATGTGATTGTGGTTACGATAGTAGTCCATGACACTGTGCAGAATTATAAATCTTTAACAACAGCCTGGAGAAAATGGTAAATACCAACATTCTTTTAGCCTGATACTGTGTTTGGTATTGAAAAATACATATCTCATTGTTTCATGGAATTGCTTTAAGTTGCATGTACTGGAAAGCTAAGTTGTGCTTTACATTTTCGTCAGGAAGCTTGGTGTCCATAAAAGGAAATGCTTAACCAAATTCTCTTAGTTCTTCAATATGCAAACAACATGCACATATGTAGAAACTCCTATAACTATCTACTATATAAATGCCTAGTGGCGTGTGTGGAAAAAAAACAACCAAGCTGCAGCGCCACCTGCTGGGCAGAGTTATACACTGACCTATATATTTCTTGAAGGAGAAGTGACAGTTGGGAGTGGTTGGTGGTTGCCGGGGGTGACAGTGGGGAGTTTTTATCACCTTAAGTAGCTTGATGAAGGATGTGGCGATGAAGATGAAGGATGAGGTGATGGAGAAAAATGATGAGGCGGTGACATGTGGACAAAACCACGTTAAAAAAGGGCGCTTGCGTCGGGAAGTAACGCTCTTCCCCTAAGGAGGCCTGGGCTATGCCCAAATGCAAGACAAGAACCTTTTTAACACCCTAAGTAGCTTGATTTGACTAGAATGCAGAAGTATCATGCACGGGTTAACTTGTATTATTATATTTGGTAAGCAATGATGTTGGTCATGCCATGACTTATTTTGAAAATGTAATGTTTAACTGATCATGAAATGAAACACATTGGTATTTGATAATTGCCTCATGCATGTATGTTGTGCTGATTCAAATAGAAACATATATTATCAGTAATTATGTATGATGATATTAAACATCACCTCAAAGTTCCAAGTTTTCCTCCTAATATAATTGCGATTTTCCTTATGTTTACATTTGAGCATAGATAAAATGGGTTGATTATCATTTTTGTTGTTTTGGGTAGAGGTTATAAAAATGTTACGCTTCAACTAAGTAACAGCTATGGAGCCCAGGATATGATAAAGAATTTAGGTGTTTATTGATCAAAATGCAGATAAATAGTACGAACCAAATAATGCTGAAACTGCACAGAAATATCTGAGATTATTTGATACTGGTTGCAAGGAACACTGCAGATGCAGGAGGAATGGTTAGATGAAGAGAGATCCGGAGTAGTGATGTAAAGTCCAAGAGCACAGGGGAAACAGGAGACAAACCAAAGGGGAAGGCAACAAAACAACAATGACCAGCACAGGAGAGGCAGAGAGGTACACAGGTTAACCCCTGGCAATAACAAAGGAAAAAGGCACAGTGGCAGTATCTCTGGTGAACAGAGCACAACGGTAGTTCTTGTACTGGGGTGATAGATGGCACTGCCGGAGGCACAGAAGAGCTGTAAGTTGGCACTGCGGGAGATGGTGTAAACTTGCTGATAAGTGCATCAACAAATAGTTGTAAGTCAGATAGGATGGGACGGTTAGTCTCAACCAAAGGTTTTGTCCATTCCATGGCTCCGCCAGTCCAGGAAAATTTGCTAACAAGAACAGAGCCTTTGGGTCACTGACAAGGCCATGTACTGAGGGGAAATATGAAGCACAAAACCTCAGTAGAGCACTAAGTTGAGAAAGGTGCACCTCAAAAGGTAGGTGACAGCTCGAACTGGACACCCTCAGCAGGAGGCAGTTCGAACTGGACACTCTCAGCAGGAGGCGGCTCAGACGGGAAACCCTCGGCAGCAGGCAGCTTGGACTGGGCACACTTGGAGGAGGACCCAGACTGGGCACACTTAGAGGAGGACCCGGACTGGGCAGACGACTTAGCAGCACTGTGAGAAGCCTCAGAGCAGACAGCACTAAGTGTCAACTCGGGCTGGACCGTACTGACCGACAACTCAAGCTGTAGGGGCAGCGCCCTCCCTGAAGCAGGCTGTAGGGGCAGCGCCCTCACCTAAGCAGGCTGTAGCTCAGGAACGGACACAGGGGCAGGAGACTCCAGGGACTGGAGGCAGCGGCAGGAGACTCCAGGGACTGGAGGCAGCCGCCGCATACCAAGGCTGGTGATAGTCCCTGCTTGACCTAGTATGCCTTGTAACCTTTTGTGCTATCAGTGCATTATTTATAGGAATTGCTGTCTTCTACACTCCTGACTCTTGGCTTTGTTAAACGAATTTGCTCTCATATCTCTACCTGCCCTGACCCCTGTCTTGTTTAAAGGATTCTACTGTCTTCTCTACCCCTGGTCTCTGCCTGTCTGACTCTGAGTTCTGCCATATACATTCTAGTTGCTCACTACCTGTTACCGTGAGCTGCCCACTTTATCTGAGAAGTGTCAGACTACTCCACATTAACCCTTGCCTGCATGGCTCATAGTTCTGCTAATATATCCCGGTTGCTCATTACCTCCTACTGTGTTCTGTCCACTTCACCGAGCAGGTGCTAGATCAATAATGGCTATTACCCGAGCCCAAGTCCTGGGGGCAACTGAGTATTGTGGAATTTAAAAAGTCTCTCGGAAAGGGGGCTGCTAAAGGTGAACATCTCGCAAAGTGGTTATAGCGCTTCTCTGCCCTTAACACTTCCATAGTAGTCCTTTTGTCTGTTGTTTCCCTTCCAACAACTGTATGTCCACTTCCGCTGTCTGATTGATATACATGGGTATGGATATCATAGATGCATATTTATTGCTGAAATTGTAAATTATATGAAAAGCGTGACAGTTGAAATTTACACCACTTAAAAATGCAACTATGATATTTCTGGTTTTAAAGCGGCAATGCACAGACAATGCTTGACCCTAATCCTAACCCTAAACCTAACCCTTTTTTAAAACCGGAAATGTCATAGGCGCGTTTTTAAGTGATGTAAACTTCAACTATTGACCTTTTCTGTAGTCGCAGTTTATTGAAAGCCTGTCGGAAATTGTTTGAGGTTCTGCCATGGAATTTTTATGTCGCACTAAACAGTGTCTGACAGATCAGTATAGGCATAGTGAGTACCACCCCTACTAAAGTACTATAGCATGTACAGTACAATACAGTATAAATTCTGTAATTAACAGAAAAGTAACCTTAATATTTTGTGCTTTCACATCATAACTGTTCTCCCTCCAGTGGGGTGTGACTGTATCCTGAAATATTCTTCAGTTGACTTTAGGGTGCCTACAGCTCTTCACTGTAGCAGCTTATGACCAGTATCCCCTGACAAACTAACAGGCATGCATCCTAACTCAGGACAAATCCCAGGATGTGAACAAATGAACCAATCTATGACTGAGATAGATGCATGAACATTTGAGAATTTTCATAGTATGATGTATAGATAGTAGCTGGCAAAAATGTCCTGTCAAATATGCATATAAACTAATTGAATGTTCTGACAATCTGTGGAACAACTATGCCAGTATTTATTTTCTAGACTCTATTTTATTTTTATTTTAGTGTTGAAACAAATTACTAAAGTATTTGTCCCTAGAAAACTTTAGGCTTATTCATTGCTTGTTGTTTTTGGCAAGTATCCAGATTTTGATGTCAGATTAGTGTTAGAGACTATTCCTAATTGAATCAGATTTATGTAGGCTACCAACAGTATGGTCTATTCAATTGACTGCACTGTAATCTGTTAGGTCTCACTGAATGGAACACTTCATGATGAAATTTTTTGATTTTTTTTTTTGTACATAGAGAGTCCTTAGAGCCAAGGTGTATGGATGGAGCATCACATTTCACAGTCCCAAGAAGAGTTTACACAAGTTAAGAAGATACATGCCAGTCTTTTGTCATACTTAGAACCAGTATTCACAATTGGGGTTGTCCCGTCAGTGTTTTGAATGGGCCACAGGCAGGGAGGTATTCTTTTTCATGAAAGTGCTCAGCCTTTATGAAAAGACTGTTTGATAATGAGAAGATATTCGTTTCACTGCACTTCATTTTGAACTCACTCATGCCTGGAGTTTTCTTGAAAAGGTCTTTTCTTCACCTTTCTCTATAGTGTTTTCCAGCCCACCCACCCTTAATACATTTTGAAGAGGCCTTCACTTCTTGTTAAAATTGGTTATAAACAATCAGATTTCATTTTTTTGTGTGTGTGTTTTATATTTTATTGTTTGCAGTGTTAAATCCTTACATTGTAATGCGATGCCTTCTGTACAGTCCATCTAATTAGTATGTTTAGTTAATTTTACAAAATAAGTGGTAAGAAGGTGTAGTATATTGTAATGTAAGAGGTCATTGTTTAATAATTGTTACAAATCTGTAGCTACATGTCTCCTTTAAACCAAAGTAAAGAGTTAAAATTTAATAATCTTTATTTGTTTACAACTTTCTATCTTGCAATAAATTAAGTAATGAATCCTAAAGAACTTGCCATTATTTTATTGACTATGATTTTTTTCTTGCAATTGCATTTAGCAAGAGAACCTGAAAACTCTCAGACTGCAGCTTGTCTCTCTGTATTGAACATTTTTTATTCTCTGTGCATTAATGCTTCTTTATTACACATCCATAATACAGCTTCCGATGGCAAATAAAAAGGAACTTTATACTGTATGTAATACACTGAACAAAGGGAACCCTAGAGGTTGATATAACAACCTATAGCTTCCTGGCTACAGATCCTGTGTAGGGGACAATCAGCATCAAAACATAATGATAATGAGCTATGCTAAAATATATTGCACCTCCCTAATTTGAAGCAAAATGTATGTTTTGCTTATTATTCTGTTTTGTCTGCTACTTTTACTATTCTAGCACCTCTTTCAATTTCAGGGATTGAGAATTCCTCCTACATGGGAATAATTTGCATGGGGAATGACTCATGAACAGTGGCAGTGTCGTTCTCAGCTTGTGCTGCTTCGAGAAAATACTTGGATCAAATTTGGAAATGTCCTTGAAGTTGTCTTCTTTGTCCCAATCCTGGTTCTTTTCACTTGTATAAGAAGTGTTCTCTTCTGGTAATTCTTGTTGCTCTTCACATGTTTTATTGTGCTGAAGAGCATTGAAAGGTGGTACATCTCTGTTTATCAGTTGGAGTTCTAAAATAGTAAGATTGTAATGAGATTTCTTTTTTCAGAGTTACTGGTAGACAGTTTTCTTACTTCTTGCACTGGGTAAAGCATACTTGCTAACTCTCCCAGAAGAGTAGGGCACCCTCCCATATGTTCCCCCCTCCTAGTGATGCTGGCAGGATTAGAGCCGCCTTGATGGGATTCTCAGGGAATCGTGTGATTTTGGACCCGGCCCACTGTAAAATGACGAGTAAGCGTCATTATGGCACGGAGCAGCGTCAAAAATTATGCAATTCAAGCCATGCCCCCTTCATCCATACTACACCCCCCCCACCTCCATTCCAGTAACTCCCAGAGGGGAACATCTAAAAGTCAGCAAGTATGGGGTAAGTGGTTTGGTAGAGTTATATAACTTTCTTTGTGTTTCCTGGTGCCATTCTTTAGTCTTATGTACATATTGAACATGGCGACGGGGCAGTAATTTTTCTGTTCTCTTTGGGATAATCTCGTTGTACATTGTGAGAATATTCATGACAATGCTTACACATTTTTCCACCAGACAGTTTGATGCTGCAAATATTGACTATTAGTTATGGGCCTCATGCAGAGTTGGAAGCATCAACTTGATTATGGTGTATTTACAAAAAATGTCTCTTCCCCCCCCCTCCCCCCCGCCCCCCTAAAAAGGTATTTAATAGACTGAGCCAGTTGTGACAATTTCAGGGGGTTTGTCCCCACGAAATTGCCGCAACCAGTCCAGGCTAGGAGAAATGGTGCCCAGATTTATTTTTGTGGATGGAGGGTGTTTATGCTGTTTCTCTTTTTATTTATCTGCAAACAGATAGGCATCCTAACAGGAGTATCTGTGGATTCTTCCACCTCCAACCATGCCGTAACTATATCAACGCGTCTTTACTGAAGTTGTCCTACACTTGCTTGTCCATTCCCTCTTCTGTTCCTCCTATCTAAACATAAGGAGTCATTTAAGATGAGGCCAAATCTGTATACAGAAGTATGAGTACACATTTTGTTTTGCTCAGCAGTAGGGAAATGCATATTTTACTCAAAAAACAACTGTAGTGATGTAAATTGAAGACCATTGTCTGTAATCAACTTTTTGCATATACCAGATGTTCACAGCTTTGAGATGTGATTATTACTGTGTAATAAAATATCCACTCTATTAATCCTGTACATTTAAAGAAGTCTACCCATTCCATGTGAGCAGGTCTCATCCTAAAACTTGCCATGTTCTTTTTGGGATTTCCGAAGGCATTAATGTTTTTTTTTGTTGTTTTGTTTTGTTTTTTTTGTTTTTTCAATAATGATTTTATTGAAGTTTTTCCTTTTGGTTACATAGTACATAAAAGAAAACAGAAAAACATACATTGTAAATTACAAGGGAGAAAAAAAGGGAGGGGATCGAGGGGAGGGGTATAGGGGGGGGGGGGGAGTACACATCAATATGAAGCAAGAACATGAAACAGTACCACTCTCAACATTTTACATATTATAGAATTTGTTTGAGAAACAGCATAGAAAGTAGCCCTTTGGTTTTACTGAGGGGAGTTACAAGGGGTTCCCCCAGAGGCGGGCAGGACTGCGGATTTGGCTACATATCGATTCCAATCAAACCATATGATGTCGGGGCAGGAGGCAAAGGAAGAGTAAGGGACTCCCAGCGTTTCCATGTCACAACTTAACTGAACCTTAGAAATTATCTTGCCTATGGAAGGCAGTGTAGCTGATTTCCAGGCTTGGGCAATCACCGCACAGATAGCTATAAAAAGGTGGCCTATTACATATCGATCCCCGAGTAACACTTGTGGGGGAAAGACATGCAAGAGGGCGACTTCTGGTGCACTAGGGATCGGGGTTTGAATGACTTTAGAAATTAAGGTGTACACCTCAGTCCAAAGATCTCTGACCACTGGAGCACTCCAAAAAACATGGAAAATATCCCCTATCTCTTCACATCCACACCAACAGGTCCTGGACTGATCTGGCCATATCTTATGCAACCTATCGGGGGTCATATAGAGTCTGTAGAGTAGCTTGTAGAGCATCTCCGAGTGATTCAGACACCTCGACATCCTGTGGGCGTTTTGGTAAATTTTGTCCCACTGATCTGGGTCAGCTGGGAAGAGGCCTTTATCGGGTGTTGACTTGAGTTGAGGTGGGTGTACCAGAAGGAGATAGCCATCAATGGGTTTTTGATTTGTTTGACTATTTGCTATGAACTTATGAATGCCCTCATTTATATGTGGCTCAGAAGAGCTTACAATCTAATTTCCCTACCTCAGTGACACAAACAGCAGGGCCAATGTAGTTGGAAGCCACTTAACCATCCTTTATACCTTTGTACCATGGGAGGAAACTGGAGAATACCCAAGTGAACACAGGATATACACACTGCATACAGATAGCTCACTGATAAGAACCAAATCTAAGCACTGTGAGAAAGCATTTTAATACTACATGTGGGGGAGGGCGGGAGTGGATAGGTACGGAGTGAAACAGACAAAGAAGTAAAAAAACAAGATAAATGCCAACTGATGCATGACAGATATACAATAACAGGATCAAAAAATAAATTCAACACATTACGGTAATTGGCGTTGAGACGTAAGACGTCCAGACGGATGAGACCGAGATGGCTCAGAGCCCTATTTGTGTCAGGAGCCAAGAGTCAGGGTACAGGTGGAGAGGCAGAGGTGGACAGGGAATCACGACTTTCTCTGAGGTACCAGGGAGCCCAAACAAGGTCAAACTTATGCTGTTTGTCATGGAGGTAGGAAGTAATGGATTACATGCATATGATATGCCATATGTAGTTTTTAAGGGCCAACATAGTATGGGGATTAGGAGTTTTCCAGTGATTAGCTATCAAAGATTTGGCTGCCGCGAGAATGTGGGATATCAATTTATTGGAGGGAGCGTTCTCTTCAGGCATAGGGCGGGCGAGGAGGAAGGTCCAGGGGTCCTAGGCTAGCGGCCGTTTGGAGACTGAGTTAAAGACAGACAAGACCATGTCCCAGAAGGGGATGATGCGTGGGTAGGTCCACCAAACGCTGAGAAACATGCTCCTCTGTGCACAGTACTGCCAGTAGCTCGGAGTAGAAGTAGGGAACAGCAGCATTGTAATTTTAAATTGCCATGGATCTCCTTAGTGGCTGCTAATGTCCTTATAATGTATAGTATTAGGTGCATGATCACATATCACATACAGTATATTAGATGTTTTGTCACACAGTGCTACTTTTAGTCTAGTCCTCAGTCCTGAAATTTTCATGAAACCCAAACCAGCAAAACCTTTCTCATATAGCACCGGACCATTTATATCCCTTTACAATACCAAACAAGGTGTTTATCTATATTATAAAATGTTGAAATAAAAATATTTTTATTTCAAATTGATCTGAGATCCATTTGAAATAAAATGAACATTTGATTCAAATTACATTAAAAAGTTATGTTTTATACTAATTATTTGGTTAAAAAAAGACTTATACCTTTAGCTATGCACCTTTTTATTCTTTCTCCGACTGGCCTTCTATGTAAACGAGACATATTTAACTAGGTTTCTATTACTTCCAAAAGCAAAATGCCCAATTTCACAACAGCTTTATGATGTGTAATGATAAGGCAAATTCAATTTTCATTTATTTATTTATTTATATATATATTTATTGATATGTTTGCGGCATTGATTTTATATATAAAATTATGTTTGCTTACATTTTATTTTGTTTTCTTCTCATTAATACACTGTATACTTTGTGTTTTTATCTAGCATTGAAGAGTGTCTGGAAAACCTTCGTCAGGAAGTGAATGACGGTTGTGCTGGCGAGATTCTCCAGAATAATGTGGACTGTCTCCAGTGGCTGAATCATCCCACCACATCTCGCAGACTGTCTGATACTCCTCATTCTGACGTGATGGTGTTCCTCAAAACTGTGGTAAAACAAAATTTGTTATATCTAACAGTAAAGGTCATAAAGGGGCAACACGGCCACTCCACAGTGCAATTACAGCTTTGGTCTCTGTGATGGGCGCAGATGTGCCCAATTTCCAATGGGACACATACGTTTTTGGAGTACAATGGCCACATTTGCAGAGGAGTTTGCATGGGGAGAGGAGGTGGGTGGAGTGAAGGCGCTCACACTACAGTACGGAAGAGGCAGCTTGTTTTACAACACAGTGCAGAAACAAGATTTAGGGGAAATTCAATTCCACCCAGAGTAACATTGTGCTAAACCTATTACCGTTAATTAGCGTTAATACAGTGATTTTAACTGTGCTTTCTGCTCACAGCTCAGGGAGCCACAAGCAAAAAACGCTGTTGAAATGACTGTATTAACAATACTTACGCACACTATTACTGTTATTAAAGTAATTCTATCGTTTTCAAATAAGCATTGCCCAAGCGATTGTATTGTGTTTCCAACGCACAAAGTAATTTATTATAGCAGATGCAAAGTTTAACAGTTCA
Source organism: Mixophyes fleayi (assembly GCF_038048845.1). Classification (NCBI taxonomy): domain Eukaryota; kingdom Metazoa; phylum Chordata; class Amphibia; order Anura; family Limnodynastidae; genus Mixophyes; species Mixophyes fleayi. Next base: position 395,344,330 of record NC_134402.1, on the reverse strand, counting down.
ATACATGATTATAATATAATACAGTACAGTACAGCCAATACCAAAAGATACATACATACCGCTGCATTCACATTCGCTTCGCTGCGCTCCCACGGGTACCAGTGAACAGTAGTTCACTCTAGAATACTGTGGTCAGAGAATGACTGAAGCTAGTGGGAGCACAGCTATGATTATATACATTCAGTGTTACAGAGAGAACAATGCAGATGACGTGGCTTGCTTCTATAGGTCCAGGCTTGAGGTGGGTCCAATGTAAACAGGTCATAGGCTAGTTCAAACAACTCCCTCAAAGGCTGAGGGTCAACATTCCAGATGATTCTCCCACTCAGAAACCAATTACAACTAGTCCATTAGCATTTTACAGTTTGGTATCACTCTGACTATTTATTCCCTAACATCAATAACTAGAGTATGCAATATGCGATCTCTTCGGCGAATGAACCGGACAGCTGCTGATGAATAGGGGATTAAAATGACATGGCACATTTCCTATAACCTGAAGTGTACATATAATCATAATATATAAACTAATAATAAACCAAATACTATCTGCTCATAAATCAATGTATAACGGAACCAATATGAATTATATAAATAACTAAATGTTGTAATGCGAGTGTGTGTGTGTGCTTATTTTACCGTGCGATCGCAGTATGCCACGTGTAGCAATCACACACTAAAACAATATTAACCAATATACTTTCGTTCATCCAATTATACGACTTCGACACCGTAATAATGCTAATAGTGCGCATGTTGCGTTACTTTCAGCATTAACGAGGCCAGTAGAACTCCCCCCTTAATGTTGTGGAGCGATATTATTGTACTGAGATAAAAGGATGGAGAGGGCAGATTTTGGGAAGCTCAGAGCCATACCTGCCCATTATCCCTCTACAAAAGCACTTGAATTCTGCACAAGCTCAGAACTGGTGGAGGTCATATGTTGTCCTATGCTGTTAATGAGACTAAACTTTGCATACACAGTTAAATGTGCATTAAAAAAAAGAATGACAATTGAGCAGCATATCCCCCCACCCTCCTAAGCATCCCCAGCACTAGTAGTCTCTTAGGTGCACTCTGATCTATGTTAGAAAGGCTTCATACACACACACTAAAGCAACACATGTAATAAAAACAGTCCCAAATCCCCTAGTTGATGTAGTTAAGCCATAAATAAGGCTAAGCAAGACTGTACTTATTTAGCTAAAAGGGGTAATGCTAAAGCCCTAGGTGATTAGACATTGGTGTGACTTTGAATCTCTTAAAGCTTTCTCTGCAAATTAAGGGGCATTTTCAGTTTATGGAGGCGAGAGAAAGAGTGCACCTTGATGTGTGGGTGCACCCTCGAAGCAAAGTGGTACCAAACAAAATCCTTTATGACAAAAAAATGTAGGAAATTATTATTAAGTTATTAGAAAACATTTTTACCCGGACTATAAAATTGTGCATGGGATTAAGGGGTATTCAAGTTGCAAAGCAAAAGTATTATTCCACCGGCATCGATATTTATTTATTATTTCCCACTCCACTAGCATTGTTGACATCACCCTAGCCCAATAATCAATAACCTCTGTCCACTATAGTTCACCATGCTCTTCTCCAAACACCCTTGAATCAATCCTGTTATCTTTCTGCCCTTTGTGGAGATGAAGTCTCAGCAGCTTCTTTCTCTTTAATCATGAAGGTAACAACCATACTTGTTATTGGCTATATAATGACTGAGTTGTGCCAATCAGACACCATAGTCTGTGGATTCTCTTACAATGACTTATTTAAATTCACTACATAGATATTTAATTGGTTAGTGCCAAAGCATAGATCTTAAATGTTAAATGCTGCAAACAAAGCGTCATTGTGTGATTACTGAAAACATAAGTTAGTTAATAATTGTTTTTCTTGTTTTATTTAGCAACATTTTCTGAAGAACTGTGAAAACCAGGAGGACACGGTTCTTCAGTTCCTTATGGACATCTCCAGTGAATGTGGCATCATTTTCCCTTCCATTCCTAGTGGAAGTTCTTTTCATTGCACGTCCCAGACTTCACTACATACCATTGAAGATGACTCTTCCATGGATTTGCAGGCTGTGTGGGATAATATAAGACTTCATTTGCGTCGCTATCTAGTTGGGAAGTTACAAGTCCGTTTTGATACCTATAACAATCGCTCAAATATTCACATTAAAGCCCAGTGCTTGCAGCACCTTCTTTTTCTTTATCCCGAATCTGATGTCCTTGCTAAATATCAGAATATCCAGCAGAATTTTATTGTTGAGCTTCTGCATAACTCTAGCGGGAGCCACATCGGAAGTGTACTCGGGGCGTACCAGGAGGCTATTCCCAAAGTGTACATGATGATAAAAGAGGATTTGTTTGTGCTAAGCCGTGTTATAGACTCTTCATTAATAATTAAGTTTTGCAATGAGACTTTCTTTGAAGCTATCACTGAAGAGATGAAAACATTCTTTGAAATACTTCAAGAATCCAACAATGAGGAGCAGCCTATCCAGCCAGCGTGCCTAAACAAGAAGAAGCACAAACAGAAGGTGCATGCCCTTGGTAAGTGGTTACATTTTTACAATGCATAACAATAAAACCTTTACTGATGGTGATATGTAATCATCATTTGCAAAATTTGCAGTGCCCCTTGCATTAGTATTTTTGTTAAATATTTTTTCTGGTTTGCTGTGTGAGTGGACACAAACATAAATAAGGTCTAACTTCTTTCTTCACACCACCATTTAAAACTAGACTGATGTTTTTCAAAGCATAAATTACGAGAGCCGTAACTTAAAATTTTAGCGTCTGGAGCCGTCCCCCCTAACCCTGAATTTTAACCAAATGAACCTAAAATATTTCTAAACTGCGTACCCCGTCAGCGTTGCGGGTGGTTGCCCCCATCGCACTGCCCTAGTTGCGGCCCTGTAAAATACATTTCTTTACTTTATTTTATAGATCAGTATTTTCCAACCTATTTATTTTTACCTAGTACACTTTTCTGTCTAATAGCTTATAATCAAACTTATTTTTAAGCTAGAGTACCATTTGAATCTTGCCCAAGTTGCCCCTCAGGCTATAGCTAGCAATTTTATGACTGTAGGTACAAGAAGGTACTGTTATCCACTTCCCTAGTCATCTATTTATCTCTAGCCATTGCACTATTGGAGTCTCTGATGAATCTGTCTCCCTCTCTATGGCACAATAGCACCCCTTGCCATGAGGAAATAAGGAAGACAGATTAAAAAGAGGGATAAAACTCAAAGACCACCCATCACTTCAGATTTCCATTGTGCTCTCTTGTATACTGCAATGTTGCTCACCTAAGTATTGAACAATTAGTTGTCAAGCTAACTATAACTTCCTTATTTTGGATATGCTTTTAAGTCCAGTGCGTAATATTGTATCCACTAAGCATGACATGGAAGCCTGCAGCTGGTGACTGTTCAGACATTGTAGACTATCTACAGTGGTTTAGAACTATGTTTTCAATTAGTTCCAGTGTTGTTACAATATTAATTTAAATCTGACTTTGTAAAGTAAATTATTGTTTAAGGGGTTGTCTAAATCTTTTTAATCGCACCTATAGTACTTATTATGGAAATTGTGCCAACATTTGATTGTGTTATACAGTCTTCAGAGAAGTATTTTCATGTATTTATAAAAAAAAACTTTAAACTTATAGTTTATATTAAGAAAAGAGAGGAAAGTATTCATCCAAAAAAAGAGGGAGGTGGTTGAATTGATGTTTGTTTTACTAAGCAGAGCATAGAGAAATGCAACCAGAGTAATTGATCCTGGTGGATGAATAAAACTGAATAATCTAACACTGACCCATGTAAATTTAATACAGATGTATGGCTGCTGTCTAGATGCTGCAGCTAAGGCAGAACATACGCTCTGAGATATTTATTAGACATATTGAAGCCATAACATAATTCATTGAAGCTGTAATACTGTCAGAGCTGCAGTCGTGTTCTGTTGCATCATCACAGTTGAAGATGTAGCAGATAATCATGATATACAATATTTTAACCTTCATATTATTACTCTGCGTCAATAGGTTGTTTATAGCCTAGAAGACAGGGCTGCAGCAGAACAGTGTATGGTGTGAGATTTTACACACAGATGTTCTATTAGATACTTGGAAGCAGCTACATAACCAGCAGAAGTGGCACAAGGGGTGAACATGGGGTGCAGGGGCCCAAGCCTATACCACCCAGTTGGATGCTGGGTGCAGTTTTATGTTGGTAAAAATATCAGCAAATCAGGTGAACAGAAGGGAGATTAAAAGAAAAAAAAGTAAAACCTGTATTTAAAACCTTGCAATAAAGTATGTATAGTGCTTTGCAATGGAGATGGCAGTGCGATTGCACATTGAGGGTGTGATTCTCAGTATCGGGTTTTTTTCTGTATATAATGACAACTGCATAGTGCCACCACTATGGTATATTGACAGTTTTGATATTGTACAATAGTTGTCATAGTCTCTGTGGAAAGAGAGCTAAATCTACCAGAATTACTATTCACAGGTTCTGGAATCTGTTGTGTCGAGTGGAATTTTAATGTTATTTCTGCTCATTTTACCTGCCTTTGTGATTCAACGTGGCACTGGACATTTTTGTAAAGTAAGAAAATATGCATATTAACAATGTTTCAAAAAAAGAGTGTTTGGGAAATAATCATATGTTAGATTTGATTACATTGAAGTGCTATTCAATTGGACAGCATATTGTTCTTCGTCTTCTTCTTCTTCTTATAATTATTGTTGTTATTATTAGCTTATATAATTCCAGCATACTATAAGGTGCTTTACAGTTAGGAACAAACACAATAATAAGACAAGACTGGGTATTACAGACAGACAAGGAGCCCTGCACATAAGCTTACAATCTGTAAGGAAATTGGAGTTAGATAAATAAGCTTTAGTACCACAGATTGCATATTGGTACAGCTAGACAGCAATGGTGAAAGTGTATAATGGAGTACATGATCCAGTCACACAGCAATATTGGTTTGGGGATCAGTGGGTTATTTCAGAATAGAAGACAATAAATGTAAGATTTGTGTGAACTGTGTAGATGGGTTGTAATCAGTTTGAATAGCCTAAGAAAGTGGTTCAGGAAGTTGATAGGCTTACCTCAAGAGGTGAATCTTCAGTGAACACTTCAAGGTTTGAAGAGATGTATGTACTGTTTTGTTAATAGTATTTATATGTTAGTAAAAGTATTTTATAGTCTGTAAAGTACAGGCAACCAATGTAGGGACTGGCAGAGCGCTGCAACAGTAAAATAATATTTTTGTGGGGAATACTAGCCTAGCTTTAGCCGCTGCATTTAAAATACATTGTTAAGGTTACATTCTCGTTAGAGGAAGACCAGTAAGAAGGGGGGTCATGAGATGAGATCAAGAGATTATGATAGCATGAAATAAAGTATTGCAGCATATTGTGTGCGATGTGTGCATATTCTGGATTGTTTCTTAGATGTGTGTAACAGGATTTAGATAAAGATTGGATACTTGGAATGAAATACAATTCAGAGTAAAAAATGATATCTAGATAGCAATCGTCGGGTAGGATTTATTGTCATGTTATCATTCAAAAAAGAGATGTCAAGTAAGCAGGTTCTGTTGACTAGTGGAAAGAGTGTTCCGTTTTTTAAAGACTGAGTTTGAGTAATGAGGGCCAACAGTTAGAAAGAGATCCAGAGAGGATAGATCAATTTGGGTGTCATCTGCATAGAGCTGAATTTTTCAACAGAAGTGGTTTAAATAGAGCAAAGTGCATAGGAACAAGACATGTCCCTGAAGTAGGAAAAAAGTTTTTGAGTAGCAAATGTAATAGTATGATGGGGTGTGGGAGTGTTCAGAAGAGATTCAAATATAGTAAATGTAAATAAAAAATGTGTTTGGTGTTACAAGCCTGAGAGAAAAGATTGGAAGTACATTTGTTTGGCAGATCCAGAGCATGTTGGCAGGAGTGGTAGATGGCAGTGTATTTGAAGAACTCTTGAGAAGTAAAAGACTCTTTGGAGGCGTGTGCGGACTACTTTACCATGACTATAATGACCACTCAGCATGCTGGAACAAGAGAAGCATTATATCGAGAAAATCAATATAGTTTTCCACAATTCTCCATGCTGTTACTATTGCATCTACATCTTCACCAAACCTTAGCAACAGCCATTGATCAAGTGGCTCCAGCGACACTACATACTACACGTCCACTTCGATGTCAGCCGTGGCACACTACAGCAACGCGATATCTTCAAAAACTTTCCCGTAAAGCAGAACGTCACTGGGGTAAAACTCGCACCTCTAATGACTTCTTCACATATACTTCTATCTACCGCTCCTATCGAAATGCCCTGGACACGTTTGCAAAACAAACATACTACCAATCTCGTATCTATGCTCAGGCTTCCAACCAGAAAAACCTTTTTAAGACATTTAAAGCTCTTCTCAATCCTCCCACCCCAAAACCTCCGTCCACTATCAGTACCCAGGATCTTGCTTCCTATTTCAAGGAGAAGATTGATAAGATCAGACTAGAATTGGTATCCTTTTCCTCGACAAGCAATTGGCTCAATTCCTTCCCACCAACTCTGACACCCTCTTTTCATTTGACCCCACAAATGAAGAGGAAATTTCTACTCTCTTCTTATCCTTCTACTCTACCTCCTGTCCTCTTGATCCTATTCCCTCGCAAATTGGTAGATCCCTGTCTCCTGTGCTCATCTCACCTCTAACTAAAATTTGTAATCTCTCGCTCTCTACTGGCATCTTTCCGTCACTATACAAGCATGCAGTGATTACTCCTATTCTAAAAAAACAAGATTCTGACCCAAACCTTCTCTCAAATTACTGTCCCATCTCTCAGCTGCCGCGCCCCTCCAAGCTTCTAGAGAGACTTGCCTACACTGGCCTCACACGCTTCCTTTCCGCAAACAACCTGTTGGATCCTCTTCAGTCTGGCTTTCATTCTCAACACTCCACAGAGACTGCGTTGACTAAAGGTTGTCAATGATCTGATCACTGCTAAAACTAAACGCCATTACTCTCTCCTAATTCTCCTGGATCTCTCGGCTGAATTTGACACCGTTGACCACTCTCTTCTCGTACAAACGCTGCAATCCCTAGGGCTTCAAGACACTGTTCTATCCTGGTTCTCATCCTACTTTTCTAATCGCTCTTTCACTGTTAATTTCTCTGGGGCCACCTCTGCTCCACTTCCTTTATCAGTTGGAGTACCGCAAGGCTCAGTGCTAGGTCCTCTGCTGTTCCCTATCTATACCGTTTCTCTTGGAAATCTAATAAGTTCCTTTGGAATTCAGTATCATCTCTATGCGGATGATACCCAAATTTATCTATCCTCTCCTGATCTCTCGACATCTGTGTTGTCCCGTGTAACTGACTGTCTTTCTGCCATATCATCCTGGATGTCCTCTCGCCAACTCAAACTTAATCTTTCTAAAATAGAGTTAATAATATTCCCACCCAACAACGAGAGCATATCTGACATTTCTATCTCTGTTGATAACATGACCATAAATCCCACCCCACAAGCTCACTGCCTAGGTGTAATCCTTGACTCACACCTATCCTTTGTTCCCCACATTGAATCTATATCTAAATCATGTTACATACATCTAAAAAAACATTTCCAGAATTCGCACATATCTCATACAACACACTGCAAAAACCTTAATTCATGCACTTATCATCTCCCGCATTGACTATTGCAATTCCCTCCTTACTGGCCTTCCCAAAAACAGACTCAAACCCCTACAATCTATTTTGCACGCTGCGGCAAGATTGATCTACCTTGCAAATCGTTATTTCTCTGTTGAATCACTCTGTATGTCTCTACACTGGTTGCCTGTTTTCTACCCAATCCAATATAAAATACTCTTACTAACCTACAAGGCCATCAACAAGGCTGCACCAACATACATCTCCTCTCTTGTCACAAAATATCTCCCAACTCGGCAACTCCGTTCTGCACAAGATCTGCGTCTCTCATCCACACCCATTACATCCTCCCATTCCCGATTACAGGACTTTTTCCGGGCTGCACCCACCCTATGGAATTCTCTCCCTCGCACAATAAGACTCTCCTCTAGTCTACAAGCTTTCAAGCGTTCTCTGAAAACCCACCTCTTCAGACAAGCTTATAATATTCCTCTTAACCTCACTACATTACCCTATTACCACCTGTTATACAACTACCCCTTGACCAACATTGTTGTGTGACAGGATCATTTAGCTTATAAGTCACTTTTACCTTTGCAGTCTGGCTGGGCCGACTGCAAATGTAGACTTAACCTCATGTGTCAAACTCCCATTGTCCAATAGATTGTAAGCTTGCGAGCAGGGCCTTCTCACCTCTTTGTCTGTTTTACCCAGTTTGTTTATTAGTTTACTATGTTTGTCCCCAATTGTAACGCGCCACGGAATATGTTGATGCTATATAAATAAATGATGATGATGATGATGATGATGATCTTGTCCATGGCATAAGTAGTATGGAGACTTGGACAAGGTACAAACTGGGGCAGTACTAGGTAATATGTAGAAGCAAAAATGGTGTAATCTGTGCCTGTAACAGATGACTAGCACATGGGAAGGCCATGCTGCCTGTGTCTTTGTCTCCATTGAAGTTCTTTTGTTTATTGGAAATGGGCATCCACAACACAGTGTGCCTGTGATGTACTTTGCTAGATAGACTCGCACAATTCCTTCCCTCAGCCTGTGCAAGCATCTGCTACAGATGCTGTTTTCCTGCTCCATAAACCAATGTGCTTTGGCGAACATTGTGGTGTACTTGCACAAATTGAGAAGCACAGTGAGTCCAAAGCTGGTTTTCCACCTCCCAGCAGACAATTTACATGTTCTTTACTTCCAGTGCCTGTTTCAGTAACAGCAGACAGCTGGCTGAAGAACTGGGTGCGTAGAGAGGCTTGAGGGTCGGGACGGAGAGAAGTCCTCTAATAAGAGGGGTCATGTAGCGATTTGATCCACATTCTTGCTGTTTTTCTCCCACTCCCTCAAAAAAAAAATCCTGTTGTATAATCTTTGTAGTGATCAATGGGGTCTGACAGATTGGCATTGAGTTCTATGCACAAAGCAGTGGACTTGTCAAAAGACAATGGGATCTGGAGAGTTAGTTATGTGTAGTAAGCAATGGGTGTGTACAAAGTGGACTGTGTTGTGGTTAGTAAGATGTGTAAAAACGGATATGTGCAATGAGGTCTAAGCAAATGAGACTGTGTATTGGGGTCCAGAAATAACTTGCTGTTAAAAAAATATTCCCTTCCATTGGGCTATACAAAACTTCCTTGTGCTTGTGTCTAACAAGAACAGTAATCACTAATTGCTTCAACATTTACCTTATTAGCTACATCTGTGAAATATATTTGTTCAACCTCCAACAATGATCCTTTACACAGCAAAAATGGTCCAAAACTTTCCACTTTCATTCACCTCGAGTAACTGCAATAGGAAAAGAAGTAGTTTGGTGCAGAACATGTTGTACTGAGTTGAAGGTGTTTTGTTGTTGGGTCTGTTTCTGTGAACTCAATATAAGCAGATTTTCCTAAAATGTGCTCCAAGCAGATTACAGTTGCATTTATTTTGTAGGTTAGTTAGTGGTCTTGGGTGTGGACAATGACCACATGATTGCTTTCCTCACTACAAAAAGTCAATTTTGAGCCAAATTTTGGTGGAAGTGGAAATCCAGGACCCTATTGTAGGTCAGTTACTTTGTTTTTAACCCATTCTTTTGATGTGCTTTTTGCAATAAATATAAACTTATTTAGGAAACCAGCGAGGCAGTGACCTTATTACAATATTATAATTTCACAGAGATGCTCAAGTTATCAATCTGTTTGCCTTGGGGTGATAGCTCTACTTCATAATTCACACTTGTGGAAATATTTCTGTCTCTATAACTTTCACTCCGCTTTCCTGTTAGCTAGAAACATTCTTTTATTTGACTTTTTATATGAACCCAATTAGTCTGAAATACAAGCTGGAGCGAAAAATAGAAATGAGTTAATAAAAAATCAGGATTAACAAACATACTGTATATCATTCCGAATAATAAATAGGGCACAAGTGGATTGGCAGGAAATAATTCCATCCTGTTTGTTTTTTTTGACAGCACTCAAACCACTTGAGCATCACTTTTATGTTTTATAATGTCAGTGAACCACCTGACAAAATAATTTCTGAGTAATTCATTGTACAACTCAATCTATACTGAATGCAGCGGCAGCAGCAAATTATTATTATTTTTTTTCTTCACTGAAGGAACTAATAGGTTTCGCAGTCCTCATGTCACATAATATTTATTCCTTTCTGTAGCAGATCTGAGTCCTATCAAATAAAAATGTATTATTGTGCAAACTAAACCTAACAGAGACAGCACACATACAATCCGCTTCCTTAAAATCAAACAAGGGTATTTACTTGCAAAAACTAAATTTTTCTTCAAGTGACTGGGAGCATGAAGAGATATGAGACTGCTGGGGGTAGTTTATGACCTACAGTTGATAGGCCAGCCAGTTGTGTCAGCCAGAAGGACATTGTATTTAGTTAGGCTAGGTATACACTGAAGTTGTTTAGCCAATATACGACCATTCGGTCAGATATTGTGTTAGTGTTAGTGTTGTTCCAAAGTGCCGATTGTCGTTTCATTTAGCTGGTCGTACTGTTTATTAATCTCGTTTCAATCACCTTCAGATGTAGTGTGTATGCACTCACGGTCACAATCTCCATAGAGTTTACAGAGTGATGCTCTTTTCAGCCGATGCCGGCAATGAATGTTCCGGTGAATAAATGTAGAGAGTGCTGTAGATGGAATAATTCATTGTGATACTGAATATTACATTTCAGAGTCACAGAAGCTAACAAATGCTTTATGACACGTGGATAGCTATAACAAGGCATGAATGAATATTGTGCTGTCATCCTCTAAATGACTAGAAGACCAGATAAAGAGCACAGATCTTTACACTTAAGGTAAATCATGTCTAGTGTGTACACATGAATTGCCCGACAAAGAGTCTCAAACCTAAATTTAATTATTTGTTTCTCTCTGGTCCTTTTTGCTTTATAAGGGTTTCAAAGTATCAAAAATCCCTAAGTGCTGTAATTTGTGAGTATGCAAAAACCTAATTTTCTCAGGCCAGGTTTGATATATTTTAATAAAGCAAACAAATCTTTTTGTTTAGATTATAACCATCCTTAATTTGATATACCACATGACTGGAGTTGAGGAAGTTAACATTTCAAGGTCACTGATTCAAAAAATTGAAACCGATATACCCCCCCAACCCCTACCCCCCCTCCCCCCAAAAAAAACACATGACTTTTTTATTGCAACATTTGGAAATGTTCATGTCTGTGTCTGTAATATATGTAATGTACTGTGTCAGGTGGAAGTGGTTCACAATGTGTTTGCGTGTGTGTGTGTGTATATGTGTGTGTACCACTAATCAGAATGTTAAAATGAATGATTAGTGGAGCAAAATTAATAAAGATGATACTGTATTACTCAAATCTCCGTGATTATAAAGCATTGCTAAGGGAAAAGAGTAATTCATCCTCACTAGAAACCGAAAGTTCAATATCAGAAATACCCTTTTAATGTATTATTGTGTCAAAGGATATAATTATCCATATATAAAGTCCTCTAACTAGTTATATTTATGCAACATCGAGCGAAGAGAGAAAAACACCCTCCAGGGGATTTTACTAATAGGTATAAGAATTAATAATCAGTCTCCCAGAGTACATCATAACTTTTTCAGAAATATTAATACTTAAACTTTATTACCGGTAATTCATTTAAAATGTTCCATCAGAAAGCAAAATATTAAAGTCCTTAGTAAAAATGTAAGGACTGGCAGGTGATTGGAGAATATATCCCCTATTCCTATGTGGACAGTGAGGTATGTGTATTTAGTATATCGCATGAATTATAGATAGTACATCACTTTCTTTTTATTCATTCCATTATAAATAAAATGGGGATCTCCCCAGGAATCTCTAGATTATCAATAAAAGAAAATCCTCCTTGATATGCGCCTCATGATATTATACGTATTGGATGAAGTAGTTAATATCTTTAAATTTCATCTACTGTATCGTTTTAGTAGTTAAAAGATTTAGCAAATTAAATCCTAATTTTCATATTCAAATTAAGATGCACAGTCATTGCTAAAAGTTTTGAGAATAACATAAATATTATTTTTCACAAAGTCTGCTGCCTCAGTTTTTAGTCCCTCTTTGCCATGACAATGAACTTTATACCAAAAACAACATTTCCACTGCATTTCAGCCCTGCAACAAAAAGACCAGCTGACATTAGGTCAGTGATTCTCTCATGAATACAAGTGAGAATGTTGATGAGGACACGGCTGGAGATCACTCTGTCATGATGATTGAGTTAGAATAACAGAGTGGAAGCTTTAAAAGGAGGGTGGTGCTTGAAATCATTGTTCTTCCTCTGTTAACCATGGTTATCTGCAAAGAAACACGTGCAGTCATTATTGCTTTACACAAAAAGTGCTTCACAGGCAAGGATATTGCTGCTAGTAAGATTGCACTTAAATCAACCATTTAAATCAGGAACTTCAAGGAGAGAGATTCAATAGTTGTGAGGAAGGCTTCAGGGTGCCCAAGAACGTCCAGCAAGCGCCAGGACAGTCTCCTAAAGATGATTCAGCTGCGGGATTGGGCACCACCCGTGCTCAGGATTGCAAGCAGGCATGTGTGAGTGCTTCTGCATGCACAGTGAGGCAAAGACTTTTGGAGGATGGCCTGGTGTCAAGAAGGCCAGCAAAGAAACCACTTCTCTCCAGGAAAAACATCAGAGACAGATTAATATTCTGCAAAAGGTACAGAGATCGGACTGCTGAGGATTGGGGTAAAGTCATTTTCTCTGATGAATCTCCTTTCACACATTGTTTGGGGCATCTGGAAAAACGCTTGCCTGGAGAAGCAAAGATGAGCGCTACCATCAGTCCTGTGTCATGCCAACAGTAAAGCATCCTGAGACCATTCATGTGTGGGGTTGCTTCTCAGCCAAGGGAGTGGGCTTACTCACAATTTTGCCTAAGAACACAGCCATGAATAAAGAATGGTACCAAAACATCCTCCAAGAGCAACTTCTCCCAACCATCCAAGAACAGTTCGGTGATGAACAATGCCTTTTCCAGCATGATGGAGCACCTTGCCATAAGGGAAAAGTGATAACTAAGTGGCTCGGGGATCAAAACATCAAAATTTCGGGTCCATGGCCAGGAAACTCCCCAGATCTCAATCCCATTGAGAATGTCAGGCGCCGCCTCCGCACCCCACATAGGTGCCGAAGACTGTTGCCTTCTTCTGCGCGCTCGCTTCCGTCGGCGATTAGCTGTGCCTGGTCGCCGGAAACCCTCTCCCAATCAGCCTGCAGCTGTCTGTATTTAAACCTCACTCTGGCGCCAGGAAGGTGCCAGAGTATTGGTTCACTACTCCATCGTTCCTCTTATTCCTTATTCTTCTGGTTCCTGACTTGGCTACCTTAGACTATTCTTCCGGATATCGTTTGTACTTCACTGCCACTGCAGAGGATCTAAACTTATGGGTTTTTGTTTTTTGTTTTTTTTAATTAAAATTTTTATTGGGTTTTTGTAAACACAGACAGGTTATAGATGCACAATCAACAAATTTGCATGGTAGGCTGTTGATACAGAAAGAAGGATATTCTTGCTCCAGTCCAAAAATGTACTCAAAGACCTGTAAAAGAGATATGCCATACCATACACAAATCTACTAGTAACAATATTACGAACAACATACAGACAAAGACAAAGGGAAAGAAGGGAAGGGGAAATCACATTTGGAGGAGGGGATGTAGCAAAAAATGCTCACTTAAAACTTCAATTTAGTTTAAAGCTCTGTTAGCCTAGTAGGTTGTGAATCTGCCTGGTACAACACAAATCAAAACTTCTGGTTTTGACCCTATGCCTGTCCCCGACCATTCTGCTGTTTACTCTAGTTGTACTGCACTGCCGTTGGCCCTGATTCGGACTGTCTGACCTTTCTACGTTATTCATTGCACTGGTTACTATCTGGGAGAACAGCGACCTGTGCACCTCACGCAGCGAAGTACATACCTCCTTGCGGGGGTCCCTGGTGAACACTGGGGGTGCAGTAGACTCCGCGCCTCCCAGTTTAGTAGTGCCAATACCAGTCAGTTTATTGCTGTGTCACGGACGTGACAGAGAACTTGTGGTCAATCCTCAAGAGGCGGGTGGACAAACAAAAACTCACAAATTTTGACAAACTCCAAGCATTGATTATGCAAGAATGGGCAGCCATTAGTCAGTATGTGGCCCAGAAATTGATTGACATCATGCCAGGACGAATTGCAAAGGTCTTCAAAAACAAGAGTCAACATTGCAAATATTGCCTCTCTGCATAAGCTTAATGTAATTGTCAATAAAAGCTTTTGATACTTATGAAATGCTTGTAATTTTACTTCAGTATACCATAGCAACATCTGACAAAAAGGTCTAAAAACACAGAAGCAGCAAACTTTGTGAAAACCAATACTTGTGTCATTCTCAAAACTTTTGGCCATGACTGTAGGTGTCTAAATTAAAACTTTGTCTTTATCTTTAGGTGTAGGATAGATAATTGTGTGCCATGTGAACTAGTTAACATGTAGATTCAACTGATAAAAGCCAAAGGATTTAGCTGATTAAGTTGAACCAGAATCATGGTTATTATTTGCTGTCCCAGTGCAGGTTTTACCAGAATTCCAGTGGTATCTATTATTACCAAATATGTAAGGATGCTTTAAGACATTTAGGAGGTGAATAGTTCTATAGTCAGCAAAAACGTGTTTTTCACCTGAGTTAGGGCTTTGCCTTATATATATTTACCAGCGATAGTGGCTTCCCCGGTTGTTGATAACAATTGCTAGGTTTTCTAGAGATAAGCTACCACATGCTAGGGAAGGGGAAGCCTATTTAACAAGGACTGCAGCTGTAAAAGTACAGAAGAAAATTACTGAAGAATGCTTGATTTGCACATATTCCCTGAGACTCGGCGAAGCTGTAAGCTAAGCCCGTCTGCTCCAGGACAGAATCACCAAGAATTAATAGACCCTTTAGTGCATTTAATTTTGCTGTCCATGATGACTGAAGGGAGCTGTTAGTTGCAGTTGGGCACAGAAGCTCTTTGAAGTGAATGAAGCCTTTTAACAGTTACCAATACTGTGTTGTACAATAGGTATTTGTGCAAATTTAACTTAATGAGTGCATTTATTTATTTGCATTGTCAGTGTATTATAGATTCATGTATGTTTTAGAAATAAAATAGCATGTGCATTTGTAAGACCAAAACACTATTGTTAAAGTAGCCTATTACTTTGGCCTCTTATGCAATTGTAGGTTTTTGATGTCATCTTATTTTTCTGCAATATAGCAAAAATCTGTTTATTCCTTTTACTAAAATACAATGTTGGGGAGGTAGATGCAGGCATCACATTTTAATGCTGAATCCGTTTACCGCAGTCTGGTACCTCCGTGATCCCAGTAGACATATGTTCCCTTGCTTGGTGTCTTCATAGTATATTTAAAAAAAAATTAATAAATATTTTTTTACCCAGCCTAATGCTGAGGACTGTAATCGGGAGATTATATTAGTAGATTAGCCTAGTACATTGGGGGCAGTGGCATAATAAAATAACATTACGTACCGTACTCCCAATGCCTTTGGGGGGTGGTGCGGTGGTCAAATATAATGACTTCCAGCCCTGTTTTATTGAGGTTAATTAGAAAGTTTCTAAACACAAATAATGATGAATTGTAGATAAGGGAAAGGAGTAAGGGAGTTGGAGGTGGGGAAAGGGAATAAAACAAAAAAACGCTTTTACAATGGTTACTATATCATTCTAATCTTTCTGTATTTCAGAAGCTCTAGCTGTTCACCTACAGTTAAACTAACTACAAAAATATATTTTCACACTATATATGGCTTCCAGAAATACATGATCCATGTATGCTATATGGACAGACCAGTGGTTGCAGTGGGGGTGTATACAGTGCTATGTCATACCGCCACTTCTCCTACTGCCTTCATTGTAAAACTATTACATTCTATTCACTTACATTACATTTTTCATACCTCCAATTCTATATTTCCATACCCCTCTTATAAAATTCAACCACTGGAACAGACAATAGAGATCTTGGAATATCGGCAAACTCTAAATGATTATTTGAGTAAACAGCTGACATAACATTGAAGAAAGGTAAGATATATATGGGATAATGCATATACGGATATTGGAGAAATAGAGGATTTTTGTGACCAGATACAAGTATAAGGACACATGCTAAGTGCTTTAATAGAGGTCACAGAACTATGAGATGACTTCTGATATCCTTATATTTCACATTAGGAGGTGCATTATCCCCTACAATATATGGGTAGCACAATTTAAA
Organism: Mixophyes fleayi; assembly: GCF_038048845.1. NCBI lineage: Eukaryota > Metazoa > Chordata > Amphibia > Anura > Limnodynastidae > Mixophyes > Mixophyes fleayi. The sequence continues at coordinate 395,327,832 of NC_134402.1, read as the reverse complement.
GTAGACATTGTGTAGACATTATCAGTGTATTAAATTATGTTTTGGTATACTTTGTTTTTTTGTTTTATTATGTATATTCTTTTTAATGAGAGAAAGGAAAGCAGTCAGCCTGTGACAAATTGATGTTTGTCGGAGGGTCTGTGATATGGTCGGTGCTGGGTGTATTGTACCCAGAGTGCCTGGCCAAAGTAAATTTACTAAAGTAAAGCAGCTGTAAGTATTGTTGAAACACAGTGTGTGAATAAATGTGAAGTTGATTATCTTTGTCACTTTCTCACATGGATGATGCATGTCCTACCATAGTGAACTGTATTACCTATGATGACTAGTGATTTCAGACTTTGACAAATATGAGAATATCTTTCATAGCTGTTCATACAAATGTTCATACAACTCATGTACTATTACAGTTCACTCTCCTCTGCTACATATCACAAATAATGTTTTTGAGTTTAGTTCCACCTCATTTAAAACCTATTTCTAAAATACTGTGTATTTCACCTTAACATTTATGTTAATGATGTGCCTTTCTGATATCTTTTAATATTTAAACAACTTACCATAAGCCTTACAACTTACTCAGCAATATAAGCTTTCCCAAAAATGAAAGTCGCACATGTTCTCTAACTAGCTCTTCTTTTCTCAGAACACTTACAGCATTAAACGGCTCACACAGCAGAAGTTAATTGGAAAGGAGAAAGGTGTATAAAACGTGGGATCCTGGAAAAGGCTCGCCTCCCCCCTTTCCCACACTTCTTTATGGCCCTGTCATTTTCAATCAGCCAAGAGCACTTGTGATCAGTATATCTGATAACTTTGGTATGCTTTTTTTTTTTTTATAAGCAGGATTCCCCAACCTCGTCAGTCCCTCACTCTCTCTCCCTTTTTCTCTTGGTCTGAATTATAATCTTGATAAGACAGAGATACACTATGTCACAAGCAGCTGTGTACAGCCTTGCCTCCGACTTCAACTAATTTGTGCAGGAAAAAATTAAATCAGGAGGTAAATTATTTCATGATTGCTCATTCCCAACAGAGTTGGGCATCATTCTGAAGAAAATATCTAATAATTGGTTTCAGCCCATGTCAGACACATGCAATTCCCTTCACTAATGGCTGTGTGAGGTAGCACCAGGCCTCGGGGGTCAGCAAAGGACTGGAAATAGCTTAGCGCAAGCCACAGCACTAGAGAGACGGAGCACATAGGAAATGAAGTGGCAGTAAGTGTAATCCATAGGGGAAATGTGCTTCACTTGGAGTTTAATATATTGCCTCCGTGTCTGGCAGCAAGCCACACAACAATTGTTTACCTTTCTGTCAGCATCTGCATCTGTTCTGTTTTGTAAACGGCACTTAACTCTCAGCCGGTAAACGCTGGAATCAATAACAACAGCTAGGGGAATTCTTTTCTTTTTATCATATTCTATAAAAAATGCGCGCTACAAAAAATGTTTGCCTTAGATTAACAAGGAACAGACATTAACAGGGTCAAAGGGATTTGGTTGGTAAGATTTTATTGCTTCAAAGACTCACAGTAATTATATCAACGCGATTTGAATGCATTTTGTAACCTATCCAAATGAAACTGTTAAAAAATTGCTAGCATGCAGTAATGAAGATGATTTTTTATAATTATCTTAAGTACTCTGTATAGAAAACTGCTGGCACCTTCGGTAATAATTTAGTTTGTGGTATTGCAGCTGGTATACTGAAATATTAAGATGGCTTTTTATAGTTTTTGGGAAATTTCTGATTATACCAAGCTATGCATATTTGGGATTTTAATGAGGGATGGTATAGAAATTTGCTCTCCACAGTGTGAGTCTGTTAGTTATTATCTTCTGTAGAAAGTATCATTTGATACGAGATAGTATTTTGTGTAACCAGGCATATTCAGGATATACACTGTACAGATGAATGCTGTCACAAAGGATTGTTATAATAGTTATAGCATCACTTAAAACTTAATATCATTGAGAGCAAAGGAACACATTAATGTTAATGGGATTTGTGCACGTAACTCCCCATGCACTGCTTGGAAAATGTACCCCTTAATGTCTTGAAATTCAAAATAGGCCAGTTAAATTGCTTTTCTTTTATTAAACAGCCTCCTTTTCAATTGCAGTCCAACTGAAGTTACATTTTTTCGTAACATTTTATTGTTCGCAACTTGGCATTTATAGTTGTTTTTATTCGATTAATTAACCTTTTTTTCTTTTCTTTATTTTTCTTCCCGCAAGTACATACACATGCACAATGGTGTTCTCAGATACTGCCAACTTGCACATGAAGCATAGAACATTAGAAATGGCAATGGTGGAGTGGGGCATTCTGTTACTGCTCAAATTAACTAGTTTGATTTCTGCTGTCGCTGCACGCCTGGTGCTGTTCCATTATCCACTTGAACACTGGGGTAATGCTTTGCAGCCCACTTCTGTTCTGAAGGGGTCAAACATATTACATCGTTAACACCTTATTTGCTGAGTGCACATGCAACGTTGACTTCTAAAGTCTGGGATATGGACCCTTCTCCATGGAAACACACATTCTTGATTTTTAATTGCACTAGCAAGGGGACATGGCACAGTGGTTAACATGATTTGAATTCACAAGCTTGCAGATTTAATACTAGCCTTGACTAAAGTGCTTTGAAAATGGATGGTAGTGTAACATTATTTGCTGTGAAATGGTATATCATCACTTTCTTGTTAAGTATTTTCCAAATTTATTTGCAATACCATTTGAATTAATAGATGGTAGCCTAACCTTTGATTGAACTATATGGAGAGGAATTACAAAAATACATATTTTTGCATTGCAACTAGAACCTGCTGAGCATTTGTGAAAATGATCATGTGCTGAACTAGAAAACTATGCAAATTACTGGTTGCTTAACAAAAATCTGTCTTTTAGAATTATTGCATTTTTTCAATGAAATAAAAACAATGTGAATTGATGGAAACACCATTGATAGAAACACTGTTCTTGTGTCACATTATTCCAGGATTTTCGTTTTGGTTTTACCTTCTACACCTTCCAATACTTTCCCTTTAATCTTCATACTACCACCACACTCCCTCATCCAAAATATTCCGACCCAGCATGTATACAACAACCAACCACAAGCAGCACTTTACGCCTCTGGAAATATAAGTGTACAAGTAATGTATCTCACGTACATTGGGGAAGTAGTCATTAATATTATATACCTGATAATAGCTGAGAAAACTGGTTTTATAGTATAAGACCGCTGTAAACAACTTACACAGTGTTTATATGGAGGTAGGGCTTCTAAAATCTTGTTTTCCTTAATCTACTATTATTAATTTGTTATAATCCTAAATAACTTGCTACAGCCGCCTGGTTAATTGAGGCTTGGGCTAATTTCTGCTGTATTGCAAACTTATGAGAGCTTGATTGCATTTTTTTTTAGGGGGGGCGGGGGAAACCTGTTCCCTGTGTGTTGTATTTAAATGAGACTGTGAAGCTCTGTGACTGCTGTCTCCTCTTATGATATATTATACTGTGCTAAACCATTCGTACATTTTTCAGTATTGCCCCAACAGTTTGTAATTTGGAAAACCTACAGCACATACCATATAATAATCCTACTTATATTAAAATTAAATTACTGTGTGTGACCCAACATGACATTGATTATTTTATGAGGAGCAAAAAGAATTGTTATCTGTGTGTTGACCTACAACTCAGATTATCATGCTAGGGTGGTAATTCAACACGAGCTGGAAAGCCATTGCTGTAAGTCTGTTTGGAGACAAAATGGCGGATTAAATTCCAGTGCTATATGTTTTTCTTTTGTGTAAATGTATTTAGTAGATTCGTTACTTGCCACAACCACAGCGCAAATTATACTGAACATAGGCCACAGTAAATTATAGTTGTATAGCTCCATGGAACCGACAACCCCTGAATTGTTTTTAACCTGAATAACCAGTTGTCATTTAAAAGATAAGATATTATTAGAGTGAAAAAAATATATAATGTGTGAATATGGGGAAACAAATGAGTTCTTGTTAGTGTAGAACTGAAATCTAAGAAAAAGAAGATATCTAACATATTGTGGGTCAAACAAAGGTTCAACTTTCTAACAAGAAATCCTTTCCTCTCCCTAAAAAGTAATCAGACTTTGGAATTTGCTTCAAGATGAAGTAGTGTCTACAAATGTACTCAGATAATTTAATCTTAAATTGGATTCCTTAAGGGATATAGAAGCCTTTTGATTATGCCAGTGTTTTCCATCACAAAAATACAGTACCTGTATATGACACCTCTGATGCAGGAACTCTTGTCATCCAAATGATACAAATATGTAATATATATTTTAAAGGGAGACTCTGGCAAATATATACATTTTCCAATGTGGAAAATAATTTATTAACTTTGAATTTTACAGTTAAAAAATGGATCTACATTTTAAGGTGTAATTCAATCTGATCTAAGCACCTTTTTGTCATCTTTATGTCCTGCTCATCTGTATGTACCCTGATTTGAAGTTGGCGGGGACAGAACAACCTTTGGCAGCTAAGATCATCATGTGTTATGTTTCCATCAGTGTCAGGAGTTGAGTCTACTGATCTTGCAGGTTGCAGTTACCTGCACCCAAGGGCCGGACTGGCCATCTGGCAGATGCCAGAAGGGCCAATGGCTAGATGGGCCGGTATAGGGACCGGCAAAAACAGGAGCGTGTTGGCCATTATTTTTTGCTATAACCTATCTGTCGGGTTTACGGCATGATAGTCTGTGCGCAGAGTAATGGGGCTGGCCATACACTGACTGACTTCCTGGTGGCCCCGGATCCTTTAATCCGTCCCCTCTCCCTACCCTATGAGTGGCTCTCCGGCTATCAGTGTCACATGGGACCCACACCACATGACGGCTGCCGTCCCATGTGTGAAGAGAGACTATAGACTGTGCCGCGGATCGAGTAAGGTAATGGGGGGGTGTAGTTTATTTGTGTGTGAGTGACAATGTACGACTACAGTGTGTGTGTGTTTGGGGGGGGTAGTATATGACTATAGTGTGTCTGTGTGGGGGCCAATATATGACTATAGTGTGTGTGTGAGACAGTGTTTGACTATATTATGTGTGAGGGGGACAGTATATAATTATAATGCGTGTGCGGGACAGTATAAAAATATAATTTTTGTGGGGGACAGTATATGAATATAATGTGCGAGTGAAGGGGGGAAGTCTTAATATAATGTGGGAGGTAGGCTATTAATATAATGGTGAATTGCAGGTGGGGGCTAATTATTGGGTGCTATTTTATTTGTGGGGTGATGGTGGGGCAATTTAAGTTAATAGTGGGGCCTATAAATTTAAGATGGGGTGATTGGATCTTTAATTTAATGCTGTGGTGGTTTGGGAGCTATTAATTGAATGTGGGGCTCTTTGGGGAAAATTAGGTCTATTTATTAAATGTGATTATGAATTATTTAATGCCTGAGATGGTTATGGGAAATGTTTATATTTAATAGAGATGGTCACTGACCCCCGTGTTTTGGTTTTGGATTCGGTTTTGGATCTGGATTACCGTCGTGTTTTGGTTTTGGTTTTGGTTTTGCAAAACCGCCATTGCGTGTTTTGGTTTTGGTTTTGGTTTTGTTTGGTTTTGTTTTGCTATTTTTTGGGAAAATCCATGTTTTTGGGCCTAAATTAACCCAATTTAGTGCTCCAACTGTTTTAGAGACAAGTAATCTAATTGTTGAGGTAATAAATCATCCAAAAAAACAGTTTAATTCTTCGTTGGTAGGCCTATTCTACACACAAAACAGATTGTCTTCCTCTCCATCTATGCATATTGGCAATGCAGCCATCGTCTTTGAATGTATATTACACCCTACACTTATAGTTAAATATGTAAAGAAATGGAAAAAGCCAGTTTGGTTTCTGTCTCTCAAGGCCCCCCTCCACTTGTATAAAATACCAAAATATTCAGCCATTATAGACTGTACAATATTAATTGACATGGAGAAAGCCAGTTTGGTTTCTGTCTCTCTAGGCCCCCCTCCACTTGTATAAAATACTAAAAAATTCAGCCATTATAGACTGTACAATATTAATTGACATGGAGAAAGACAGTTTGGGGTCACTCTGTCTCTCTAGGCCCCCCTCCACTTGTATAAAATACCAAAAAATTCAGCCATTATAGACTGTACAATATTAATTGACATGGAGAAAGCCAGTTTGGTTTCTGTCTCTCTAGGCCCCCCTCCACTTGTATAAAATACTAAAAAATTCAGCCATTATAGACTGTACAATATTAATTGACATGGAGAAAGACAGTTTGGGGTCACTCTGTCTCTCTAGGCCCCCCTCCACTTGTATAAAATACCAAAAAATTCAGCCATTATAGACTGTACAATATTAATTGACATGGAGAAAGCCAGTTTGGTTTCTGTCTCTCTAGGCCCCCCTCCACTTGTATAAAATACTAAAAAATTCAGCCATTATAGACTGTACAATATTATGAAAAATGGACAAAGCCAGTTTAGGGTCACTCTGTCTATGACACCCTACCCTTAAGGATAAATTGCCCTAACAGCAGCCTTTCAAGATGGTATGTGATATGGAAATGCCACAAGTCCCTTTCCTCTTTGGGGGTAGATTGCACCCTACACTTACATAGAAAGTTTTAAAAAGATGTTATCGGCATCATCTTCAGCTTCATCCTCACCCTCATCAGTGTGTACGTCATCATCACAGACTATCAATTCATCGCCGCTTGAATCCGCCATTAGAGAACAGTCAGTGCTTGGATGTCTTGGATGGTGAAGGCCTTCCTCGTGGAAGATGTAGTTCATTTTTATAAACATCATTTTCTCCACATTTTTGGGAAGTAACCTTCTACGGCGATCACTGACTAAGTTCCCTGCTGTGCTGAACACTCGTTCAGAGTACACACTGGAGGGTGGGCAGCTTAGGTATTGCAAAGCAAGTTTGTACATGGGTTTCCAAATGGCCTGCTTTTCTTCCCAGTAAGGAAAGGGACTGTCTGACATTTCCATATCAACTACCTCTTGAAAGTAATCCTCCACCATCCTTTGCATGTTTATACTCATATTGGATGGAGTTATGGGCAAAGTGACACATTTTTTTGAAAAATCCTTCAAACCAGCCCAGATGTTAAATTGTTCTCGTCTGCCCCCTGTGTCTTCCCTGCTTCTTTTTTGGAAATTTAATTTTTTACGAGCAACAGCTTGAGAAAGTGAAGGAGGACACGTCGTCAAGCCGAGGCCCAGTTCAGCGGCCAACTTGCTGAGCAATAGCTCCTTGCAAAAGTTCACATCTCGCTCATTTACAAGTAAAGACTCAATGTAGGTTTTAAACCTTGGATCAAGCACAGTGGCCAAAACGTACTGATCCGAGTTCAAGATCTTAATAACTCGAGGATCATTGTGAAGCGAATTAAGTACTTGATCGACAAGGCCAACATACTTTGCTGAATTGCTTGCTTTCAGCTCCTCCTTCATTTTCTCAAGCTGCTTTTCCAATAGTCTAATTAAAGGAATGACTTGGCTCAAACTAGCAGAGTCTGCACTGACCTCACATGTCACAACTTCAAATGGTTTCAGCACCTTGCACAGCACTGAAAGGATTCCCCACTGTGCAAGAGTGAAATACATCCCCCCTCCTTTCCCAATGTCATGACTTGTGCAATATGCTTGGATGGCTTTGCGCTGTTCCTCCATCCTCTGAAGCATGTACAGGGTGGAATTCCACCGAGTTACCACCTCTTGCTTAAGTTGGTGGCAGGGCAAGTTAAACTGCTCTTGGAGCTGCTGTAATCTCCTACATGCTGTGGCTGAATGCCTGAAATGGCCTGAAATTTTACGGGCCACCGAAAGCATCTCCTGCACCTCACGGTTATTTCGTAGGAAGCTCTGCACCACCAAGTTGATGGTGTGAGCAAAACAGGGAATATGTTGGAAATCACCCAGCTGTAATGCTCGCACTATATTGTTGGCGTTATCTGAAATGACATACCCTGGGGAGAGTCCGAGTGGTATAAGCCATGCATCAATCACATCTCTCAGTTTGCGTAACAAATTGTCAGCCGTATGCCTGTTAGTGAAGCCGGTGATACAAAGAGTGGCCTGCCTGTGACAAATGTTACGTAGTGGTGTACATGCTGCTGCTGTTCCTGCTGGTGAAGGTGAATGACCAACCCAGTGGGCTGTCACAGTCATATAGTCTTTGGTTTGGCCACTTCCACTTGTCCACATATCTGTGGTTAAGTGAACAGTGGGCAGAATGGCATTTTTCAGCGCAATCTCTACATTTTTACACACTTTTTGGTATAGTTGTGGAATAGCTTTACGGGAGAAATGGTGTCGCGATGGAATTCTGTAACGCGGACACAAAACCTCAATTAACTGTGAAAAACCAGCTGCGTTTATTGTGGAGATTGGACGCAGATCTAACACTAACATTGCAGCCATGGCGTCTGTGATTCGCTTGGCGACTGGGTGACTGCTGTCATATTTGCTTCCCCTCGCAAATGATTGTTTCACAGTTAATTGCTGAAATGTAGGACTGCTCATTTTATTCACCTGCCTCTGGGATGACGATTCACCCCCAGCAGCAGCAACAGCAGCAGCAGGACTAACGCTTTCTTCAGAGGAATCAATAATAGTGCCGGAGTCATCCAGCCTTAAGTGGGATGCCGGGCTAACTCCGAGCGCTACTGAGGATATTGATGAGGATGGTGTGGTGGGTGTATTTTGTAGCCGTCGGTATGTCGGTGAGCGGAGGGTCTTAGCTGATGAGGGAGTGCTTGTATTCTTTTGGGAAGAACTTTCAGCTTTTCCCAACACTTTGCCATGAACTCTCGTTAAATGGCGTAACATAGACGAGGTTCCAAGATGGTTAAGGTCCCTCCCTCGACTGACTGTGGCTTCACATACACTACAAATGGCTATACAATTGTTGTCTGGATTTGGGTAGAAATAATTCCACACATAAGAAGTGGATTTTTTTGTTTTATGCCCAGGCATGACAATGGCCTTTTTCTTGTCACGTGCCAGAACTGCTGCCACTGGTGCAGGACTTACACAAACAACCTCATCCTCATCAACATCCTCATTAGCGCCCTCGTCGCCTACACAAATCTCCCCCTCATCCTCTTCTAATTCCAAAGTGGCATCCTCAATTTGGGTATCACCGGCTACACTCGGGCTATTAAGGCACACATCAGCAGAATGCTCACGATTAGACATCCCACTGTTGGATGGACTCTCCACAGGGATTGTTGTCATTTGTGAATCAGAGCAAATATTCTCCTGTAATGCCTCACTGGTATCTTGCAGCTCAGCTTTGACGCGTAACAGTAGTTGTGCACCAATTGTAGGCTGGGTAACTTTTTGGGATCTGCCACTAATAGCCAAAGGTGAAGGCCTCATTCTCTCTTTGCCACTGCGTGTGTAGAATGGCATGCTTGCAATTTTTTTTTTATCGTCACTTAACTTTTGCTCAGTTACACTTCTTTTTCGCTTCAATACAGTAAATTTTTTTTGGGTTTTTGTTTTTTGCACTAATTTGAAAACACTCTGTTGTTTGACATCGCCTTGGCCAGATGACGTACTGGGAACACTAACATCAGGACTGGTGACAGAACCTGGTTGCTCATTTAGATCATATGTGGACTGCTTTGAATCCATTCTGAGCGCAAACCACTGGGGAGTGCTAAAAATTATTGAGTAGATACTGCTGACAGATATGACTTTTGACAGCCAGAAATATTAATGCACAATTAGGGAGGACACCCCAAAAACACTGAGGAGTGCTAAAAATTATTGAGTAGATACTGCTGACAGATATGACTTTTGACAGCCAGAAATATTAATGCACAATTAGGGAGGACACCCCAAAAACACTGAGGAGTGCTAAAAATTATTGAGTAGATACTGCTGACAGATATGACTTTTGACAGCCAGAAATATTAATGCACAATTAGGGAGGACACCCCAAAAACACTGAGGAGTGCTAAAAATTATTGAGTAGATACTGCTGACAGATATGACTTTTGACAGCCAGAAATATTAATGCACAATTAGGGAGGACACCCCAAAAACACTGAGGAGTGCTAAAAATTATTGAGTAGATACTGCTGACAGATATGACTTTTGACAGCCAGAAATATTAATGCACAATTAGGGAGGACACCCCAAAAACACTGAGGAGTGCTAAAAATTATTGAGTAGATACTGCTGACAGATATGACTTTTGACAGCCAGAAATATTAATGCACAATTAGGGAGGACACCCCAAAAACACTGAGGAGTGCTAAAAATTATTGAGTAGATACTGCTGACAGATATGACTTTTGACAGCCAGAAATATTAATGCACAATTAGGGAGGACACCCCAAAAACACTGAGGAGTGCTAAAAATTATTGAGTAGATACTGCTGACAGATATGACTTTTGACAGCCAGAAATATTAATGCACAATTAGGGAGGACACCCCAAAAACACTGAGGAGTGCTAAAAATTATTGAGTAGATACTGCTGACAGATATGACTTTTGACAGCCAGAAATATTAATGCACAATTAGGGAGGACACCCCAAAAACACTGAGGAGTGCTAAAAATTATTGAGTAGATACTGCTGACAGATATGACTTTTGACAGCCAGAAATATTAATGCACAATTAGGGAGGACACCCCAAAAACACTGAGGAGTGCTAAAAATTATTGAGTAGATACTGCTGACAGATATGACTTTTGACAGCCAGAAATATTAATGCACAATTAGGGAGGACACCCCAAAAACACTGAGGTGTGCTACAAATTATTTAGTAGATACTGCTGACAGATATGACTTTTGACAGCCAGAAATATTAATGCACAATTATGGGGGACACCCCAAAAGCGCTGGGGAGTGCCAAATATGAAGAAAAAATAATAAACCTCTATCCTCCTCTCTGCACTAGCGATTTTGGTTAGAGCAATTGCAAGAACAATATGGTATTCTCTGTCCCTGCTCTAATTAGCCTATGACTACACCCTGCTCTCTCCCTCTGTCAAATGGCGATGGATTGCTGTGGAGGCGTGTATTTATAAAGTTGAAGTATCGCGAGAACCGAGTCCCGAGATCCGACGACGTCACAATGACGTTCGGCCTCGATTTGGATTCGGAATGGGCGGGAGAGTACCGAGCTGCTCAGCTCGGTACTCGGATACCCAAAGTTCGGGTGGGTTCGGTTCTCGGAGAACCGGACCCGCCCATCTCTAATATTTAATGCTATTTAATTTCTTGCTGGGGTTGTTTGGAGGGAGGATTATGTATTAAATGGAAATACTATTGGTTTAATGTTGGTGCTGGTTGGAGGGAAATAGTTCTATTTATTAAATGTGTATGCTATTAATTTAATGTCAGGGCTAGTTGGAGGGAAATGGATGGATTTATCAAATGTGAATACTGTTATTTTAATGTTGTGGCTGGAGGGAGGCCAAATTATAAAATGTGGGTGCTATATTGATTGAGTGAAATTTGAGGGCAGGTGGTGACTCTGGCAGGAGGAAAGATAATAAGCTCTGTTTTGGACATGTTGAGCTTTAGGTAGCGTTGGGACATCCATGTGGAGATAGTAGAAAGACAGTTTGCTACACAAGATGGTACAGAAGGAGAGATGTCCGGGGAAGAGATATAGAGATATAGATTTGGGCATCATCAGCGTAAAGGTGGTATTGGAGGCTGAATAAGCAAATTAGTGCCCCAAGAGAAGAGGTGTACAGTGAAAAAAGTAAAGGGCCAAGAACAGAGCCTCGTGAGAACCCAACAAATAATGGGAGTGGAGGTGAGGATGTGCCAGAGGTCGAATCAGTAAAGGAGCAGTTTAATAGGAAGTGAACAAGGAAAGAGCTGTGTCACAAAAGTGTGTGTAGGAGAATAGGGTGATCAACAGTGTCAAAAGCAGCAGAGAGGTCCAGGAGAATGAGTATGGAGAAATGACCCTTAGACTTTGCAGTAAGTAGACCATTGATCACTTTTGTGAGACCAGTTTCAGTGGAATGTTGGGGACGGAAAGTTGATTGCAGAGAGTCGAGAATGGAATGAGAGGAGAGAAAGTGAGACAGGCGTATGTACACTAATCACTCAAGTAGTTTGGACGCAAACGGGAAGAGAGAAATAGGGCGGTAGTGTAACAGATTCTGGATACTTCTACTAATCTTGATTAGCGCTGGCTTACCTGAGGTGCGGAGTCTAACGATCTCCCTGGTGTTCACCAAGAACCGCCGCAAGGCGGGGTGGGCTTTGCTGCCAGGAGTCGCAGGTAGCGGTCCTCAGGTTCGCCCCAAGATGTAGTACAGCGGAGTGGAGCAGAGGTTGCGGAGTCAGACAAGCCGGTTCGGTACACAGGAATGGAGTCAGGCAGAATCAGGAGGCAACTCGGAGTCAACAAGCCAGGTTCGGTACACGGGTCACAAGAACAGAGGAATGGTCAGCAAGCCGGGTCGGTACACAGGGATAAGAGAGCCAGAGTAGTCAAACAGGCAGAGATCAGCACACAGGAAGACACAGGAGACTGGAAGACACAGCAATCCACGAGGAACAGGAGCCAGGAACAGGTAAGTATTGCTCTGACACTCAGCGAGTGTCAGAGTGAGGTTTTTATCCTGACAGGGATTCAAAATCCCCGCCTCTAGGTTGAGGTCATGTGACCGCCTCCGGGTGCGGTCACGTGGTCTTGGATGCGGAAGTGCGGCTTCCGGAGCGGCGGAGTAAGTCCGTTACAGGTAGTTGGAGAGAGCGGCTGAATGGGAAGATGGTTTCTTTAGAATGGGAGAGATGAGTGCATGTTTAAAGTAGGATGGAAATGTGCCAGTGGAGAGAGACAGGTTGAAGAGGTGAGATAGAGGTAGGCATGCAGTGGAGGAAAGGGAGCGGAGAAGTTGGGAGGGAATAGGGTCAAGGGGACACGTTATAGATGAGTGCAGAGACTTCGTCTTCATTTACTGGAGAGAATGAATTAAGAGTGGATTGGGGAGTGTAGGTAAAGGTGGGTGGAGTGAGTGGAATTTGGCATGAGGAAATATGTTGTTGAATGGTGTCGATTTCGTCTTTGAAATAGGTGGTAAAATCATGCGCTGTGAGAGAGGATTGGGTGGCAAAGACGTCGGTTAGAAGACTGGGTGGATATTATAGATTTGAAGCATGTTTGTTTAGCTATTGAAAGGGCAGTGCTATTATATAAGGATGAATTTATAATGGAGGAAATCGGGACAGGAATGAGATTTCCTTTAGTGGCGCTCTGCAGTGCGGGAGCACTTTTGCAGTTAGCGAGTCTGTTTCATGTACCATGGTTGGGGGTTTGGATCATCTGAGACAGAGTGGTAGCTGGAGCTGCATTGTTTAGGGCTGAAGTGATTGTTTTGTTTTGGAAAGAGGCAGCTTGATTAGGACATGGCATTGGAGAATATAGTTGTTTTAGTGAAAATGAGAAGTGGATTGGGTTAATGGTACTTAGATTTCATGAAGGCATGATATAAGGTGAGGCTGAAGGAAAGGAGGTTATGGTTGGAGAGTGGGAAGTCTAAATTGGAGAAACTAGAGATTGAGCAGTAGCGGGAGAAAACAAGGTCAAGGGAGTGCCCATCACAGTGGGTGGGAAATGAGGTCCATTGGCAGAGCCCAAAGGAGGAAGTAAGTGATAGAAGTTTAGTGGCAGAAAACACAGTGGAATTATCAATGGGAATGTTAAAATAACCTAGTAGGAGAATAGGCAGGTCAAAGGATAGTAAATAAGTGAGCCAGGCTGCAATGTTGTCAAGGAATTGGGAAACTGGACCTGAGGGGCGGTAAATGACAACAACAAGAAGGTGGAGAGAATAAAATAGATGGGTAGTGTGGACTTCAAAGAATGAGAGGGAGGGTTCAGTGAGTATGACTTGGAAGGTGCAGCTTTGAGAAAGTAGAAAACCTATTCCACCACCTTGTCTGTTTCCGTGTTTAGGAGTGTGCCTGAGGGAAAGTCCCCCATAAGAGAGAGCTGCAGGGGATGTAGTGTCAGAGGAAGTGAGACAAGTGTCTGTTGTGGCAATGAGGTTGAGGGATTTAGAAATAACTAGATCATAGATGGATGTAAGTTTGTTACAAACAGATGTGGCATTCCATAGTGCACACAAGAAGGGAAGAGAGGGTAGTACAGTTATGTGGATAAAGTACCATCCACTCTCCCCCCTCCCTCAGATCTAGTGTTGGTCCTGAACCACTAGCAATCTGCATACCTCCCAGAGGGCTCATCATAATGGGGTTGTGGCTGTCCCTGGGGCGTGCCTTGCACTTTTGAAGCACTATGCTGCCCGTTCTCTCCTCCTGTCAACTCCCAGACATCAGTGAACAGACAATGCTTCACAACTTTTCCACTCACGGGACAAAGCTGTCCCAATCAAGATGGTGGGACTGGCCCAACTAAATCATGGTGGTTGGGAGTTTGAATCTGCCCACCCTCACAGAGGTAGATACACTATTTAAGGGATCCATTTCATACATGTTTTTACACATAGGTTTATATTATGTTTGTGTCACGGTAGGTGGGCTCCATTTATAAGGCCCATTTCTTGTTTTCCAACCAGCTAGCAGGTTGCAGGTAGTCAGGAGTTGCAACTGCAAGGTGCTGATGAAAAGCTGCTAGGCAGTTTCCTCACTCTTGCAGTACTGGGGAGGAGGTTGGATGTCTCCTGAGAGACATTGCAAATAGTGAGCAGTAAGTTCTGTATTTTGTATGTGTGTGGGACACAAGGTCCTTCACATTGTGTTAAGTTAGCAGCCAGAAAGGCAAGGTTTTGTTTCTGTTTGTTTATTTGTATGCAAGGAAAATGAAACTAGCTACGGCTAGTTGAACCCCAAAAAATTGACTTGTGTGAAATCCTTGGCTGATCTGTTTGTGCCGTTGTCTACCCCAGAAGACAACAACTCCAATATGATCTTATGACCAGGGGCAGTCTGGGCTGGGAGGCAGGGGGGCAATTGCCCCCTGGGTTGGTCCCACAGTGAGCTACCTTGGGCTGGTTCACTGGGCCACTTGCATTTTTTTCCCTGCGGAGTCTTGCCCCCTCCCCCGGGCTAAAAATTGCCAGCTCTCCCCTGCTTACGATTATATATATATATATATATATATATATATATATATATATATATATATATATATATATATATATATATATATATATATATATAGAATGGGAAGACTTTCATCATCATCATCAACATTTATTTATATAGCGCCAGCAAATTCCGTAGCGCTTTACAATTGGTAACAAACATTAATAAGACAATACTGGGTAATACATACAGACAGAGAGGTAAGAGAACCCTGCTCGAAAGCTTACAATCTATAGGACAATGGGAGTTAGAAACACAAGGGCATGTGCTACATCATATTGCACAATGGACCAGCCAGACTGCAAAGGTAAAAGTACTGAGTAGGCTATGTGTGTTGCAATGTTGGTCAGAAGGTTGTTGTCTTGCGTTAGCAGTGTAAAGGATGGTAATAGGGTAATCTAGGGAAATTAAGATGATGGTTGAGGAATATCATAACCTTGTCTGAAGAGGTGGGTTTTCAGTGAACGCTTGTATGTTTGAAGACCAGAGGAAAGTCTTACTGTGCGTGGGAGGGAATTCCACAAAGTGGGTGCAGCCCGGAAAAAATCCTGTAACCGAGAATTGGAGGATGTGATGAGAGTGGAGGAGAGACGTAGATCTTGTGCAGAACGGAGGTGTCGAGTAGGGAGATATTTTGAGACAAGTGAGGAAATGTATGTCGGTGCAATTTTGTTGATGGCCTTGTATGTTAGTAGAAGAATTTTATATTGGATTCGTTGAAATACAGGCAGCCAATGTAGAGACTGACAGAGTGGCTCAGCAGAGGAATAACGGTTTGTAAGGAAAATCAATCTAGCCGCTGCGTGCAAAATAGATTGTAGGGGTTCAAGTCTGACTTTGGGAAGACCAGTAAGGAGGAAATTGCAATAGTCGATGCGGGAGATGATGAGTACATGAATTAATGTTTTTGCGGTGTCTTGTGTCAGATATGTGCATATTCTGGAAATGTTCTTTAGGTGTATGTAACATGATTTAGATATAGAGTTGATGTGGGGAATAAAAGACAGTTGTGAATCAAGGATTACACCTAGGCAACGAGCTTGCGGGGTGGGATTTATGGTCATGTTATCAACAGAAATAGAAATGTCAGGCAGGAAGCTTCTGTTTTTGGGTGGGAATAATATTAATTCAGTTTTTGAAAGATTGAGTTTGAGTTGGCGAGAAGACATCCAAGATGAAATGGCAGAAAGACAGTCAGTAACGCGAGACAACACAGATGGTGAAAGATCAGGAGAGGATAGATAAATTTGTGTATCCGCATAGAAATGATACTGAAATCCAAAGGAGCTTATTAGTTTTCCAAGAGAAGTGGTGTAGATAGAGAATAGCAGAAGACCTAGGACTGAGCCTTGTGGAACTCCAACTGATAAAGGAAGCGGAGCAGAGGTGGATCCAGATAAATTAACACTGAAAGAGCGATTAGATAGGTAGGATGAGAACCAGGATAGGACAGTGCCTTCGAGACCTAGGGATTGTAGCGTTTGTATGAGGAGAGAGTGGTCAACAGTGTCAAATGCAGCAGAGAGATCCAGGAGAATTAGAAGAGAGTATTGGTTATTATTTTTTGCTGTGATCAAATCATTTACAACTTTGGTCAGTGCAGTCTCTGTGGAGTATTGAGAGCGAAAGCCTGACTGAAGAGGATCCAATAGGTTGTTTGCTGTAAGAAAGTGTGTGAGGCAGATGTAGGCAATTCTCTCAAGAAGCGTGGAGGGGCATGGGAGCTGGGAGATGGGGCGGTAATTTATGAGAGAGTTAGGGTCAGAATTCAGTTTTTTTAAAATGGGAGTAATCACTGCATGCTTGAATAGTGATGGAAAAATACCAGTAGAAAGAGATAGATTGCAGATTTTAGTTAGAGGGGGAATGAGCACAGGAGACAGCGACATACCAATTTGTGAGGGAATGGGATCAAGAGGACAGGAGGTAGAGTAGGAAGATGAGTAGAGAGTAGAAACTTCATCTTCATTTGTGGGATCAAATGAAGAGAGAGTGTCAGAGGGTGCTACAAAGGAATTGAGCAGATTGCTTGTCAAGGGAGATACCATTTCAAGCCTGATCTTATCAATTTTGTCCTTGAAATAGGAAGCAAGATCCTGTGCACTGATGTTAGTTGGAGGATTTGGGGCAGGAGGATTCAGAAGAGAGTTAAAAGTGTTAAAGAGGCGTTTGGGGTTAGAAGCCTGAGCATAGATGAGAGATTGGTAGTATGCTTGTTTAGCAGTGTCCAGAGCATTTCTGTAGGAGTGGTAGATATCAGTATATGTGATGAAATCATTAGAGGCACAAGATTTACGCCAGTGACGTTCTGCTTTACGAGAAAGTTTTTGTAGAGTTTGTGTTACTGTAGTGTGCCACGGTTGGCAATAAATTCTACGCAAAGTATGTAGTGTCGCTGGAGCCACTTGATCCAGGGCAGTTGCTAGGGTTTAATGAAAATGGGGTACTGCCCGATCAGGGGAGGAAAATGTAGAAATTGGGGAGAGAAGGTGTTGGAGAGAGGTGTAAAACTGTTGAAAATCAATAGCGTTGATATTACTGCGGGTACGAGGAGGCTTGTAAGAGTTTGACACTAGGGAGGGTAAAGAACTGGGGGTGAGCGAGTATCTAATAAGGTAATGATCCGAGAGGGGGAAAGGAGTGTTAAGGAAATCAGAAACTGAGCATAGTCTAGAGAAAACAAGATCAAGACAGTGGCCATCCTGATGAGTAGCGGATTCAATCCACTGGGAGGAGGACAAGTGTGGAGGTTAGAGAGAGTAGTTTGGCAGCAGCATTGGAACGTGGATTAGAAATAGGGATGTTGAAATCACCCATGATGATGGTGGGGATATCAGTAGATAAGAAGTGAGGGAGCCATGCAGAGAAGTGTTCAATAAATTGTTTTTGTGGACCAGGGGGGCGATAGATGACAGCAACACGCATAGAGAATGGGTTAAAAATCCTAACAGCATGTACTTCAAAAGATGTGAATGTGAGTGATGGGACACTTGGTAGAACTGTGAATGTGCACTGTGGGGAGAGAAGTAGTCCAACTCCCCCTCCTTGTCTGCCTCCTGGTCTGGGGGTGTGGGTGAAATGGAGACCTCCATGTGAAAGGGCTGCAGGTGAGGCAGTGTCTGAATGCGTGAGCCATGTTTCTGTTATTGCTAGAAGGTTGAGGTTGTATGAGAGGAAGAGATCATATACGGAGGTAAGTTTGTTACAAACAGAGCGTACATTCCAAAGGGCACATTTAAAGGACTTTGGAAGAGAGGGGAGACAGGTTATGTGTTTGAGGTTTGCCAGATTTCTGTAGTGTTCAGATATATGTGTGTGGGAGAAGTGAGGGGGACCTGGATTAGGTGATATATCACCAGCTAATAGAAGCAGGGAGGAAGAAAGGTAGGAAAGATGATTGTAAGATGTGTGTCCTTTTAGTTTCTGGCGGCAGGGTGAGGCTGTTAAAGTTATTGAATTTAAATAGCAAAAGAGTTCATGAGTGTTCACTAGAGGTGAATGAAGTAATGAAGGGGCAATGTGGACAGAGGTGTGTGTTGCAAGATGGGTGAGGGATGATATAGTCCTAAAGAAAATGCCATGAAAAGAGATAAAGAAAAATATTTTGGCAAGCATTGGGACTATTAGTCAAATAGCAAAAAAGAGGAATTAAAGGAATTGCCTAATTGCAATGTCCAGCGTAATCAGATAAGTAGTGCAGAGCTAGGATGCAGCAAATGTAGTGTATTCCTGGATGTCTGGATAGTATAAAGTAATGATGTGGGGAGCCATGTGGGGGAGTGGGTGGAAGTGTTGAATGGAGAGTAATAAAGAGCAGGTAATTGAATAGCTGAGATTTTGCAGAGTCATGAGAGAGGAGAGTGGTTGAAGACAGTATAATTTCTTCCTACTTGTAATGGAAGACAAAGCTTAAATAGAATTGAAGTACAGTGCTGAGATAGGGGACTGAAATAACAGTAGCATGGGTAGGGAGTGGTTGAGCAAGTAGTACAGCAGTCTGATTAAAGAGTGGATTTTGCATTGAAAACAAACTGATAAATAAAACAAACTTTCATGAGATGAGTGGAAAATGAGAATATGGAGTTTCAGGTGAATACTGACAGTTGTCCTTGTGAAGCCGTGTTAATAGGCAGAGTGTTCTTCTCCTGTTTCCTCCTGTGCAACTCCAGTATAACTCCGGTATAACTCCGAATTATGCTGTTTAAATTTTTTGTTTCACACTTGTATCTATACACACTAACTAAGCAGCCACCACTGGCTTTGCAGCCATTCTACTATGAATATATCTGGTTAACAGACACATGTGATCAGAGTTCTTCAATCAAGCCCTCAATAACCCCCCACCCCCACCAAACCTTAGCAGTAAAGGGCTTAAACAAACAAACAGTGAAAAGAACAACTTGCAATAACTTTGGTGTGAGTTGGTCAGCTTAACATATATTACAATATGTGGAACTAACATTCCCTGTTTTTACTATAGAACAGTACTTGGTACAGCATTAATTATGTGTTTGGAGAGTGCAGAGTACCCCTGTTTTCTTATATATATATATACATATATATATATGTATATATATATATATATATAAGAAAACAGGGGTACATGTGTATATGTATATATATATGTGTATATATATATATATGTATATATATATATATATTTCTCTGTTGCATACTGGGCGCCAGAATGGGGAGCTGTGTTGTGTAGTTATCGCCACAAAAGTAGGTCTGTATTGCATAAAAATCACTAATATGGTGGGCTATATTATATACTGTTGACCAAAATGGGGAACTGCTTTCTGTACTGGCCACCAAGATGAGCTTTGATTTATATACTTTTAGCAATTTTTCCATAAAAATTAATAGAATTATTGTTTGCGGGTGGGAAATGGCCAGAAGGAGAGCTAGTAAAAGTAAAAGGAGGGTGAAATGCAATCAAATAGTGCATAGCCTAAATCTTTCCTGGCACATGGTACATAGTGTCCTCCATAATATCTCGATGATTAAAATGATCTCACTTCTCTGAAAATAAAGTAAAACTTAATGTTAAACCATCTAAGTATTCATGTTCTGTGTCAAGGATGCAACTAGCTTATATAACATTACGGTGGCTTAGTGGTTAGCACTTCTGCCTTACAGCACAGGGGTCATGAGTTCCTGACCATGGTCTTATCTGTGTGGAGTTTGTATGTTCTCCCTGTGTTTGCGTGGGTTTCTTCTGGGTGCTCCGGTTTCCTCCCACAATCCAAAAACTTACTGTTAGGTTGATTGGCTACTATTCTTGAGTCCTAGGGGTAAATGTATCAAGCTGAGAGTTTTCCGGCAGGTTTGAAAAGTGGAGATGTTGCCTATAGCAACCAATCAGATTCTAGCTGTCATTTTGTAGAATATACTAAATAAGTGATAGCTAGAATCTGATTGGTTTTTCAAACCCGCCGGAAAACTCTCAGCTTGATACATTTACCCCCTAGTCTCTCTACTGTCTGTGTGTGAGTGTGTGTGTGTGTGTGTTAGGGAATTTAGACTGTAAGCTCCAATGGGGCAGGGACTGATGTGAATGAGTTCTCTGTACAGCGCTGTGGAATTAGTGGCGCTATATAAATTGATGATGATGATAATGTGTTAAACAATCAATTGGTTACTTGATTACATATAGCCACACAAAACAATTTAAAAACAGCAATGGGGTACAATGGTTGTACAATATTAAGCTTAAAAAGTACTGCAAGAAACCTTGTTTGATAAATACGTTAACCTGCAATCCATCACAAGTTATTTAAAAGTTCTTCCATTATAGTACATATAGGAAACGTTCATCTGTGCTTGCTTGTTGCTTATCTTGGTGTAAAAGCAGTAGCTGTACACAGTATACTGTCAACTATATAACTTACAAAAGCAAATTACGTATGGTTTTGTGTAATCATTTACAAAGATTCTACATTGACTGAGGTATTGTGACTAACCAGTAGTTTTTTGTTTTGTTTTGTTTTTGTAATTCAAATTTTTATTCATTAATGTTATACTTGACTGCATATTTTATTTTAGCCCGAAATAATGAGGATCATCAAAGGAAAACTAGTAATACACCGTTACACCTGAATCAACTGAAATCCTTGTCCACATTCATTAAGCTTTTTTTGTGGCTTGATGAAAAGGTTGAAAATGCAACTTCAGAAATCCTGTTCCTTTCCAGTTATCCGGAAATAAAGGGTAATATACAAGGTAAGGATATAAGTAGTATCTGAACTAATTCTGTAACTGGAAAAGTGAGTTTTAGGTTTTCAACAGCATTATACTCTGCTGTATTTTGACAAGTATCAGACACCGTATTAATCAAGTAGGCATGATAGTAATTCTCAAGTGAACTAATTGAAATACAGTATGGACATCTATTTCTAGTAATCACATTGTCTGTTATAATCGGTGAGATCTAAGCATTTAAATAGCCCCAACCTATCTGTTTAATTATTTAGTCACCGTTAAGTTTTAATCACTGTTAAGTTTTATATGATACACCCTTCCCACCTGGTGTAACCCTCCCTCATATTCCTTTCCCTGCTCTTAATATTAAATGTTGTTCCTTCACCCAAACCCTTTCTAATACATAAAATCCTATTGTTCAAGAAATTACACTAAGGATACTTGTTTTCTTTTTTTTTAAATTGTAACATTTATTTATGTTTTTGGTATTCATTTTGTATGTTGATAATCTATTATCTTGAAATTTAAAAGTCATTGTTTAAATAGTCCCAACAAACTAGAGATAAGCACTGGATGGAACCTGTACTACCTCCTCTAAAAATTGTATTGAATAAATTTGGTTTACAGCACTAATGGAAATAAATCACTTATTACTTATGGGGAAAAGGAGACAGGTACAAGTGTTTTTTTACCTTTTTGTGTCACACTACCTATTTCATGAACATTCATACAAAATATTTTTTCTAAATACTTTTTAAGTTTGTTTTTTTACACAATATATTAGTTAAAAGTTCCTAATTAATGACTCACTGGGAATTGTTTAACTTTGTATGAAGATTGTCCTGTATTTGTTATTTAGATATAACCCTGAACAGCAAAATGTTGTTGTAAAAAAAGTAGTTCCAACCTTGTAATAAATATTTTATATTGACTCACATTTGTTCATGGGAAAAGAGTGTGTGTATGTGTATATATATGTATATATATATATATATATATATATATATATATATATATATATATATATATATATATATATATATATATATATATATATATGTGTGTGTATATATATATACACACATATATACTATAAAAGTATACAAATATATATATATACTATAAAAGTATACAAATATATATATATATATATATATATATATATATATATATATATATATATATATATATATATATATATATATATATATATATATATACACACATATATACTATAGAAGTATGCAAATATATATATAGATATACTGGGCCACATAGGATCCATTTGACCTCAGTGCTAAATATCCTGCCCAATTGGCTGCACACATCTGATTATTTGTTCGCAGCTTAGACGTTATAGCCGAGTGATAATTAATCAAGCGAGTAATGAAATTTGCAGAAACAAAATTGGGATGAGAAGTAAAACGTAAAAAGCAATGTTAAGAATCATCATTTCTGTAATGTATTTGCATTATAGTGTTCTAGACATATTTTCACCTTTATCTGTTCTTGTTTTTATCACTTCAGATGAAATATGTAGGCAGGATGTTTTAAGTATAACTTGCTTTTCCTAATCTTATTTAAGTGAAAGAAATTGTTGTATAATAGAAGGATTTTTCGGAGAGATACCATGGGCTAGGCAGAGGCAGCCTTGCTCCTTTTGCCCTTTTATCAGTGGTTACATTTTCCGATTGTAAAAAGTCATCACAAATGAATAGAGAATATAGCATCACCACAGTCATATTGCCTGTTTAGAGCTTTCAGTGTTCTTTAAAAACTTAATAAAGGTCTCTTCTGAGGTGGGATTAAAAGAACCTGTTAAGAAGGCAATTGCTTCCCAAGAGATAACCTCTAATGATAAGAAAAAGGGGAAAAAAGTGTTATTGCTGCTTTCACATTGTCAAGACAGAAAGGTCTCTGTATCTTTGTCCTACAAATGAATTTTGAGAATAATCTCATACTGCTTGAAAAGATAAAAATCCAGGTACTTCTTGCCTGCCAGCATCTTAAATTTCCACTAAGGATTTGATAAGGGATTAGAAGTTTTCTATTTGTGTGAACTGCTATAGTAGGTGTGATCAGAACTCTGTTGGAAAAGGGTCTGCAGAGACACCCGATTGCTAAATCCCATGCAATCTATTTTTAGCAATAATATTATCATTATCTGTTATTACTTAAGGTGACAACACTGTGCATAACACCATCATTCTCACACAAAAGATTGTTTCCCGAAATATAACTATACACTGTATGTTGTATGATGTGATAATTATCTGTTGTTTTCTTATGTATAACATGTATATTCTTTTTGGCCCACCTATGTATTGGGACTGCTCACTGGTTTTGTCCCACTCTTTATATTTGTTACTATTATTAACGTGTTTTTGTGATACAGTATCTTCTAATCTCTACTTTCATCCATATTACACCAGAAGAATGATTGTACTTGTACAATTTATTTTGTTACATTCTATTCTGAAATGGCGTACCCTGTTTCCTTACCAAAGGGGGAAATGTCCCTCCAAATGAGGGACAGTGGGGAGATTTCATATTCTAACAATCTGGAACATATGTGGTCGTTGTAGTGGTCGCTAACTATTTCTCCTGATTTGCTAACTTCTAGGATATGGCCATACCGTGACACCCTGTTTCCTAATTTCTGCTACCAATGTCACTAGTGCTTTGTAAAAAGTCCCCAGGGATGTTGCCAATCTGAATGACAGACAGGTAAATTATGCATAATCTGATAAATTTCCTGTGCTGCGTTGCTACAGGAAAATGAATGTAGGCATCTTGAAAATCTATGGATGTCATAAAGTCCCCTTTGCTGATGACCCTTACAGTGGAATCCATCAATTCCATTTGAAAATGCTTTGCATGTACAGATTTGTTGTGGTTTTTTTTTCAAATCCAAAACCTTGGGAAAGACCTATGAGGAATAGTCAGGAATAAAAGCCCATGCCTTCTTGTTGTAGGAAAACTTGAGAAAATGCCTTGATTCTCAAAGAAATTTCCTATGGGATAATGACTGAACTCTATTCTGTATCCCCTCTTTATAATATTCAACACCCACTGATCTGAAATAGAGTGGATCCAAACTTCAGCAAAATTGTGAATGCCGTCTCCTTTAGATGTTATTAGGAACTGCTCCCGACAATAGTCATTTTTGTGAACTTTGATTTGCTTTGCCAGCCTTAGGTCTGAAAGCCTGAAGGATTGCCTAGGTGTGGTATAGATATTTTGTCTTGTATACTACCTTTCTGGCCTTTAACTTCTAGCCTCATTAAATTGTTGTCGAGAAAGTGGAAGATTTCTGTCTCTACGATCTTGTGACAATCTGTTTGATTTCCAACCAGATAACTTGTGTATCATGGTGTCTAATTTTTCTCCAAAAAAGGAGAATCATTCAAATAGAAGGTTTGCCAGGTTATTCTTTGACTAGGTGTCTGCTGCCCAAGGCCGTAACCAAAGGACTCACCTTGTTACTGCTGCTGATGCCATACAGATGATACCTTGTGGTAAAAACACTAGTGTCCAAGGACTTCTCACAGCGGTATTCAATTTTTCATAATTTCAACACTTTTTACTTGTCTGTTCACCTGAATGTCTGTATTGCAATTTCCACCCCACAGCCTTAAGAACCTGGCTACTGATGCAATAGCCACTCATGAATTTAATGTAGTCCCAGATAATACATCATGAATTTTCTTCAAAGAACTCCTTTCTTTCCTGTCCATTCGGTCCCTTAAAGGATCATTATCTTCCAATGGAATGGTTGCTCTAGTATACATACTAGCTATAGCTACTTTTGGAAATAAGCTCCACTTCTGAGCTTCTCCATCTTCCAACTGATACATCTGTTCTAATCATTTTAGATTAGACTGATGTTTCTCCACTTGAGTTCATTGTTTATAAATTATTTCACGACTTGATGTACTTGAAAAACCATCCATGCAATAAATGGTTTAGGTGGCTGATCTTTCCCTTTGTTTTGAGAATTGCACAAGGCACAAAACATTCCTTTAGACTCCGTTATTAAGGTTTTACCGCAAGCTGCACAAATCCTTTGTGTTTTATTACCCTTGTTACTTTCCCCAGTCTCTACATGATTGATGAAAGTGGGGATACTATTACTAATTAACAGTATTCGTTACAATAAAACACCTCTAATATAGGAGCTTATCTGAAGCAGGTGTTCTTTGGCATTTTGGGATTAGGCTCAGGCTCAATGCACTCCTGAAGTGTATTACAGCGCCATTCTGCTGAACAGGGAACGCTTTTAGTAGCAGTCCCAAGTTTATGCTGCCGCTTCCTGGTGCCCTATGATGATGCAGTGCATGCACATGCACAAAAGCCACATTTCAGCTTGCAAAGTCACGTTTTTGGAAATTTCCCCATACAGCCTATGCTGCTCCCGGAAGTAGCAGCATGTTGGCTCTCGAACCCTACCTCA
This sequence comes from Mixophyes fleayi, assembly GCF_038048845.1. Taxonomy (NCBI): domain Eukaryota; kingdom Metazoa; phylum Chordata; class Amphibia; order Anura; family Limnodynastidae; genus Mixophyes; species Mixophyes fleayi. The sequence continues at coordinate 395,302,049 of NC_134402.1, read as the reverse complement.
CTTACACTATTGTGGTGCATCGCTGGAAGGAGACCCAGGTTAGCCCTGCACTACAGAAACTGCAACAAACCTCTCCCTAGATAACCTGTCTATGTGGAAGAAGGGGAGGAGTTGGCTTGTATACTCACTGAGTATTGTTTGACCTGTCTGTAGTTAATCAAAACAGAAGCAAACCAATAGTAAAGGCTGTCATAGAGAAGTGAAGAGGAAAAATATGTTAAAAAAATTACTTTGTCTAGTACTAGGCACATACAAATTGGCCGGGGTCCCAGCTTACCTACTAAGATGATGTACCATACATCTGTATCATAAGTGTAGTTTGAAAGGAAGTGAGCTGTGTAGTAGTATTGGGACTCCATTATGATTGATTTTATCTGGATGAATAATAGACTTTAGAGAATCTTTTAAAGGCTTTTGAAAGATGGGACACTACGGTCCATAGAGGTATGGTTATGGAGAGTGATTCATATGGATATGTGGGCATATTCTAAGGTATGAGCCTTAATCTTATTAATATTTTGTTGATTGGTTGGTTAATGAGTTCATTAATTAAGGGGGGTGTGGATGAGGGTTTTAGTTGTATAGGAATAGGGAGAATTTTTGTGTCCTCAGGCTGGCACAGAGAATCTCTTAAGATTTTTTAAGGAAATGCATTAGATAAACTTTATAAATTGTTGTTGTGTGTTAAGGCAGAGAGCCTGTTATAAGTTAGGATATTTCGATTCTGCATCTTAGACAACCTGTGATAAGGCTATGAGGTTTATCAGTGCTTAGTGTGTGAGTAGTGTATAGTAATTACTTCCTGACAGCTATGTATATCGCGTGGGTTAGTGATAACTTAGTAGTGTCTGTATGTTATAACTGGAATGAAGATGTCTACCAGCTTGTTATCGTTTGATACATTTCAGAACAGCAGATAACAAACCTGGAAACTTAAAGCTTTGAACGTTAAACATGTGTCACCGGAAGCTGGAGTGTGGCAGTCACCCAAGCAGTGAATTATTCTGCTCCTAAGTCCATCATAATATTGGTGAGGTTTCAATTTAATGGGCATAGTTAGATTAAACTTGGGCTCAAGCTAAGTCTATTGAGCTCATTGTATAAAAGGTTTGTGAACATGGTGCTTACCAAGTCTGTTGATTCAGAACTATTATAATGTGCAGTGGAGTGGGAAACTTCCCGGTGTTATCTGTGGTGGAATACCCAAGTAATCTGTCGCTCTTACTGTTGATCAGTGTTGTGATACTTTTTGCTGTACCTGGGTGACACCCCCACCTTCCCCTTCCTTTACTTTTTCTTTACTTCAGAGGGGCTTTAAATATGTTGTATGTGCTCTCTTCAGCACTATGTTTCAGGTTATGTGTGCCCTATTCTGCTGCTGTGACCTTTTGACTTGGCATCATGTAGCTCTATGGTTCTTACACCCCTTGCCAGGGAGATATCTAGCCTGATTAGCAGGAATAACCCCTGATGTGAAGAATTTGGGTGGGAGGCCTCTACATTACTGTCAGGTGCAGCCTGGGCTCTATGCACAGCCCAGTCTGCTGCTGAGTGGCTGGGTTCAGTTCAGGTGCTAGGATCTTGCGGGAAAAAGCTCAAAATTACCCTCCAGGGTAACTCACTGCAGCTGCTTATGTGATGACGGTAATATTGTTGCTGGTTTTCACGGTTGTAGGGCAGTTAGGTATAGTCCTCAGGCCTGCAGATGTTATTCAGAGTGTTGGCTTTCAGTATCCAAGAGGTGGTTTCCCCTCACTGTCTTTTACTGCTCTGCCGTGAGTGGGCTTCTAATTATTAAGTGGGGCTTCTCAAGCTCTTATGGGGTGCCAAGTCTTGGCTGACAGCCACTACTCCATGTCGAGGCTGCTGCTTCTGGTCATGTTGTGTGTGAGCACTAGGGTAGCAGGGTCCCGATATGCTGTAGGACACCAATATACTTCAATATATTCGGGTAGAAAATAAAGTTTTATTGAGCTGGCAGCAGGAGTTAAGATGAAGCATACCTGTCTCCTCTGCTTGCCAGGTCATGCCTGTATACTATTAACTTTTTATTGTGAACCTTCAGTGGTCCATATGATGCGAGTGAGGGTGAGCTATGCTGAAAAAGGTGGACAAAATTATTTAACCTTCTATTTATGCTCCTTGCCACCTCTTAGTGTCATGATTCTGAATCAGAACAGTTTTTGAGAGTTTAATAAGTGATCTTGCGGCAGTTACATTCTTTACTGCTCTAGCTTTTGAATTATAATATAATAATCCAAAACATTAAAAAGCAAAATAATAAATCAATAACTGTTCATGATTTTTAACTTTGTACTTAAACTGTGTGTTTCCAGCAATTGTAACCCATCTCTTTATTATATTAAAGTTGTATGCTTAAAGGATATTTCTATCCACAGTTTCATTTTTAGCTGGCAGCCCCTCTCCCTCAACTAGCAGAACTTTTGATGTGCCATGCCAGGAACCACCATAGTATTAATGTAATCACTCCCGCTGGCACTGCATTGGACCCGACAGTTTCATTAGTTAAGAGCTGGCAGACTGGTGGCTGAACATGTTATTTAATTTGTGGGTGGAAATATCCTTAACAAAATAATAAGGGGGAGTTATTTTTATATATACATATTATATTATATGCCTATTTCATTTTTTGCTGTACTGCTCATGATCTCATCTGTATTATGCTGATTTTTTTTCGTGTAGGTATTATAAAGGATTTCAGTGATGGAAAAACTAATGAAAGCTGCATACTGGATGAGAGTTCCTTGCTGATGAAGGAAACGGTACTGTATGCACACTGTTCTTATTTTTGTATCAAAATGTTTATTTTAAAAATATATGCAGATATTGCAAAATTCTAATAACATTTCACTGATACTTAATTGTTGCACTGGTTACTTTCTATATACTCTGTACTTGAGCATAGAGCAAAACATTGCTGCAAACATTTCAGATATACAGAGTTGAACACTTAAAACTTAAGACTGCACTTGTTTTTATTAAATTCCCCTGATTTGGGGATATAATGAATTCAAAATCATTGTTGTTATTTTTTTTTTGCCTTCAGTATTCTTGTGTATCGATTAATGCAATCAACCCGTATCAAGTAAGCTGAAGAGATTCTAGGCTGGGCTCTTACATGACCCTCCCTTCCACATTCAGTGCATTAAAACTTTGTGGACAACCAGTGTAGTGGGAGTATTTTTTTGTTTGTTTAATAACAATGTTTGCAAATTGTCTTTTTAACAATTGGTGGATATTATAATTATATTATTGTTGTTAATTATGTAATATAATAACCCGGTGCCTTCACAGGGACATTTTATAGCCTTGTTAAGCCTGACTGATAGTAATGTTCTGTAACAAAAGGAGGCATTTAGCTGGCAATATGCAGAGGCTCTCAATTTAAAAACACATATGTATGTCCCAAATATATGGGACTCTCATTGTTTAGAGTAGGACCATCCTATTAGCAAAAGCGCCTTGGCGTGGCGGATGGCTTAAACATACATTTGCAAATGTGTGCAACAAAGACTTTTTTAGCATTTTTATCTACAGTAGAAATGGCAGATCTGTTGCTGGCTATAGCAGTGTGCTGGGGGAAAAAATGTTGTGTGTATGTTACTTGCAGGATAACCCCACCCTTTCAAGCACCTGTTATGGCCTATAAATTGATTTGAGCAGCTTCCACTTCTGAATATGCAGAGAAAGCAGAATAAAACATTGGCACAGTTATGTACCTAGGTGGAGATTAAACCAGGTAAAAACATATGTGTAGTTTAAAATTGGTTTACTTACATGATTTAAAAGCTGCTTCCTCTCAGCAAACAGACAGGGTGGGTCTGATAGTCTAAACAGAGCCAGGGATGGGTGTTTCCTTTTAAAGAGAAGGTGGGTGTGTCACCTGTCCATCAAGCTAGCCCTTTGGGAGGAGTGTCAGGTATAAAACCCTGCTTGTTTCATTGTTCAGGGAGATCAACGCTGGGCTAGCTGGCTGATCTGGACAGAGAGCTGGACTATGTATAGTAAGCGTTGAGGGTCTCCATAATTGCTGTGCAAGTATACGGTGTCAAAACATTATTACCATCCTGACAATAAAGAACCATAAAAAGGAAGAAGTTGTATGCGTGTGCTTCTGCAGTAGCAGGCTCTTGCCACAAGTGGTGTCAGGCGTGGGATGCTCCGGGAAGCAAGTTTCCGCTACCCAACCCGCGCAGATGTCAACATGGAGGAAGTACTGAGAACCCTCGTGAATGTTGCCGCTGCGCAGCAACAGCAGCAAGCTCAGATGCTACAAGTCGCCGAGGCACAGGTGGAAAACACAAGGCTCTTAAGAGAAGTTAAGCCAGGTGAGGCATGACAGAAATGAACCACCTGGTCCTGTTCTCCAGAAAATGTCACCAGCTGATGACGTAGAAGCATATCTGGTGTCTTTCGAGAGACTTGCAAAAAGGGCAAAATGGCCTCCTAAAGATTGGGCTGAGAGACTGGCGCCATATCTGACTGGTGAAGCTCAGCGAGCTTATATGGATCTAGATGAGGAACGGGCCTCTGATTATCTGTGCCTAAAGTCTGAGATATTGGCTTGCATTGGAGTTTCCGGGCCAGGCCGAGCCCAGCGCTATCACCAATGGCGCTATGATAAAGAAAAACCGGTCAGAGCGCAAGTGGCTGAGCTTTCTAAAATTTTAAAGAAATGGCTGCAGCCTGAGGAGAATTCGCCTTCTCGGATTATTGAAGTTCTGGCGATAGATCACTGCATCCGGGGAACTGAACCGCGATTTGCAAAGGTGGGTTCTGCAATCAGACCCACAAACTTATGAAGAGCTTGCCACCGTGGTAGAAAGGTTTTGTGCGCTACAGCAAATGACTAAAGAACCGGTATTTGTGCCAAAGCCGCTGCCACGCCAAAAGCCAGGTTTGACAATCCTTGCCACAGGGCCCAATGGCAAAACTGCTACGGACAGAGGGCCAGATGCAAAGCTGTCTAATCTGAAGTGTTTTGAATGTGGTGAGCCAGGCCACTTTAAGGCAGAGTGTCCTAAACTACAGGAACCCATGGACTGTTCTGTAGCACATATTGGACCTGCATTTTCAAGCTGTTTGACCATGAGTCCCACATCAGGAAGTCCTTGTTTGTTCCGGGTGACTGTGCTAATCAACCAAAACCTTGTTTTGGCCTTGGTTGACTCGGGAGTAAACTCTCATTGGTTTCCAGCTCTGCTTTACCCGAAACCATAACTTTCGGTTGCCCAAAGTGAAAGTTCTTTGCATACATGGCACAACAGAGGAGTATGAAAGAACAATACTACCAGTCACACTCAAAGACAAAACTGTTATGGTGGTAGCTGCCATAGCACCTAAACTCCCATATCCACTCATTTTGGGGCGAGACTTTCCACTGTTTAATGATGTCCTCGGTGAGCGGATCCGTCCGGACATGCCGGCAACTGATGCAATGGTCGGAAGCCCGGTCTTAAAGGAACCGCCTAAGAATCCACAACATCTGGACATCGATCTTTGGGAACCGCCAAACCGGAATGCCATCCTGGGAGTCACAGCAGGAGTTCCACAAAAGCATTCAACTGTGGGGAAACATGGACAGTCCAAACTAGCATTGGTCAGTGATGTCGCAGATGAGCCCCCCCCCGCCTGTCAGTGAGGATACGGACTGGTCCGCAATACCAATTTTGTTTCCTTTGCAGGACTTTGCTCGAGACCAACTTAATGATGCCACTTTGGAACATGCCTTTAAAAGTGTGACTGAGGTAATTGGGGTAGCGAAAGCCGCCCAGCCTGCAGAAGGTATACCATATTTTATTGTTAAAAATAATTTCCTGTATAGAGTTGCTAATGTACAGGGGGAAAAAGTAGAACAATTAATGGTTCCTCAGGTCCATGTAACCCTAGTGTTAAAAGCAGCACATACACATGTCTGTGGGGGACACCTAGGGGAGGTTAAAACACGGGAATGAGTTCTGCTTAGGTTTTACTGGCCCGGTGTACACATGACAGTGAAAAAGTATTGCCGGTCCTGTCCCATTTGTCAGAGAACCTGTCCCAAACCCATGTACAGGGCACCTCTCATTCCAATACCAATAGTACAAGTTCCCTTTGAACGGATAGCTATGGACCTTGTGGGGCCCCTGGAAAAATCTGCACGTGGGCACCAATATATACTAGTGGTGCTTGACTATGCAACCAGGTATCCAGAGGCAATTCCCCTACGAAACATAAAGTCCAGCACCATAGCTAAAGAACTTGTATTGATGTTTACACGCTTGGGAATACCCAAAGAAATTCTCACAGACCAGGGTACTCCATTCATGTCTAAACTGATGAAGGACATGTGCCAGTTGCTAGGGGTTACGGCGCTTCACACTTCTGTATAACATCCACAAACAAATGGCTTGGTGGAACGCTTTAACCGCACATTAAAGCACATGCTCAGGAAAGCAGTGGCTCAAGAGAAAAAAGATTGGGACACTCTTATTCCCTATTTGATGTTTGCCATCTGTGAGGTACCTCAAGCTTCAACAGGGTTTAGTCCCTTAGAGTTATTGTTTGGGAGACAGCCCAGGGGTATCTTGGATATTTTAAAAGAAGGGAGGGAGCAGCAAGGTCCCAGGGAGCCAAATCTGGTACAATTTGTGTCCCAAATGTATGAGAGGCTAGGAAAGATAGGGCCCATTGTGCAGCAACATGTAAAAGAGGCTCAGGAACGACAGAAGAAAAGTTATGACAAAAGTGCTGTTGTTCGATCTTTCAAGCCTGGGGACAAGGTCCTAGTCCTGGTTCCTACCCAGGAAAGCAAACTTTTTGCCCATTGGCAGGGTCCATATGAAGTTCTAGAGGCTGTCGGTCCTGTCAATTACAGAGTCCACCAGTTAGGTAGGAGAAGGGATGAGCAAATATATCATGTGAACCTCCTTAAACCCTGGCATGATGAGGAAACCTCTCCTCAGGTAGTGAGTACTGCCATTTAAAAGTCTGAAGTGCCCATAGAGCCAGCCTTGTCCATTCAGCAGAGACAACAGACTGAAGAAATGATTCGCCGGAACAGGGATGTCTTCTCTTCCATTCCTGGGCGCACTACCTTAATCGAACACGACATTGTCACTGCGCCAGGAGTCATTGTCAAGCAGAAGCCATATCGTATTCCAGAAGCCAGACGGGTGGACGTGAGAAAGGAGGTTGAGAAGATGCTCCAGTTAGATGTGATTGAAGAGTCCACTAGTGAATGGAATAGTCCCATTGTGCTTGTCCCAAAACCCAATGGGACAATTAGGTTCTGCAATGACTTTAGGAGCCTAAACAGTATGTCGCAGTTTGATGCCTATCTGATGCCACGTGTGGATGAACTAGTGGAAAATCTTGTTGGTAGCAATTATTTAACAACCCTTGATCTAACAAAGGGTTATTGGCAAGTTCCCCTGACTTCCACGGCCAAGCCAAAGACTGCATTTTCCACCCCTGATGGTCTCTATCAATATAAAGTCCTACCCTTTGGGTTGCATGGGGCACCTGCCACCTTCCAAAGGGCTATGAATAAATTGCTACGACCTCACACAGCTTATGCAGCTGCTTACTTGGACGATATAGTGATTTATACCCCAGACTGGGGATCACATTTAGCCAAAGTTGAGGCGGTCTTAGCTTCATTACGGTCCGCAGAGTTAACAGCTAACCCAGAGAAATGTGCCATAGCCATGAGAGAAGCCAAATATTTGGGGTACATTGTTGGTCGAGGGCATGTAAAACCCCAGCTAGACAAAGTGGAGGCAGTCAAAAATTGGACAAGACCAGAGAAAAAGTCACAGTTAAGAACCTTTTTAGGCTTAGTAGGTTACTACAGGCGGTTTGTAAGCCACTTCGCCACTAGAGCTGCTCCACTTACGGACATGTTAAAAAAAAAAAAGTTGTCCAGATAGATTAACCTGGTCTGACTCTGCAGAAACCGCATGGTCTGATCTTCGGTTAGCTCTTTGTTCCTCTCCAGTTCTGCAAGCACCATATTTTACCCGGAGGTTCTTCCTCCAAACTGATGCTTCTGGTGTTGGCTTAGGTGCAGTCTTGTCACAGGAGAAGAATGGAGTAGAAAATCCTGTCCTGTACCTAAGTCGTAAGTTTCTTCCAAGGGAACAAAAATATGCCACTGTGGAAAAAGAATGTCTCTCCATAAAATGGGCTACAGAAGCTCTGCGCTATTATCTCCTAGGCAGAGAGTTTACCCTAATAACAGACCATGCACCATTAAGATGGATGCAGAACAACCGGGAGGTAAATGCCAAGGTAACCCGCTGGTTCTTGGCACTACAACTTTTTAATTTCTCAGTAGAACATAGGCCTGGGATTCTACACAAAAATGCAGATGCGTTGTCATGAAAATATGCGCTCCTCGCGAAGTCCGCGTCCCCCTACTTGGAGACGCTAGGGGGAGGGATATGTAACAAAAGGAGGCATTTAGCTGGCAATATGCAGAGAAAGCAGGGAAGTAGAATAAAACATTGGCACATGTACCTAGGTGGAGATTAAACCAGGTAAAAACATATGTGTAGTTTAAAATTGGTTTACTTACATGATTTAAAAGCTGCTTCCTCTCAGCAAACAGACAGGGTGGGTTTCCTTTTAAAGAGAAGGTGGGTGTGTCACCTGTCCATCAAGCTAGGCCTGTGGGAGGAGTGTCAGGTATAAAACCCTGCTTGTTTCATTGTTCAGGGAGATCAACGCTGGGCTAGCTGGCTGATCTGGACAGAGAGCTGGACTATGTATAGTAAGCGTTGAGGGTCTCCATAATTGCTGTGCAAGTATACGGTGTCAAATCATTATTACCATCCTGACAATAAAGAACCATAAAAAGGAAGAAGTTGTACGCGTGTGCTTCTGCAGTAGCGGGCTCTTGCCACAGTTCATAATACAATCCAATACACTGTATTTTACATTTCTCTTTTAATTAATCTTTAAATAGTTATTTGGGGAAAAAAAGTCAGGTAAAGAGAATTGCATATAGTATAAGACTTACTGGAAACCATGAACGGATGGTAATAACCATAAAAAAACATGTTTGAAATTTTTGGAAAGTAATAGTGTTATCATGCACAATATTTTGGTAAGGTGTTTGAGAGACTACATTTTGTCAGTATAATATTTCCTCACCTAAACACAGCAGTATATCTTATAGCCTCAGAAACTGACTGCCTCCTTAAAATCGTGTTTCTTAGTAGCTTGTAACAAGTGAAAGATAGTCCATACAGAGATAATAGTCTCCTATTTTGGTGATTTTCCTGTTTCATTGTAAATAGATAGGATGTGTTCTCATGAAAATTGGTCCAGCTCACAATATGGATGCTGTCACTTTATGTATTGTAGTAGTTTAATATTTGTCATATGTACTTTATTATATAGCCTACTTTGAAATTTGATTGGAGAAACAACTTGAAAGACCTGTCACGTTTCTTGCTGACTGGTCTACCTGGTGAAATGGAAGCCGTGACCACTTATATTCTGCAGCGAGACAGTGAGGAGTTTTCAATCACTGGGGGATCCCGAATGAGCCTTGTCCATATCTCTGGATCGTATGAGCACTATGGATCCATTTCAGAAAAACAGAGGCCAAAGAAAGTTGCTAAAGTAAGTGCCAAAAAACTACCAAAGTTGTGATACAAAAGTAGTAGCAGAGAGCAGATATTCTTTTTAATATAACAACAATAAAATGCTTTAATCACTTTAGAAATATCCTCTAGCGTTAAGCCCATGTGCAAATTGAAAAATATGCAGGTTCACACATAGCATTTTGAAAAATTGCTCCTAATTGCTTGCCCCGTGCATAACATGGATCTTCTTCCATATTCATAATCCATTTTTTGGAGCTTTCCAAAAAATCGTATATGCAACTATTTGCATATCTGGCTGAAAACTCACATCATGGGTAAAAAAGTAATTTCAAGTCCAGCCTAACATCGCTTTAGATCTACCGCATTATTAATTTAACCTTTTCTGTTTTACTCCAAATAGGCACCTCGATTTAGTATTGTTTACGCCTTAAATAAGTTGTGAAAATGACCAGATCAGGGCTATCTTTATTACATGTGTAACTATCATTTGAACTTTTTCTTATTATATTAGTAGAAACTTCTAGAAATTTGCTTCCCAGGTAAAGAGCTTCTATAAAGTGCATGGACTATATAAAGTATAGTCCAAGGCCTGTGTCCACCGCCTCCCAGGATGGCTATTTTGTGGGGTGAAAAAGGGTCCTGTGGCCACCTTCAAACCATGTTTCCACCTCATATATTTTTTTCCCATTGCTTGAATTTTATCTAGATTTATCATCCTGCAAAAATAGATTATGTATTTGCATGAATGCAGATTTGTTACTGAATAATATCAGACCCAAACTATGTAATAGAAGAATTAGCTTCAGTGAATAAGGTTAGAGAACACAAAGCCTGGGATCCAAAGTCATTCAGCATCCCTGTAGACGGAAATATACATCACTTTAAATATAATATTCATAGCAAGGACACTTGGGCATTGTACCTTTTCATCCACTGGAGATATTCCAGTTAATTGTTTACTCTAGTCTTTAAATAGTTTCACAAATATCCTACATTCAAGATTAACTTTAGACAGTAGATGGCAGTAGTAATCTAAGTATAAGAAGTGAACAACATGTTGCAGATGAACGCTTACTGTGAGGATTCACAACACTAGCTACAGATGACAGCTATCGGAGAACAGTTCACAATAACAATTACAAACACCTCTCAGTTCCTGTAATCACACTCTGCTAAGAACAGCAATCTAGATAGCTTTCTTTCCTCTGCCATCAGCTCTTCAGTGAAAAGGTCAAGTCAATATGAACAATTTATCTCACCTGTTTGTAGCCTTTATAAAATCCCTCAGTTCTACCAAACCTTTGCAGGAGCAAAGTTTTGTTTTGAATTTCTCTGCTTGTGGTTTAAAAAGACTTGTCTTATTTGACTGTACATCACAATTCTACCTTCTCCAATCCTTTGACCTTGGCTTCCTCCTCCTCTATCCTATCTTCTCCAATGCCTTGATTTAGGCATTGTCAATCACTAATCTACCTTCTACAATCCTTTGACTTTAGCTTGTACCTCATCACCAATCCTCTAAGGCTTGGCTCAACATGTTGTGTCTCTAATAGCTACCCCAACCTTTCCTTTGCTTGGAGCTTCCAGCAAACTTACATTTAAAAAGGTATATTGCTTATACATGCTATCAAAACAAAGGAACAATACATAGACTATTTCTAAGTTGTGTTATATATCATTTTAATCTAGCCTATGTGTACATTATCATCTGGGAATGTACAACATGCATTTATTTTATCTCTCAGTGGATCCATGCATAAAAGTACAATATAACTATATACATACAGGGCCTGTTTCATGTTCGGATGCAACGAGCATGCAAGTTGTGTTTTAAGTTTGAATACCTGTGGATTCTCTGCATACAATTTTTTAAAAAAACCCTCATGGCCAGATAATTTTATGTGTTGGAATTAAATAATATATTACAGAAAACAAGGCTGCAAGTTGTCTTGAGTTCACATCCTAATATGACATACCTCTTTGCCATCAGTTTTGCTTTGACATCACAGAAGAATTTGATGGGCTCTTCCCACTGGCATTGGCATGCAGAGATGATTCACTACAGAACATAAGGACTTGCTTTATAGAAGCCTTTAGCAATGCTGTGACTTCAGTCCTGACTAGACTGGAAGAGTGGAGCTCACAGGTGCCAGACAACGCTCCTGTTCAGACAGCCCTTGTCGTTACATCCTCAGCGATCCATATCCTTCATCACCTTGCACACTATAATGAGCAAATGAGTAAGAGGTATGTATTCATTTTCCTATGCATATTGAGTATCCCTATTTCTCCTATAGCTCTTGCATAAGTGTAGTATTGTGTTCTGAGCTTGTGTGAACTGCACCTTTCTATTTGCGAATGCTGCAGAAATAAGGAGCATTGATCCCTAAGAGAAAATGTATACCCAGTTGCCACAGTCATGAGTGATAACAGTGATACAACTAATTGCAATACTTTTAATGTAAGGACTGCATTCAGTAGCTGGTCCGATCAACACCTAGATGGGTATGAGTATTGCTAGTTGTGCAAATGTATAGTATGCCTGTCACTGGGAACAGATGTTAAAAAATAAATAAATATAAAAAGTAAATCTGTGCATGCAGCTGTACAATATGATGGTCATGGGACAAGCAGGCCTTTTGTTATTTCAGTGTGTAAATATTCTTTCACTTACCATTATGAGAACAGAGTAAATACACAGGTCCAACTACTTAGGTGATTTTCATTTTCAGTTCCTGAGGAAATGTTTGATTGTGTTCTGAATGTGTCCTGATGAAAACCACCTGTATTACTGGATATTATTACAATTTACATCACATGCACTCGGTGTCTCCTCTTGTGATCATCCAATTTCCATAGGCCCTTGTTTCTAGCGGCTGTCCAGCGATATCAGGAGTTCATCAGCAATCTCCAGATCCAAGTTACAAATTACTGTGTCAACATTTGTGCTATAAGCCTTTTTCAGGATGCAGAGAGTCACCACTGGGATGATAACAACGCTTTTTATGAGGTGAGAGTGTAAGGACTACATTCTTCCATTATACACTGTTATAGTTCAAAATTCCTTTAATAGTGAAATATAAGTTCTACTACTCCCCTTCCTCCCAGAAAAGGCATTTATTCTATGGACAGATAGTTACCTACTGATATTGAATATGTATGTTAGCTAACAACTATATTCATATTGCGAGAACCTGTATATTGGTGTTAATGCCCCCCACTATAAATCACATATTGACTAAGCAAATACACATGGTCTTATAATTTTTAGTAGCGGGTATGCTATTTCATATATTACACAACTGCTGTTCGTGAAGTTCTCAGCATTATTAATTACTTTTTATTCTAAGGTTACTCTGTATTAGTTTAATTTTCGATATGTATTTATTTATGTGCATAATTGCATTACAAATTCACAACACTACTTGATTCTACTGTCATTCACCTTATTTTTATGTGAAAAACAAATGTTTCCATGAAGAAATACTGGATTTTTTTGTGGGGAATAGACTGTGCTTGGTGTTTTATGTAGATATTCTAATATTTACATATAATATAAAATATTAAAGTCACTAATGTAATAATTGGTTAGCTTTATATTGCTTTCTTTCACAATGATGTCTATCTGAACATGATGAGGACCACTAAATATAAAGTCAATTTGTTTTTACTTTACAGGTATAAAAACACCTTGGCTGTATAGCAGTATTTCTCAGAATTGGCCAGAGGGTTCAGTAGCAGGATGTAACTGGCCAAAGAAAGTATCCCAGGGTAGATGTGAGCTGATCATGCCACCCTAACATCCAGTCTGGTGACACCCTGCATGGCCAGACCTGCCATGTAGTTGCCCTGGACCAAGAAGAACTGTTGTGGGTTTCAGTCACACCTGAGCCTGCCACACATGCATAAAGGGTGTTCCTATCTTTGGTTGTACGTCTTTGGATACTGGAATGACTCATGGCTGGTCTGATAAAGTCCTGTTATGACAGCTTTCAGTGTGCCACTGCAATTATACCACAATAAAACACCCTCAGAATAGTCATCCCAACCCTCTCTCTGAGAGTATTTGAAAGGCACACAGGCAAAATTAACTCTAGACTCCAGGGATAGCCAGCCTAAATGAAATAGCCTATCACAATGTTGTATGTTGTAGCTACACAATGGCAAATTGAGCTGTAAAGAGTATCAAACTTGCTAAGGTGAATTTGAGGGGCTCTGCCATAAACTACATCCCCATTATCTATATTGTACATTAGCATCTGTTGCGAGGTGCACTTTCGGCCATAGATCTCAGGCCGAATTTGTTTCTGTAGTGCAAGCCCAGTTTGGAGTATATTTTGGATGTCACAATGACTATACATAAGCCAAATAGTTGGAATCAAGCAATTTCTCTTCTAAGTATTCTAATTGTAATATCAGTTCTATCTGTAGATTATGTGTAATATTCATGCAAATTTAGCCTTTGTCCTAAATAAAATTGATATTGTTTTATGAGTGTTCTAAAACTAAAGGGTAATGTCACACAGGCTATAAAAACACCAGGCATTTAAACATAATGCTTAAACGTTAACACAATGACACATAGTAATGTGTAGTGTCAGTTGCCCATTGTTCACAGTACATATGCTCACTCCTAGCCTCAATTCATTAGTATTATCATCATCATTATCATCATCAGTTACTTATATAGCACCACTAATTCCGCAGCGCTGTACAGAGAACTCATTCACATCAGTCCCTGCCCCATTGAAGCTTACATTCTAAATTCCCTAACATATACACACACACACACACACACACACACACACACACACACACACACACACACACACACACACACACACACACACACACACACACACACACACACACACACACACACACACACAGAGACTAAGGTCAATTTTTGATAGCAGCCAACTAACCTTTGGAGTGTGGAAGGAACCCGGAGCACACGGAGGAAACCCATGCAAACACAGGGAGAACATAGAAACTCCACACAGATAAGGCCATGGTCGTGAATCGAACGCATGACCCCAGTGGGCCACTGTGCTGCCCATGTATTATATCCATTTGCTGCCCTGTTCTATCCTAAACGGCTCTCTCCTCTCGCTCCACCTACGTCTTCCTCTAGTTTCTCTACACTCCTCTAATCCTCTTGAATGTTAACTCTCACAAGTTTGGCTCTCTTTACCTCCTATCTGCTCATCCTCTTTGTAATGTTTCCTTTGTTCTAGTTGTGTCTTCTTATGTAGTTGCTTTCTCTATTGTCTCATGTATAGATTTTTACTGATTCTATAGTTTTTCTTGCCCCTTACTTATCTGTATTGTACTGCACTGCAGATTATGTGGCACTATATAAATAAAATAAGATGATGATGATTGATAAATATATGAGTGCTTCCATGTTTAAAAAGCAGGTGTTGTATTATACTTGTGATTTTACCCTTGTTACATTTATTTAGCCCCAAAATACTAGTTTTTATAGCTGTGTGTGACTTTACATAAGCAGGTGCAATTGGACTATAGGTGACCTTAATCCACCCTCTACACCACAAATACTGTTTAAAGAGATCCTGTCCTCTGATTGTACTCTGCTTTTTGGTTGCTCATTTCCTTGTGCATAAAGTACTATGTTCTAAACATAAATGCCACTGTAAAGCCTGCTGATATATTTTGTTTAAGGTGTAGAGAAAAAGAGCTGTGTTGCCATTTCATCGGCATTGGTTCCTCTATACGTGGAATATACAGAATATGCATATCAACACAATAGTGGATAACTTTGAAAATTGTGTGCTTGCTGTCACGAGCCGCGGCGGTACGCCGCATCCTGGCGTGATCTAGCAGCCGGGCGCGTGCTTTAGTTTCTATGCTCTGTTATTATTCTTTGGGATTATCCTTGTGGCATAGATGTAGCAGGGTGTATGGACATCCTCCAACTGCAGGGGGAGCTCTCATTTGATTTAAACTGGTTCATTTATATTTTTATACATGCTTCCTGGTTTATGTTATTACCTATGCTAGTTCTAGCTAGTAATTAATTAGCAGCCTCCTGAGGCTGATTGTCAGCCCTGTCCTCCTCTGTCCTGATTGGCTCTTAGTACTATTTAAGACAGTGAGGTCTGAGCCTCACTGCCGGTTATAGCGTTCTGTTCCAGTACTGCTGCCTGCTCCTGTTTTTGTTTAGAGTTTGGTTTTGAAACCTTGGATTAATTACCTGTGTATGACCTTTTACCTGTACCCAGATTCTGAACCACTGCCTGTGACCCCGAACTTTTGCCTGTACCCAGATTCTGAACCACTGCCTGTGACCCAGACCTTTTGCTTGTACCCGGATTCTGAACCACTGCCTGTGACCCCGATCTTTTGCCTGTACCCAGATTCTGAACCACTGCCTGTGACCTTGACCTTTTGCTTGTACCTGACATCCTCTCTGGTGCTCTGTCCAGTCCGCTGATCTCTGGCCTGCCGCTACACTGTGTGCTACCTCCTGTACCTGTGCGCTGCCGTGTTAGCATAAACTCATGCTACTCTGAGCATAAGACCTGGGGGCATTCGAGTACCTGTGAGCATAACCAGTCTCTAGGGGAAAGGCGGCTGCTAAAGGTGAAGACCTATTCTACCTGTTATATGAGTTTATGCCGTATTGGTGGCCATAACACTTGCCTGTGAATTACCTTTAGGCCAGGTACTGACTTGCTTTGCATTTTGAGTTTTTTATCACTATTAAAAAAACACGAGAGAAAACACATGTTAACCGCCTTTGCTATGCGATTGTAACAAGGGTGGAGGCAGTAACCACATTGAATAGATGCTAGTAATGCAAGTGGGCATTGTGACATTAGGAACAATGGGCTCTATTTTCAGATCCATTTACCTGTGTTGAAAATGCAGGCAATTAACAGTAGCTACAAGGCTTTAGTGCTTTTAAACTTCTCAGTGATGCCCTACATGGGCAGCATAACAAAGAGCAAGTGGCAGATTTTAAATTAAAGTAAGTTATTTCTCTATACAGTGGTACTTTAAATACAAGATCACTAGGCAATATCAGAGGTACCAGCCTGTGCCACGCACACATTTGAATATCCACAGGTAAATTAAACTGGCATATAGATGTTACAAATAGTGAGACAAGTTGTTAGTGACGTGTTTTTACATTTGATGTATTTATGCTAGTTGGGAGTTAAAACTCTGAATTGAAGATAATTCTGTATCTTATTATTATTTCCTTACTCTAATGAAATGTCAATCTGTCTTGAAAATAAGAGTAGCTAGTTCAAAAGGATTGCAAGATATCTGAGTAAATAGGCCTGCCTAGACAGCAATCTCCTGTCTAAATGAAGTGTTATTGTATTCTGATTGTAAAAGAGCGAGATGCTGTATTGTCATCCAAATGTGCATTAACTATTGCTGTGGTTTATAGGACCTTTTTGCACAGTTGCCTCTGCATAAATTTCCATGAATGTGCCTAAATTCCCTGTGTAAAATGGTAATTATTTGTATTGGGCATTTAGTCAAATGTTATGATATTCCTCAACCATCATCTTAATTTCCCTAGATTACCCTATTACCATCCTCTACACTGCTAACGCAAGACAAAAACCTTCTGACCAACATTGCAACACACACAGCCCATTCAGTACTTTACCTTTGCAGTCTGGCTGGTCCATTGTGCAATATGATGTAGCACATGCCCTTGTGTTTCTAACTCCCATTGTCCTATAGATTGTAAGCTTTCGAGCAGGGTTCTCTTACCTCTCTGTCTGTATGTATTACCCAGTATTGTCTTATTAATGTTTGTTCCCAATTGTAAAGCGCTACGGAATTTGCTGGCGCTATATAAATAAATGTTGATGATGATGATGAAATGTACATGGCAATTACTTATACCCCCACAATGTTCTTTAATTGTTGCTATATTTTGTACTTTGATAAAAATGTATTTTAATGTTAAGTTCATGCTGGTTTTAAATAAATTTACATTCCTGAAGATGAGTGCAATGCTGTAGACCATATTATATCAGAAGGCTTTATTGCTGTTCAAGTCACTCTTAAGTCACTCTGGCAAATGTAGAAACTGTTTGGCATCAAAAATCTGATTGGACAGTCCCAACACCAGACCATACTCTAAATACATTTCTCAATGATATTTGTAACCCAGTCTTCCATGCAATTAATGTACCTTTTTTTATCAAAAGGATAAATAATTGCGAGTGTAAAGATAATATTTTGGAGGTTTATGTGATAAAGCCCAGATGTTTGTTTCTTGGTGAACAAGCTAAGTTAAATCTCACATCTGTTTATCTTGTACTAGCTTACAATAATGGCAGATGTTTGTTACAACAATGTAGTTTAGAATAACAACAGATAGGGGGAAAAATCAAATCAAGTGGGTAATTGAAGATTAGGTTTTTATATTTTAAATATTTCTTTTTTCATGCTGTTTGTAGTTTTTGTGGCCCTTTTGTATGTTCAAGGGAAAGTATAATGATATATGTATTTGTTACTGGTAGCAATGAGCAGGAGCATATTATAAAGAAAAACTTGTATTAAATGAAATTGTCAATGAATTAGTTAAAAAAAACTTAGTCGTTAGATGAAACACATTTATAATACAAAATGACAAAAATTTATAATAAAGAACAATATTTTGCTCTTTACAACCCTCATTTACCTTATCATTAACCTTTGTTTAGATAGCACCAAAATATAATACAGAGAATGTTTAATCATTCACATGAATCCCTGCCAGAGGAGCTTACAGTCTACACTAATACACACATTACCATTGACCTACCAGCTCTTTAGGATTACCAAGGATGGATTGGAGCAAAACTACAAACCTCTAGGTTTATCTGTCCTTCCTCCCTCACGTATATTAAATGTGCCTTTCAATGGTCTTTAAACTGTTGCCAGGTTGTCAAGTGTGTATGAGTCCCCTGAAAACCACCCCTTGGTCATAACTCTTAAATGACTGATGTGAACGTTGGCTGAAGCTCTGTCATTGGGAGACAGACTTGGAAAATCGTGTAGACTTGCATAATAATAATAATGTCTAATAGACCAAACCAACATATAGACCATACTGTTTTGGATTTGGTAATTTAATATTTTGTCCCATGCTAGAGTACATTACTTTGTTGATCTGTATTTGGCATTGTGTACTGATATTCTGGAATGTACAGAAACCACATGATCATTAAGATGTTTTTTCAAGAAAAGCAGACAATCAGAAATAATGATGTGGATACTTAAAGAAAACACGCAGGCCAATTTAATGGCCACATGTGTAATTAATGAGATGCAAGACTGACTTTATGCAGTCAAACAGGACCTGGAAACCACATGTCTTATAACAAATACAGGTCATTGTGACCTATCATAATGTATCTGAACAAATTTCATATGCACCACAGTCTGAGATGGATAAATTGTAAGGAAATAACTACCGCAGTAATAATAGGCTTTGCATGTTTGATCATGAGCTGCTGAGTAAACCTAGAGCTGAATAAAATCTATATTGATGAATCTCTGTTCATATTAGAATGCATTATTCTCAGCATAATAGCATGGGCTGATTTTATTTAAGAAGTCCCGGAAATTACACTAATCTTCTGATCTGGTCAGGAAGAAATGAGGTCATCTTAATCTATTAGAACATATGCCAATTCCTCATAAAGTCGTAAAAATCAGTTTTAGTGCATGTAATAGGTGAAACGTCTTGACACATCTTAAAAATGTTCCGTGGCCTATGCTCTCACATGAATACATATTTATGTGATTGGAGTTGTGTGGTTAATTTTATTCCTCTGCCCTTTCATAATACACTGGAAGAAGTTCATAAAAGTCCATTAGTAATGCTAATGAATCTACACAAATGTGGTTGCCTGAACAACTCAAATAATGTTTCTGTTAAAAAGGCATCATTGGGTCAAGCTTAACAGTTGTGCATCCGTACCGTGTTAGCTTTTTTTCTTTTTTCATTTTATGAGTCGCAAAATCTAAAGCATAAGAAATGGAACGACTTCCGTAACCTGGAGTATAATAAATCAGTAACAATAAAAATGGGATAAAGATGGGAATCCACAATGAAGCTGTATCCTATTACTGGCAGAGAAAGTCTAGATAGTCTTAAGAATTATGTTTAACCGAAAACACAAAACTACTATCATGTACAGGATTACTTATGTAGTTTGAAAAATGTGGGCCCGGGGTACATTTATTTGTGGGAAATGCATCTGCTTTTGCACCAGGGTATACTGCTTTCCATTTTGGGAAGTTCAGCCATGCAAGTATTCTTAGGCATCAAAAATAAAATAAAAAGTCTCTTGTCTTCAACTGACTACTATCATCTTTGGATCATCCCCTTAATTAATTACATCTCTTGCTGCTTAAAATAATGCTAATTGGAGCCTAATTTACATCTTAAAAAGCAATAAGTGTAAGGGGTCATTGGACTATCTTCCTTTCATATGTCACATTTGTAATTTTGAAATTTGTTTGTTTTTTTACCTTGGTAGAATTGTACTTTTAAGAGCTCTATCGTGTACAAAGTGCTCTTGGTGCAAAAGGTTGTAGAGGAAAAAGGTTCTGCAGCTAATCACTAATCCAGGAATACCAGGCACATTAAAAATTATTCAGCAAATCCACATACCTCCTCCTGTGGAAATGAGACGTATTTTACACTCCTGATCTTGATGCCATCTTGAGGCACTATGCCAATGCTTAACCATGCAGATGGGCACAACTGAACGAAATTACATCATACCACAAAATAGAACGTTTGGTTTTAGACGCTTTAGCTTGCTTGGTTTTGTATACACTGCAGTGTAGTTAAAAAATACATCATGTTTAATGCCAGTTTTGTTTTGTTTTGTTTTTTTAAAGGGGGAACGATGTTCCTTTTCTATACAGATGTGGAATTATTTCTGCTGTGGACTCCGTTATGATCTATGGACTGTGGTACCACCAGCTGATGCCCAGAAGATACTTTCAGAAGTCCTAGAGCAAACTTTGGCTTTGCTGACATTTAGATACTCCCAGGTACACCCCAACTACAAGCGGACATCACAAATACGGTAAGAGCATTTATACATTGATCGTGATGATAATAATAATTTTACATTTTTATAACTGAGAAAAGTAATACATAAGTGATATATTTAGTTCTGCCTCTTTAGAAAAGTTTTTCAAGCATTCAGCAGTCCTTTCTTTAATCATTCTCAAGTATGTACTTGGCCTTAGAATAATATACTACAGATGCAACTGGATTTTCAAGTCAAACATTTGTTTGCAGAACAGGACAAAGACAAACCACTTTTCCTATAATGTTATGTTCTGTAGAATATTGTCACTTTTGTGTGAATTTATAGATGACCAACTAAACCTTTATCCTGCTAAGGCTCATAATTCCTTCTTGTTTGTGGCACTCTTGATTGACAAGAGCAGAAACACATTCTCGGGCAGTCAGAATGCCAGTCTTCTTAGCTGTTGGTGACACTGTTGCTTTAATGCACACATCCTTTAAGAAGGATTCTGTTGCTTAATGAGGATTTAGCAGCTAGCGGATTCATTCTCCATATAGCACAGTAGCTGAGCAATTCTTCAGCAGATTTCTACCATTCAGGTTGTCTGAATGGTTACATAGAATTAGGCTTGGGATTAATGTATATTGGATATCAAAGGACAGAGAAAAGGATTAAGTGTACAGCCTTAATAGGATAGCAGACATATATAATATATTTATTTCCAATGCTATTAATTTAACTGTCAGCAGAATCTGGTAAGGAAGAGGTGACACCATAATACAGTAGTTAATATATTGTTATATAATGTTTTATATGAAATGCTTTATCCATCATTTACTTTATAATTGCCAAACTCATTTGATAGCACTATACCATTGATGAGATTACACATACATATACAAACTAGCTTAAATTCCACCCGGTAATCAGAGCTTGTGAGATGGCAGGGTTTGCTTTCCAGCAAATAAGAATGACACATGCAGGCACTGCTGCTGTGTGAACTGGGTTACCATTTGTTCAGTTCTCAGTCTGTAAATTCGAGACCCTGTCTGGTATCCTGTTCACTGTGTGGGTTCTAGTCAACCAGTGCACCGGGTATAGGCCTGCTAACTAAAAGCCATGGAACAGTGTCAGACTGATACTGTCAGTTTGATAAGTAACTAATGAAGTTGAAGCTACCTAGCTTTGTTATTAGTGTTCTTTGAGAGAGCTGCTGACTATCCAGCAAACTGTCCATTGCATAGGTAAGCTCAGGGCCGGATTTACCACTAGGCAACCTAAGCAATTGCCTAGGGCCCAGCGGTCCCCAGAGGGCCCTGCCAGGGCCGTCGGTGAGACCAACCTTTAAAAATGGACCGCTACTTATGGGCCAGTGCAATGTGCTTGCCCCCCTGGGCTAAAGTCTGCCAGCCAGCCCCTGAATAGGGGTATATGTTATGCTAAAAACTATAGTGCTATGGATTTTTTCAGGGAGGAGGCCCCAAACCAGTATCTTGCCTAGGGCCCCATGAGGTCTAAATCTGGCTCTGGGTAAACTTCTCAACAGGGCTGGGTTGGAGGAAAATGAGAGATTACCTCAGCTGCTATTTAATTCATGTATAGTACTTCCACTTTATTGAAAGTCACGATATGGTTTGCAGTCTGTAACGCACACTAACTTTTTTGCCCAGGTATCTGTACAGCAGAATTTTCAGTCCCGCAATCTCCAATATGCTTTCCTGCAATAGAGAACTGCAGACTTTACAAAAGCATGTAACTACATTGTCTTCCACCCGCCTTCCGTTTATGTGAGACAGAGCAGTATTTAATAAAGAATAGTCCTTTATGATCAGAGCCATTGCTATACTGCTGTACATAGTGGGTCTGGGTAGAGCAGTGTACAATTTATGTGATTACATACGCGCACAGTAATAAAAACAAAAACACCAAAGTGTTAGTGGTACCATACCCGATAAATCCCTGTAAAGTAATGTAATATTGTCTATTCCCATTTATCCTAGTATTAAGAATGTATCATGGGTATTGATTATAAAAGAGATTTATGTGTACAAAAGCTTTGACTGTCCTATGAAGAAGGATAGATGGGAGCCCTATGTATGGTCTCTTGTTCTTGTAATAGATATCTGGTAAATTTATCTTGTGTGGTATAAAGTCTGTATGTGATCTGCAGTCATGGATGCTAGAGGGTGTTATTACATTGTGCCGTGATGTCCCTGTAGTTGACATCATTTTGGATTTTTCACAGTGAAAGCTTTTTCTGTTCTTTTGTGTCTATTTTGTGTATACTGTTTGATGTTCAACAGGCATTCCTATTCTGTATTTATGGCAGCGAGAGTAATAATGATTATTTACATGTGCAAAATGAGGAGCAAAATTTTGCTTAGCTGAATTTAGTTTTTGACTTGCCCCCTAACCTACCCAGCTCATCCCATCAGAACATGCAAAATATTTCACTGGACACATTTATATATATATGGAATAATTCCTATTTGTTTTCCACATTGTCATTATTATTATTGTTTATTTATAAGGTACAACATAAATTATTATTATCCTTTATTTATATGGCGCCACAAAGGGTCCGCAGTGCATTACAGAGAGCATAGGATGAAACAGAACACGGCATACAGGACAACACAATAAACAAAGTGCAGTTAAAATATCAACGCTGCTAAGAACAGATACATATGGCAAAGTGGTATAAGTACATTCCAGAACACTTAGGAACTAGAAAAAGGAAGGACAGGTGGGGAGTTATCAGAGCCAGTAATAGAGATGCAAAGGCAAAAGAGACCAAGGACTGGCCAAGTGACGAGGTGCAAAAATTAAACTGGGTGCCGAAGGCTAAGGTAACAGGAGGAGGAGGAAACGAGAATTAGTGGGCCCAGCTCGCGGGAGCTTACAATCTAAAGGGAAGGGGCGCACCAACAGAAAAAACATATTGGCGAGTCAGGGTGAGGGGACTAGAAAGCTAATGGGAGAAATAAACAAGAGCAGGTTGTATGAGCAACTGAGGAAGAATGAGGATGAGAAATCTGCAGTGCTGCACAAAAGGAAGCAGAAGAGTTATAACAAAAACTATATAACAGGCAAAAAAAACGACATACAGGGAGCAAAACAACATAAAACATCATAAAAACTGGAAGCATACAAGCAAAATACACTGCATTAGATGTAGAAGGTGTTATATCTAGGTAGCTTAGTGAACATTCAGGATGTAAGAGAACAGGGATATATACATGGATGAGATGGGAGCAAGCTAGAAAACAAGAGGAAGAAGGGCACAGCTCATGAGAGCTTAAAATCTAGTGGGGTGAGATTGAGGAGGAGGAGGAGGATTGGTAGGCTTTGATAAACAGGTAACCTTTAAGGAGCATTTGAAGCATTGGAGGCTGGTGGAGTGCTTGATTGGATGTCGGAGTGTATACCATAGGTATAGAGCACAGGAAAAGGTTGGAGATGTGGAGCAGGGGTGGAGCAGAGGTAGGGTGAGGAGTTTAAGTTGGATTCTATAGGCGCTATAAGGAACTAGTGTCAGGATTGGCCGAGACGGGAGGAAGATCTGCGACAGAGGAAAAACAGTCTTGTTACTCCATTGAGGATGAATTCAAATGGGGAAAGGGCGGGTAAGAGGGAGTCCAGAGAGTAGAAGTTTGCAGTAGTTGAGGTAAGAGATATTGAGAGAGTGGATAAGATTTTTGGTAGCATTAAGGGTGAGGAAGGGTATAAAGGGAACGGATGTGGAGAGTGAAAGAGAGGGAAGAGTCGAGGATGACAGCGGATTTGAGGAACATGGCTGACATGTGGCTTATGGATTGACCCTGCTCTAAATACCATGGTCTAATTAATAAACACTGAGAATAATGTTTGGTTACTTTGAGTTATTAATGCAAAAAAATGTTGTGTTTCTAAGCTGTGCTGCATGCAGGAATCACATATAAAGCAGTGTAACAAACATCATTCATCAGTCTTGTGGGATGTAATATACTGAACATTTATATAGAACACATCAAATTTAAGACCACATTACATGACTTATTGGTGTAGTCTTTATGTTCCTAAAAAACACATTGTAAACTATTAGTTAGCTCTGTCTGAAATTGTTAAATTAATATGTCATGTTGCTCTTACAGTAGCTTGTTTTATAAAACAAAATAACAAATGCAACAAAAACAAAGTGATATTTGCTGTTTTGAATCTGATCTTATGTCTTTATTTCACACACATTTGTATTATATTACATTTATGCACGCCCATTTTTTGTCACTTTCTTATAATATTTGTGCTGTTTGTTATGAATACACTTTAGCATGTGAGAGGTTACAAGCTAGTGTAAGAAAGGAATTTGATATTCCTGTTACCACATATGTGCCTTATAACATAATGTAATAAACATTTATATAGAATTTTCATGGCGAACACTTAAAGTATGTATTATACGCATTAGCATACCCACTATTGTACATAATAGATATTGTAGTATTTTGCTTTTGCATAAGTCCTTGGTCTGTGAGTTTGCCACTCTGGTTACAAACTACTGAGTAAAAGCTAATTTCCATTCCATGAGAAATGCAGAGAATGTTATTGTTAAATATATAAAAATAAAACAAATGTTGATACAGATGGAGCAGATGTAACTTCACATTCTCGATTTATCATGTTGTAGTTGTCTCAGAATGTCACGGCTACAACCTATTAATTTCAATGGAAGATGTCTCAGATTGGGACTAATTGATGATCCAGGTGAACTAAATGCTGCAGTAAAGGTTGATCCATCTGTAGTTAACACGTCATTTACAATGAAAGGAAATATAAATAGTGTCTAAGTACAGGAAAGTGCCAAGTACTGGTACTGGAGGCGGAATGATGTTATGTCTGCATATTGCATATTTACTCTATTTATGTTCAATATGTAAAATAGAATGGAGTTGTCATGCTTCATCATTTAGTAATGCAGTGTTTATATTTCCTGCAGAGAAGTGAATAAAACGTTCTTAATAAATCAAGCATTGATGTGTTACAAATGCTTGCTGACATTTTGATGTACAGTACATACTAATGTATTGGGATTGCTTTGCAGTTTATTTATACATACACTAAACACCACTACACTCCATGATCAGACACCTCTAATTATTCATTGATTTGTGTTCTATGTGCATGCTGCTGCTTGATTGAAAACTTTTTAAAGTAAGATTTGATTTACACATTTCTTATTCTGGCAGTAAAACAATGCCAACAAGAAGCACACTCAAGACTCAAATCAGTGTTCCTTCTCCCTTTAAATAAACATATTAATAGATAATACAAGAGCATTTGATCATATGTGTTTAACTGACATCTGCTGCAAAATGAATGTCCCATTTAACCTTATTTAATAAAAGGAGCAAAATAAGGGTCCAATATTAAACTCAAAATACACTTACACTTGATTAAATAAGCCTAGTAATGTATTTTTAAATTCTTTATTAATTCATTTTCAAGATTAAAAGAAAAACGTTTTTCCCTATATGGGAAATTAACCTAATAATGATGATAAATGCATTACATGCCCTATTCTAAATGTAACAAAGTCATCATTTGGCGTCCACTTCCATATGTTCTCATCTCTTCTTCTGAAGCTTTTGCATTATAATGTTATGAAGTAGTAAACAAAATACAAAATTCTCCATCTCTCCTTAAAAGCCTAACTTTTTTCTGCCCCGCCTTCTTTACAAGCTCTTAAATTCTTCTGTATGCCTTATCTCTCTCACAGATTGTAAGCTCTTCAGGTCATGGGCCTCTACCCTGCTGTCCCATATATGTTCACACTGTTGTGTTTATGGGAACCCCTTACATTAATTTGTAAATTCTTGTTTGAAGCTCTGCATACTCTTGTGGACCTAAGTTATTATATATGTACATCTGTGTAGCTGCTAGATAAGAGGTAAGCTTCCTTATACCTTTAAAACCATGTAACAATGAGGTACTGCTATTTGTTTAAAATTAGTTTTTCTGGAATCAGAAAACCTAATTTTTGTACAAACCCATAAACATATTTTTTTTTCTTTGTTTATATAATTTCAGCATTGATGTCCTGGCTATTCTTTCATGTGTGGAAAACTTGCTGTGGTCAGTATGTAGCACAAGTCAAGAACTCGTATCTCCAACACAAAATCCGACAGATATGATTTGTAAGATACACAATCACTGTAACCACCTGATGACGATACTGACTGCCCTAACGGCACCATTGGAAATCTTGATGCAGTAAGTATTTTCCCTGAATTTATGGAAGAAATGCAAAATTAAAACTGGCCTACGTTGATATTTGGTCATACAATATTATCACTTTTCAAAAGTTTGAACACTTTCAAAATGTGTCCTGTGTAGATGGCAAACCATAGTTTTGGAAAATGTGACTATGAATTATCAGATTAGTGAATATGTTTTGTAATCTTGTGATCCATATAAGTATGAATGTTTTAATATATAAGGCCCAAATTGTTATGCATAGGATGGCCGCTTATTTCCATACGAGTGTTCTGGACAAATGTTTGATATCTGTGTTTTCCAAAATTGATCACCAACCTGTTTATTCAGCAATCAAATCATTCTTCCAGAAATTAATAAACCAACAAATGTGTGTACCAAGCATGCTTTATTTTATTGTGCAACCAATGTTACATGTAATGTCCAAGGCTTTTTGTCTCTTGTTATTGATTATGTATTTGTAGTAAATGGTGGTCAATACTTACACGAGTCCAGCACCTGAAGTCCTGCTTTGTACCATTGTCTCAATAGCTGCCATAAAATATAGGTGTCACCCTGTTCTCTGTCTCTGCTTCACACTCTCTGTGAATATTGTTTTACATTGATCTCACTTGTTCCTTGATTAATACCTAGATCTAAAGGTGCTTTGATGTGGAAAAAATGCACTGGGTGATTAAATTGATGTTTATCTGGTTTTACCAAGGTGAAATTCTTGAAATGACTGTCACAGCAACACAGGATTGGTAACTTTCTTGTATATACTGAAACTGAAATGCCTTACAATGTAACTGTACCTAAGAAGTACTATTACCCTACAAACCCTATTTCAGTTTCTAAATTGACACCTTTTTGAATCTTTCTTTCTACTGTTTGTCAG
Source organism: Mixophyes fleayi (assembly GCF_038048845.1). Classification (NCBI taxonomy): domain Eukaryota; kingdom Metazoa; phylum Chordata; class Amphibia; order Anura; family Limnodynastidae; genus Mixophyes; species Mixophyes fleayi. Next base: position 395,274,279 of record NC_134402.1, on the reverse strand, counting down.
TGCCTGTGTTATGAATACACATCTGCTGATAAGACCCCAAGATCCTGATTATGGGGTCTTCACCTTTTGTAGACACCTTTCTCACAGAACGCTCTTCACCAGTACTGCCATGCAGAGCAGCAGTTAACAGGCAATACCTCCCTAATTTCTCATAAATTGGGACAAAGCTGTTAAATCAGGACTGTCCTCCTTAAATTGGGACTGTCGTGGGGGGGTATGGATTAGCAGGGAGCAGGATAAAGACAGGGACACAGAATTCTGGTGCAGTGTACAGAGGCAATATCTAAAGGCAGGGATAATAAGATGAGAACAGGAGCTGTCAGTAATCTGAGAGTGAGTTGTGAAACAGGCTGAGGGCAGGGCTGGCAGTTTACTAAGAAAAATCCAGGATAAGTTCAAAAGGCAGGCGGCAGTCAAAATCAGGGTAAGTAAATGGTCTGGGTCATACAGGAGTCAGTATAATTCACATCAGGATTTGCATGAACAAACAGACTGGGTTGGACAGATCTATAACTAGCGCTGGTGGTGGGGAGAGAGAGGTGGTATATAAAGACTGAACAAACACTAGGAATCGGGCACTCCCATAGAGTTAATTAGACTGCACCTGAGTTGAATAGAAAGGCAGAGCAGCTACTTCTGCTGCTCTGCACCCATCTAGACACAGAAAAATCAGTCAACAGAGCAAGGACGCTTCCTGACATTGTCTAAGCAACCAGAAGAGAGTGAGGCGGTGCATGAGACCGCTGATTGGACCTTAGACACCGGTTACCATTACTTGTCAACCAGCTAAGTGAGCAGCACTGTCCACCACTGTTTCTAACAGCGTGTACAAGAACCGTGAGGGAGTGTCCTCTTTGGGGTCTGTGTTATAGAACCCCCCACGGCTCTTATAGTTAGGACAAGATAGGATGTTTGGTAACAATTATGGTTTAAGTGGAGATGCCCTTTTATGGCTAAGCTGAAAGTCCTATAGGACTAGGGGAGCCTGACCAAACAGAATATCCAATTTCAGTAATGTCCATTGTTTTTAATATCTATTCACCCATTTTCGGTATTTGTTTTTGTGACTGGATCACTTATAAATAACTTATGGTATAAATGTATTTAAAGGAAATAGTGCAGGGTGCTTATTTATATAATTGCCAAAGTACTTATTTCTGATACTGTATATATTTTGATATGGGAAATCTTTATTTCTGAGACCAGGGGAGAAAATTTTTCTTTTTTTTTCTGTTTTAACCTTGCTAGAGGAAATGCATCATTTCTGCCATCTATATCTGACACAATAAGCCGTTGTTTACAAAGTCTTTTGTATATCTTAGTCTAAGGAAATGCCTTGTTTGGGGTTTGCAACTTTTCTTGGGGAATTATTTTCTTTGGAGGAAATTAGACCTTTTGATGTCAGAGTCCAATACCCCTTAAGGGAAAGGAAGGGGTAGTTAGACTTGCTGTCAGATGTCCACTGTGTCCAAGATAAGATGCAGGAAGTCACAGCAAGGTTTTAGGATATCACAGATAAGCGTTAATATTGTTAGCTTTGCATTGCATGTAAATCCATGTTTGGGTAAACAAATTGCATCCTGATTATAAAAATAGTCTGTGAGGCTGTGTCTAAAACTGTATAAAAAGAGAGCCCTTGTACACTGAAATGTATCATTCTAATGTTCCATCTGACCTGACCACTGATACCTTTAATCAGTGGAACTGTCCTTGTCAGGACACTTGAGCAAAATAAACATCACGTTCTGCTTCAAGCCCCTGCTTGACAACTTCTTCAATATTGCTGTAATCCTGTGACCTACAGATTAGAACCAAAATTGAACCCGTTTCCGGCTGTCTGAGGTTTGGACCCAGCTCTCCAGTACCACTGCTCTGCTGCTATTCAGCAGCTCTGGCCAGTGTAATAGCCAAGGGGGGATCCATCCACAGCACCCTGATCCATAGTAAGCGGTCAGGGGTACCAGCCAAGGTGTACCAGCAAGGGGGTACCCTAGCAGCGACAGTTACCCAGAAAGAAAGTGGTTCTGGATGCCATAAAGGAGTCCAGTGGTGGCAGCAGACTCCTCCTACTGCTGCAGCAAAGTAAGCCCAGCCGGTTCCCAGCAACAACAGACAGGGTGGCATAGATGGTCACAGTTGTGTTTTACAAAATTTTAGGGTTTTATATTTTTATATATGTACACTTTTTCCTAGATGGGCACGAGTCATGGAAATTATTTATAACGCTGTGATCAGTGTTAGAAAATGAAAATGTCAGAATCATCATCAGCTATTTATCCACTAATTCCGCAGTGCTGTACAGACAACTCACTCACATCAGTCCCTGCCCCTTTGGAGCTTACAGTCTAAATTCCCTAACATACACACACAGACAGAGAGAGAAAGAGACTAGTATTAATTTTGAGAGCAGCCAATTAACCTACTAGTATGTTTTTGGAGTGTGGGAGGAAACCTACACAAACACGGGGAGAACATACAAACTCCACACAGATAAAGCCATGGTTGGGAATCAAACTCATGACCCAGTGCTGTGAGGCAGAACTGCTAGCCATTAAGCCACTGTGCTGCCCAGAATAATTATTTGCAATTATAAACAATAATTGCTTTTAGAACATGATGGGTCTAATTCATGTCTGAACGCAACTTGCACTTAAGTTGCATTTTTAAAAACGGCATGCAACTTGAGTGTAGTTCAGTCCGTATTCAAATCCAAACGTATCTCAATTTGAATCTGGGTGAAAGTACGCTCTGCCTAAACAGTATTTGCTGTATGTAGACACACAGAACAGATTATAGTTTACGCACAAGTGTAAGTACAATAAGGTCACATTATAACGCATAAGTTTTGTAATATCATTAAATAAAATTACAACTCTTAACAGCATAATCATTTTTATAAATATTTATTTTCATACATAATTTTACATACTTTTACATTAATTACATACAGATGTTTTCAATGCATACTGTACATACAATGCTTTTAAATAATATCTTAGATGCATTCAGTCGTTCTGTGATACCTTCTGCCACTCATATGTGTCATTTTTAAATCAAGCACTATGTAGTGTCAGTCATCACTATCAGTCTGCATTTACACCTGTCCTATACTGGATGTAAAAGATATGGGTGAAAACACCCGTGCATACGACAAACACAGGACTTGAATCAGCTGCATCAGCGTTGGAACGCCCTTCCTGGACATGGCCTTGGTTCAGTTGTGTCATTTATATTTGGACATGAATTGATGCAATTACATTCATTGTAGTAATGTCCATTTCTGGGCATGTGCAGAGTTACTTCACGCAAGATACCCAAAGGAAATAGACATACTTCTGAACATGAATCAGGCCACATATTTTCTTTGCTGAGATAAAATAGGCCCTCATTTAGAGTTGGACACATTTGCCACCAAACATACGTTTGTATGTACGTACGTACGTACGTACGGGGAAAAAAGTGTTCTTATGTGTGTATGCAACATGGACATAACTCTAAAACAGTAATTCTTGTGTCAGATTTCTATCCCTTTATTTTTCAACTGTTTAATTTTTGTATGTAATATATTATATGTTTTATTATATCAATCTGCCCTTTAACTTTTTATATTAAATCTAAAATTTAAGAAGTTTTTATACAGTAACGCAGGCCTGGCCAACCAGTGACTCTCCCAGTGTTGTGAAGCTACAAGTTCCAGCATGCCCTGCTAGGTATTTTCTGGGTTTCTACTGGCAAATCATGCTGGGGCTTGTAGCTTCACAACACCTGGAGAGCTACGCTCTAACAAATCTATAAGCCTTTTTATGAAGATACATGGTTATGCATGTTGACCATGTTAATACTGGTGTATGAATCTGCACAAAATGGCACTCCCTCACAGAGATGCGCTCTCTGCTGTGTCCGCGTCACCGAGGTTGGCAACGATAAGGGTACGGGTATGTGACAGAGAGGGTTATTTCCCACACCTCTCCTGCATATGGACAGATGAAATCACACAGAGTCTGCAGGTACCGGCTGCAGACAGGGTAAAGTTATTGCAGACTAAGGACTAGATTCACTAAGCTGCGGGTTTGAAAAAGTGTGGATGTTGCCTATAGCAACCAATCAGATTCTAGCTTTCATTTATTTAGTACCTTCTACAAAATGACAGCTAGAATCTGATTGGTTGCCATAGGCAACATCCCCACTTTTTCAAACCCGCAGCTTAGTAAATCTAGCCCTAAGACTCCTAATTTGAACACACACAGGTGCACCAGATGGGTGGGATTAGATTATTTTCTTTATTGGTTAGTAGTGCCTGGGAGGGAATAAAAGCATGTTTGTTGTTGGCGTGACGACCGATCCCAGGTAGTTGGCAGGTGACTAGGCAGGATGACTATGCCTTGCCAGAGTTAAAGTCTCCTCTTGTCTTTCTGTCAAAAGAATGCTGTGTTACATGTGATGTGAACAATAAAAACACAGTTACTACATAGAAACATATCTTTATCCTTATCCTAGTTCTTTGTAAGGATGTCCTTATGTTTATCCCATGCATGTTTAAATTCCTCTACTGTATTATCCTCTCCCACCTCTGGTGGAAGCATATTCCATTTATCCACTACCCTTTCTGTGAAGTAGTTTTTCCTCAAATTTCTGCTGAACCTACTACCATCTAGTTTCAGTGCATGTCCTAATATTTCTCTTTCTTCGATGAACGTTTCTGTCCTGTACTTGTTAAAACCCTCTTTATATTTGAAAGTTTCGATCATGCCCTCCGGGGCCCATCTCTTTTCTTTGCTTCAAACTATACATATTAAGATCTTTTAGTCTTTCTGGGTAAGTTGTGTGCTGTATGTCATGCACCATTTTAGTTGCCCTTCTTTGTACAGTCTCTAATGTATTTATATCCTATTCTAGATGAGGCTGTACCAATGATCTATACAGTGGCATTATTACGTATTTCTTTCTGCTACCGATTCCTCTCCCTATGCAACCAAGCACCTAACTTGCCTTTCTCATTGCTTTTGTTACATTGCTTACCTGCCTTTAAGTCACCTAAAGTAGTGAATCCTAGATCCCTTTCCTCCTCGGTAGTTTCCATTATAGCACTATTAATACTATATTTATTAGCCTTTGGGTTTTTGAGACCCAACTACATGATTTTGCATTTTTTGGCATTAAACATCATTAATCTTTTGTTTGACCCCTCCCGGTGTGTCTACCCTGTTGCATACGTTTGTGTCATCTGCAAAAAGACATTCTTTCCCTTAAATACCATTTGCAATGTCACCAATAAAGATGTTAAAAAGCACTGGTCCAAGTACAGATCCATGAGGTACTCCACTAGTAACCTTTCCCTCCTGTGAATGTACTCCATTTACTACAACTCTGTTTTCTATCCTGCAAACAAGATTGTATCCATTCAACCATCTTAGAATCCAATCCCAAGCTTTCAAGTCTATTTAACAATACAGAAGTGGAAGTTGCTCAATCAATTTAGGGGCTCATAGCAGGTGCTTCAAAGGGTGAGGTTATCCTGAAAGGAACAAACACAGAGAAAAATTCCCCAGCACACTGCTATAACCAGCAAAGTAGCTGCCATTTTTACTTATACATAAAAATGCAAAAGTCTCAGTTGCACACATTTGCAAATGTATGTTAAGCCACCCGCCATTCCACGGCGCTTTTGCTCATAGGGTGGTCCTAACTCTAAACAGTGAGAGTCCCATATATTTGGGCCATACATATGTGTTTGTAAATTGAGAGCTAACTTACCAAAGAAGCCTCCAAATGGCAATACAGCACTAGCACACCCCATCAGCTACTGATACCAACATGCCTCTCAAACAAACAATACAGAAGTGGAAGTTGCTCAATCAATTTATAGGCTCATAGCAGGTGCTTGAAAAAGTGGGGTTATGCTGAAAGGAACAAACACACATAAAAATCCCCCAGCACACTGCCATTATAGCACCATTAATACTACATTTAGCCTTTGGGTTTTTGAAACCCAACTGAATGATTTAGCATTTTTTGGCATTAAACATCATCAATGATTTGTTTTACCCCTCCCGGTGTGTCTACCCTGTTGCATATCTTTGTGTCATAAAGGCATACTTTCCCTTCAATACCATTTGCAATGTTACCAATAAAGATATTGAAAAGCACTTGTCCAAGTGGTAACCTTTCCCTCCTGTGAATGAACTCCATTTACTACAACTCTCTGTTTTCTATCCTGCAAACAAGATTGTTAAATTAACTTGAAAGCTTGGGATTGGATTCTAAAATGGTTGAATGGATACAGTCTGCGATGTGGGACAGTTATCCAAATAAGTAGTGGTTGTGTCCTGTGAACTGTCGGATATCAGAATCACTGATAATAACTATAGATTTAATAATAATAGATATTTAATAAAAGCTGAGGTTTACTGTGCATTTCCACCCAAAAGCTACACACATTTATTATTATTATTATTATTATTATTATTATTATTATTACCTTTTATTTATATAGCGCCACTAATTCCACAGCGCTGTACAGAGAACTCACTCACATCAGTCCCTGCCCCATTGGGACTTACAGTCTAAATTCCCTAACACACACACAGACAGACAGAGACCGACCGACAGACAGAGACAGACACACAGACTAGAGTCAATTTGTTAGCAGCGAATTAACCTACCAGTATGTTTTTGGAGTGTGGGAGGAAACTGGAGCACCCAGAGTAAACCCACGCAAACACAAGGAGAACATACAAACTCCACACAGATAAGGCCATGGTCGGAAATTTAACTCATGACCCCAGTACTATAAGGCAGAAGTGCTAAACACTTAGCCACCGTGCTGCCCCACATCACAAAACTTATCCAGGCATCCATTTTGGTAGGTGAATTTTTAAGATACTATTAACAGACCTTGTCCACAGTGAAAAGGAGGGTAATTTAGGAACTCTACTATAGCGGTATAAAACTGCTATAGTGATAATAACATGTGTTCTCCTCTTGTGTGTGCTCCATTTCCTCCACCATCCAGGACACACTCCTCACTTCCACAATTATCAGCCCAGTGTCTCACACTCCTATGTATCTAGGACACAGAAAACTCCTGAACAACATAAAAATGGTTCCTGAGAAGAGTAACACTTTACAGGAAGCGGCGAGGCCCTCATCTCACCTGAGGATATTGCAAAATGTCATGCAATTAAACTGTTCAATTTTACAAAGAAAACTGTAGGACAAAATGTAAAACCATTTTCTATCAAACCTAGCATGTGAAATAAAATCTTAAATCAATCCTCAGCCAAGACTGGGTTTAAGTAAATCTAGTGTGTTTTTTTAACATTATAATGGTAAATGTATAGTAATAGATTCCTTTTAAGGTTACAGAGAATCTTCAGCAGCTTGGCTTCTCTGTATTGGTGCACATTTTATTAAGTAACATGGATAGACGCTTGACAATCTAAATCTGATGTAAGTTGATGAGTGGCAGAGAAATATAGCCACCTGACAATAACTGTACTTAATCAAAGCACTGGATCCAGCATTCCTTACAAAATTCACAGAGCCCGAGTATAACTTCTAAAACATATGCTCTTCTTACCTGAAATACTCCAGTTCAAGACCCCTGTGCGTGGTAAATCTGCAAATACAGCAAAAAATAGGACAGCTGCTTGAGGGAAAAGGAATATCTTCTTTATTGTGGCAACTATGATAATATTATAGATCTTTCCAGACATCATATGGATAGCTTTGAGTACAAATCTTTGTAAGCCTGTAGAGTTTGAAAAGTTTTATTGTAGCACAGGCGAGATATAAAAATTGGATTGCATTTCGCAAAATCACAATTTCACCTGTCTATTCAGCCTATCTTTTGCATAAATTTCTGCAATGTCTGTCTACTCTGGGTTTTAAATATGGCCAAATTACTGGAAATTTCCTCCTCATTTGAGTACTATATTTTCGTAAAGCCGAGTGCAATTGTTAGCACTCATGAGTGATTTTACATCTGTCCATGATGTATAAACAAGAAAGGACATACGAATAGTGATCAGTACATCATTATACACATGGCACTGCCTATACTTACTACACGGAGTCCAGACACTGAACAGAATCTGGTTGCAGGATGCTTTACTTTACACAGAGCCATTACATTATATGTGTCAATACTATACACTATCTGTACACTAATTTGTTCTCTATTCTGTTTACACTCTTGAATGTACTGTACTCGTTCGTTCCCAACAATATGCAAACTGTTTTTTTGGTTTTTTTTAAATCTGTCCCCTTCGTTATGTTATTAATAGGTGTATTACTCCAGTGAGCAGTACTGACAACATACAGGAATTCAATCAGCCGCGTTACTTGAAAAAGTAACGCAGCCTGTGCATTATTACCGTTATTACGGTAATAGTGTGCGTAAATACCATTATTGCGGTAGTTTTAACCCCGGCTTTTTGCTCCCTGAGCTGCGAGCAGAAAGCCGGGTTAATCTTACCGTAATAACAGTAATAGCTTTAGCGCTGCGGTACTTCGGGGGGAATTAAATCCCCCCCTGGGGTATGAAAAACAATAGGTTGTTCTAGCATGTGCTCCTCTGTCCAAGTAAATCTGATAACCTGTTTATTGTTTGTACTGTATTTATGTCTGCAAATATAACTCATTTGTTTTATAGCAATGTTGTATATATTATTTTTAGTGTATCATTTATGTAATGTCATTGTAGGGCCATCAAGAATAATGCTGCCACATTTCATGGACACTCTTCAGAAGCAGCACCTCAAGACTTATTATACTGGCTTACTTTTATTAATCCGAGCATGTTCCCTTCTTCATCTAAGTAAGTGTCTTTCTATTTATTACAGCTTGTTTTGGGGTTTTTTTTGGGGTTTTTTTTTCAATGGTAACCTCAGTCGAGTTCAGTGGCGGATCCAGGGGGGGGGGCGATTGGGGCGATCGCCCCCCCTACCAGGGGCTTGCTGCCGACAGCTGCACACTGTGCAGGTCAGTTCAGCAGTGACAGTATGCTGCCCGGCTGCTCAGAGCAGCGGGACAGCACACTTTCACTGCTGAACGGACCTGCACATACTGTGCAGCCGTCGGCAGCCTTAGAACACAGAAAGGGGCAGGGCCTAAATCCCCCCCCCCCCCCCCTAAAATCGCCCCGGGTAGGGCAAATGTCTGGGTCCGCCCCTGGTCGAGTTTTGGCAGTAAGTTGTTTACAGTGCATTACATTTTAGTTAAATGACCACTAAACCCCAATATTGAAATATTCAGATGTGAACCATGAAGGTAAAATGCGTTGGTTCAGTATGACAGCGACTGTTAACAACAGCTCTGTTAAAAGCACAGTATTACCTCCCCACTCCATTACAATCTGCTGAAGCTGCTCCCATTTCTTTAGGACTGTGTCCTGATGGGATCTTATATAGATCTGAAATCTGAGGCTGAGGCTGAGAGCTGCTGTGATATCAATGCCCCAGTGTATGAATCACATGTATCAACTAGTCACAAAGGGAATTAGGGCAAAGCAAGTCTGCCTAGCAGTCGGTCACTGCTTGTTTAGTTAGAGAAACACCACTTGTAATGCAGTCATCCAGCCTGGTATCAAGGTCACCAAATGTGAAAAATTACAGGCCAAAGCTGCCAAAAATCTGTTTTGTTCACACAAATAAAAACAGACAAAGAAATAATAATGGTGCATAGTGGAGGGTGCACCTCTTTGCTCCATTGCATCTCGTTTATGTTACTTATGCCCAGAGCTCATCAGATAGAGCATGTGAGACTAAACCTTAACAACAATAAAGTAAATATCATTATTAGAAAATCTAAAATTATTTTATTTATCATAACAAATAAAGACATTATTTTGCTTTATTATTTAAATGAAAACAGCATTAACCTCTAGACTTGGATGATGCACAAGCTGGATACATGCAACTATGTGCAAGATTAGCTGACCAACAGTTTGGCATAGTGATTGGTAATATCAGTTGGAGACTGCTGCTGGACAGCACCATATTCTGGAGGAACAACACTGAATAGGATATCACAACTTGTCTGTCTCACACGGTTTATAAGAGACTTAGGGCATTTGAACTCTACTTTTATTAAATGGTGACAATTAGAAGTTTTTTGTCTAATCTCCACAGTCATTTTGGAACCAACCAATCATGAGCTGTAAATAGCATTACTCCCATAACCCCAACATTTCTGAAATATGATGGATATGTTTTGGTGCATATACTAATAGCAGGATGGGCTGCAAAATCCCAGAATTGGAGAAACTCTTCACAAACCACTATGGCTAAAATTCAATTTAACTTTGAGATGGAACCGATAGGTATGCCCTATTTCTCCTCTGCTTCCTCCCCTCTTATCAAATGGTTCAAATAGCATGAGTGTGTCACAGATGGGGAAGGTTCAACTAATATTTGGTCAATTAGAATCTCAGACCCCCCTTATTTCAGTTAAACTGAATCTCCTCGTTTTCACTTATAATATTATTTATTAGTATGCCAGCTAGGAAAGCTTGAAATGTTCTGTTTTAATTTTCTGAACCCCCTCAATTTATTTATTTTTAAATGTCAATAGAAATTTTTGATACATCAGTTGTGCATTTCTGGAAAACATTTAAATGCTTTTTCTTTCTCTGATTAAAGCAGGAATACCAAATAGAATATGTTTTTATCTTTAAATAGCAAGTTAAGTACCTTTTAAGTATGCATCTGAGCTGTTCTTCTACAAATCATTATCTCCTTTTCGAAAACTCTCTGGAGGGTACACAGTTTTAGCTGGCACACAATTTTAGCTGCCAAATCCAGACACAGTCCGTCTACTACTCAGACACAGGTGTCACGAGCCGCGGCAGTACTCACAGCCGCCGCGGCTCGCTTCCTTCCTGCCTCAGCGTCCCGGCCGTCACCATGACGACCGGGATGTCACTTCCTTCTAACTCCCGATCGTTGCTAAGGCAACGGCCGGACGCCCAGCACTGTAGCGCCGCGTCCCGGCAACAGGGGACAGCTGGGCGCGTGCGCAGGGAGATCTAATAGCCTGCTGGCTATTAGACTGTGATTAATTCATTAATCAGCTCCTGGAAGTATTTTCAGAGCTAGACTCTGATTGGCTCATCTGTACATTTAAGGCAGTGAGGTCTGCAGCCTCACTGCCGGTTATAGCGTTCTGTCCTCAGTCCTGCTGCCTGCTTGTACTATCCGTTTGGTTCCTGCTACCTTGGATTTGACTACCCGTGTTTTGACCCCTGCTTGTTCTTGGACCTGTGACCCTTCTCTTCTGACCTCGACCTTTTGCCTGGATTTCGGATTTTGCTTCTCTGCCTGTGTGTCTGACCCTTCGCTTGTCTCTGGATTTTTGCATCTGTGCTTGTGACCCTTTGACCTAGGATTCTTCTTTACTATTGCCCACCAATCAATCCACTCCTGGGTACTCCTTTAAGCCAGTATACGTTACTCAACCCTCGGTCGGCCCGCAGCCCAGTCTGTCCCCACCACTAGGGGCTCCAGCGAACACCGGGCCTTCAGAGTAGTCCCCGAGTTTCACTGTACTGGCTTGGGAGTTCCTAACAACAGGTTCACAGCTCTCTGCATGTCATTTAATGGCGGATGGGGTGTGGGGGGGGGGGGGGAGGTGTCTCATTGCTCTGAGCACAGATAGGCATTCCAAAGCCTCTCTGCTCACTAAATCATGTGCCATCTGACTGTGGTTGTCATGATAATCTAGCCACTCAACAGGATTATAAATAATTAATAACAGACTGAATAAAAAAAACAAGAGACAATGGTAAATATAACATTCTTCTTATAACCTGCCATAGTGATTTACGTTAAAAAGACACATCTAATTTTTTAATGACATTGTTGCTTTAATATTCGCTTTAGTAATAAAAAAATATGAGCATGTTCTGATTCATGAGCTTTTCCTTCTTTCGTTATGATGCTCATCTTGTTCACACGGAGCTGTGAGAATGAGCTAGCATATGCCTCTCCATATGTCTAACATAGAACCACTCCATACAGCTATTGGTGGTCGCTCGGTGGCCAAGGTTTTTCTTACAGCATGTAATTTCTCCCCTTAGAGCGAATCACTTTGCTGTATTTCAAACTGCATCTAAATTAATTGCCAGGAACTTGTATATATTGCAACTTGATAATTCTCCATCTGTTTGAGGATGTAATAATCTATAAATTACTTTTTATTAATTCTTTTTAAACAGATGCATTTGGAAAGTTTCATGTGTTTGTATTTTTTTTCTCCAAATGTTGCATAACACATAACGTCATTTACAGCTACTGAATTTTGTTTCTTGTTTGCGGTGGGATTTTTAAATTAAAATCTTAAATTTTCCCATTAGGTAAAAAATAAAAAAATATGAATTTGTTTGAATACTTAAATAGTCATGTAATGTACTATTATTTTTTGCTTTGTTTATTACATTCCCTGTCAGTTTGAGCTAAAAGTGTCGATCCACAGAGCAGTATTTGTTTAAATCTTTTTAATATTTCTTAAAATTCAATGCACTTGCATAACGTGATAGAAATGTGACTTTTGTTTTGAAATATTTATTGAACATTAAAATAAGGTTAGGAGTATAGAATAAAGAAGGGGAAGGTAGAGAAAGAATGTGGGGTACAGCACCAGTTCAATGATTTGTTACATTGTGTAAACACAGTATCAGGTTTATCAAATACAGGCAATACGATCTCCACATAATAATAATAATAATATTTCCACATGGTTAACCCTCCCCAGAGGTGCATGAATATATACCTTAATATTATGGTTTCTCTATATATTTTCCAGGCTGCTGCAGCCCATGTGGGCTTAATTATGTGTCTGGTGTTTTTAGAGTTTCCATCATACATTTAATTTAGTTAAATAATGTCCAATAGAGGGTTCTTCCAAGTCTGCACGAAAGAAGCAGTAATAGTAAGCAGTATTTGGGTAACTAGATAACATACTGGTCCTGGCCAAATCTGATAATATGCCGAATGGGCCTGCGGGATTAGGGGGAACCTAGAGTTTAATTTTAAGCACTTTCATCCAGAGCAGAACTATGCTACAGTAGCTCCCAAAGTGCAGACAACTTGGGAGCCACATTTCTTCCAACACAGCTATGAAACAGATAAAATGGTATATTTTTTGTAGCTTTACATGGACCACGTTGGATGTTTATTAATTTAAACATTTTTCCTATGCTGATAAACGTACATTCCCAATAATGTTCAGAGCAATCCACATGGTAATCTATTACCCAATGCAGAATGAAATGATTTTTAGAAAAAGTAGTAGGGTCTACCAATATTTTATACCATTTAGAAGTCGTAGAAACCTCACAACCTGCAAAGAGGAGAGCCAATGTCAGTGGAGGTATCGTGCCTTGTATTATTGGATGGATCTTGGTAACTTGTATGCATATTTAAATTTCATTGAGTCATCTCAAACGGTCAACCCAACAGTTATAATCAGATAGCACAACTTGATGGTTGGGTACTGTGGTGTCCTTAAGACAAGAGAATTTTAAGGTGAGGAAATGGCATTCTCCATATCTCCTATATAATAGGTAAAGAACAAAATTTAAACTAATCAATAATTAATGCTCTATGGTAACTTAAAAAAATAGTTATCCCATACCTCCCACCAACCTCTGTAAGATATCCCTGGATATTCTTGCTTTCCATATAAATCTCAAAATTGCTCTGAGATCAGATTAGTGCAGAAAAAAATGAATCCAGGTAAGATCATCATCCTAATTGATGCAATTTGCCACTACCACAGTATTCCATGTACTGCTTTATTGAGCTGTACTGCAAGAGAAGGGCAATTAGTATTGTATATGTGCTTGAGGATAAGTTTTATACCCAGGTATTTAAGAGATTTGCTTTGTCAAGAATATTTCTATCTCTGTTGAAGGGTCTGTAGAATTTTGTATGGGACATGTTTAGTTTATAATTAGAGACTTCACTATAAGACTGCAGTAAATAAAGTAGACGCAGACCCATAAATCCAACTACACTACCGTTGGCAAAGTCAGAAAATCAAAGGAGTCTAGCTAACTTGTTCATATAAATAGTTAGATTCTGTAAACTTTCCTTTGCCTCTCGGACTCTATTAAATCTGATCTGCTGCATGGAATAAACTTATGATATCTTATCTTGGTCAAAAAGCAGCAATCAAAATGAATATATTCCCTAAACTCCTAGATTTATTGCAATAACAGTTCTTAAAAATCTACAACAAAGCCTTTCTTAATTTATTTGTGTTGGCAAGAAACACAGTATAAGATCCGCCAGAAAATCTTGAATGAAGGAGGTTTAGGATACCTGGGGGTAAATGTAGTAAGGTCCGAATTCTGCAAATCGCTGATATTTTTGGCGACTTTGCAGGCAAAATTTAAAAAGGCAATGTGTTTAAAGGCAATTTTCGCCTTTAAGCACATTGCCGTTTTCGATTTTGCCTGCAAAGTCGTTGAATATTAGCTATTTGCAAAAATCGGACCATAAGACATTTACCCCATGATATTAAAATATTTTTTTGCTACACATTTAGCTCCATGCACTCTATGGCATTCCCCATGGTCACATATAATCTGTACAAGGAGAGAGGCTGAGCTCTCTATACCTTGTTTTCTACATACACCTTGTTGTAGATAAAACCCCATGATAGACCTACAGGAGTGAGAATCAACTATAACATTTTCACCATTATATGATATCACTGCACTCAGGTTTACCAGTTTTGCTGTAATCATCATTTGTTAGTTCTGTTATGGAATAACCTTGCATTTGCCTTAGGTTTGCATTCCATAATTTCTGAAAATGAACCCAACACAATATGAGATTCCTTTCTGACCTGGAACCCCTTAGATTCTTTCTAGAATGCTGGGAGCTTCACTCATACTTATTGCTTCCAGCAATAGTTTTTTCAACATTTACAACTTAGACATTTTTGCGATACACCAACTATCTCTATGCAATTTTCATATTTAGAATTCCTTATGTCGCAACCACTCGTCATCCAAAGTGTTAATCTCAATGCTTACCAATTGGTGTTGAAAAATAACCAATAAATCAACAAATATTTTGTGAAATTAAACAATCATGAAAGAGCAGAATCTAAGGCAATAGTGGCTATATTTAAATTTTCTATAAAATAAACATTTACATATTTACTCGGTTGCATATCTTCTATTTATATCGTCAACAATCACACCTAAATCCCTTGTGAGCATTCTTGGCCCAACACGCTTATTGGGAATTGCTGACCCAGAACATTGCTTTTTGGGGCATTGTACTAGGGTACATTTTGGGCAGCGTATTATGGTAAATTACTGAATGTAATACTTACATCAGCCCCTTGCTTGTCTAAACGACTTGCAATTTGTGGAAGTAAACTGAATGAATTTGTTTGTACCTCCTGGGTATTGTGACACTGAGGTAAATCATAGTATAGGCAGATTTATTCATGCACAAAAAGTACCAATTCTTACCTGCTGCAACAAGAACATACATGGCTCTACACAATGGATAAGTGAAGTTACTTTGTGTCAGTAACATATCTGGCAGCCTACCAAATGTTAATTTGCTCTTAGCTACTTGAGATTAAATGTAATTCCTTCCCTGAGCAGTTTTAAAGTAAGCAAGCATGAAAGCATTTTCTGAGTAATCTAGGAGGAATTGACATTTAAATGAGTTAGCATTACATCTGCACTTTAAGACTATTCATTTCATAGATAAATTAACTACATTATTCTCTCTTTATCTTTCGTTTTGAAAGAACTCCATCAGCAGGAGAAATGGCAGTCCAGGGTCAGCTGAAACTGCTCTTATCCCAACCATGCTGTAATTGGAACTTGCTGCTGGAGACACTGCTGCATCCTGATTGTCTTATTGCTAGAACTTTGCTGACTTGCTCAAGTAAGTACATCCTCTATATATGTACGGTATACATGTATATGTGTCACAAATTTACATATGTGTGTGTACAAAATGTTGGTTGTATTTGTACTTGAGCTTGTTGGCTTTTTGTGTATATGTATGTAACTAAAAATAAACTGTCCATGACACACAGAACCACATAATGTTGTCACACACTATATTATGTGTGTGGCACATGTGAGCAGAGCACACAGAGCCTCCTACATCCTGATTCGGTGCAAGTGCAAACAGGGTATTAATCTGTCATCAATAAAATGCACCTTCTTACATATATAGCATCAGGTAACACAGGTTATGTAGACTTGTTTTTATGAACCAATAATGAAAAACAGTTTGGTATTTGATAAGTATGCCTATATTATTATACTGTCTTGAGGTGTTTGCCTTAAATATAACATTGTCATACATAAAACTTGCTGATTCCAGAAAGGGTTTAATATATAGATTGTATAATGTAGACTGTTAGGAATAGTTTAAGGACTTGGGTAGGGATGGGTTGAAGCTAAAATTACAAATCGAAAATAAAATTATTTTCACATGTACAGGATCAGATTTGTTGGACAGTCTCTATGCTTATAGCCCGGCAATACTAGCTACCCTTCTTTCCCACTTACTCCTAGGGTAATAACAGGACAATAACATCCTGCCTGGGTCAGAAGGTTGTTGGATCCCAAAAGCATATTTATGCTGCCCTTTAAAATGCTGCTGCTTTTTCTAGTAATAAGATTTTCACTATTGTTTTTCACTAGAATATTGTATACTGTACACAATTCTATATATATATATATATAAATTATATGAACAAAAATATTTGGCCACACCTGTTAATTATTGAATTGAGGTGTTTCAATCAGACCCGTTGCCAGAGATGAATAAAATCAAGCACCTAGCCATGCAGTCTCCATTTGCAAATATTTGTGATACAAAATGAGTCATTCTGAAGAGCTCAGTGACTTCAAGCGTGGTACTGTGATAGGATGTCACCTTTGCAATAAGACGGTTTGTTAAATTTCATCCCTGCTGTATATTCCACGGTTTATTGTAAGTGATATTATTAGAAAGTGGAAGTGTTTAGGAACAACAGCAATTCAGCCAGGAAGCAGAAGACTACGTAAAATCACAGAGTGGGGTCAACAACTGCTAAGGCGCATGGTGCGTAAAAGTCACCAACGCTCTGCTGATTCCATATCTGAAGAGTTCCGAACTTCCACTAGCATTAATTTAAGCACAAAGACTGTGGGCTAGAGCTTAGCGGAATGGGTTTCCATGGCTGAGTAGCTGCAAGCAAGCCTCACATCACCAAGACCAATGCCAAGTGTCGGATGGAGTGGTGTAAATAACACCGACACTGGACTGTGGAGCAGTGGAAACATGTTCTGTGGAGTGACGAATCACGCTTCTCTGTTTGGCGACTCTGTCAGATGGGCTAGTCTGGGTTTGGTGGATGCCGGGAGAACGCTACCTGCCTGACTGCATTATGTCAACTGTGACGTTTGGTGGAGGAGGGATAATGGTATGAGGCTGTTTTTCAGGGTTTAGGCTAGCCCCCTATCTCCATTGAAGGGCAATCTTAATGCTTCAGCATACCAAGTCACTTTGGACAATGATATGCTTCCAACTTTGTGACAACAGATTGGGGAAGGCCCTTTTCTATTTCAACATGACTGTGCCCTAGTGCAAAAAGCTAGCACTACATAGACATGGTTTGAGTTCGGTGTGGATGAACTTGACCTCAACCCCATTGAACACCTTCGGGATGAACTGGAACGGAGATTGCGAGCCAGGCCTTCTCTTCCAACATCAGTAGATGCTTTACAAACTGAATTGGCATATATTCCCACAGAAACACTCCAGCATCTTGTATAAACCCTTTCAAGAAGAGTGGAAGCTGTTATCGCTGTAAAAGAGGGACCAACTCCATATTAAAGTATATGTATTTGAATACAATGTCATTGGAGTCTCTGTTGGTGTAATGGTCAAGCGTCCAAACACTTTTGTCCAAATAGTGCGTGTGTATACTCCTATATTCTGCATATATTCATATATGCGTGTGTATGTGTGTATATAATATATATATATATATATATATATATATATATATATATATATATATATATATATATATATGTGTGTGTATATATATAGCACAGGGTATAGATCAGACCCTGTGCTGTCTAATATAAGATTATTACTTAAAATAGAGAAGTTCTATAACCATAAAAAAAAGCTCAAGGCCTTAGTTGTCTTTTAACTTCACTGGACAATATACAGCCTAGCGCAGGATGCTTTTTTACAAAATTGTTTAACTGTTGCAAATAGAAGTTTTCAGTGCAGTGACAGTTATTTTACTTTTTGTTTTGTTTTTTAACTTTTTATTTAACAATCTTGGATTACAAATACACATATAAGACTTACAAAATACAACATGTAATCACCGTAGAACCATAGAAACAACAACAATTGCATAGAGGAACAGACTGGAACATGTAATAATAGAAATGTTATATGTTATGAGGGTGAGGAAGGGAAGGGATGAACTTCAAGAGAGTGAAGATAATTAGATATGTCTGGGGTGGTGTTGTGAGGGGGCCAGTCTTGATGGTCATACTAAGGAAAAAGGGAATGTGGGTTACAAATACAACCAGGGTGCCCAGCTCTAGTGAATTTTATCTTCTTTGTCAACCAAATGATGGGTGATCTTGTCCATATGGGCTATAAACCAAATATAGGATTTTAGCAAAGAGACGCAAAGTGGATCACTCTGTGTCCAAGATGAGGCAGCAGGCGGCAGCTAAAATATGGGAAGCGAACTTTGTCGATAGATTGTCCGCATTGGAGGGGATGACAAAGGGGTCTTTCTGGATTGGGCACGGGAGGAGAGAGGATGGTCCTGACCTTGTCCCAGAAAGAAGATATTTTGGGGTATGACCACTAGATATGTATAAAAGTTTTGCATTTGACTACAGTACTGACAGATCTTTGTTGAAAAAAGTGGAGGAGGGTTTATTAGGGTGTGTATATGTTCTTTTGATAGGCCCTACAAACTGTTTAATGAATGTATCTTAAGGTAGTTGGACTCTTTCAGCCCGGGAGAGGGAGGCCAGAGGTGCAAAAGAGGCCACAATTTGGCTAAGGTGAGTAGCCCAATGGTAGGCTTTTAAGTCAGGAAATGTGCAGTAATAGTTTGTTTTGCCTCTTGCTCGCTCTCTCTGTTTTTATGAGGAGGTAGGGTTTAAAGTGACTCTTGATGGTAAAAATGCTGTGATGTATTGGAATTTTGTGAAAGCGTTTAATACTGTTCCACATAACAGTCATAAGATGAGAGTATTAGGGGGAAAATATTTACATGGGTAGAAAATTGGTTGAAGGAAAGAATGGCTAATTATAAATTGAACATATTTAAACAGTTATAAATGGCCTTGTAGATGGCCTAGAAAGTAAGGTTTTCATATCTATATGACACTAAGCTATCCAGTGTTATTAATGTAGAGCAAGATTGGAACTTGGTAGATAAAGATTTAAACAAAATGCAGACTGGGCTGTGACATGGTAGATGAAATGTAATGTAGAGGGTTATGCACCTAGGCCATGGTAATAAGTATACTACACACTAAATGGAATACAACTGTAGAAAGCAGAAATGAAAAAAGATTTATTAATACTACTTGAACGAAACTTGAGTAGCAGCACACAGTGCCAAGTAGCAGCTACAAGAGTGAATAAATTCATGGGATGTTTAAAAAGGGGTCTCAATGCATTTGATGTAATATAGTATTAACAGTGTCATTAGTTAGACCACATCTTGAATACGTGATACAGTTTTAAGGCACCTCACTGTAAGAAGGACATAATATGTCTGACACATTTCTTATGCCATTTCACAATATACCGTATTATCATGCTTAAATATTACATCTTTTCAAATGATTTCAGCGGAATAATTGCTTAACCGCTAGTGTCAAATCTAGCCGGCACATAATACAATTTTATTCGGCACATGTATAAGCAAAGTCAGAGATTAATTGTCTTCCTATAAATGCAAGGCACGAAGAATAATTAAAAGTATAAACTAATTGAGAAGTGATACTAGTAAAAACCTAAAACATCATTATGTGTCTCTCCATACATTTTTACTGCATTAGCCCTTACTACAGTTTATTACAATATGGAGCTATTTTGTACCCCTAATTTAATCCTATGGGATCGAAGGTATTTAGAGTATAAATCCAAAATGTTTCTTTTTGGTTTACTGGTAATATACAATCCCTTCCTCTCCTGTCTACTTCAATATGTTCAGTAGCCTTAAATTGTAATGAACAGGGATCTCCATTATGAGGTTAGTAAAATGTTTTTGAATGCTATGGTTATCAATTTTGTGAATATTATTTCTTATATATTCAAAAAGCTGTATCTATAAAAAAGCTCTTTGTTTTACCCATATATTTCTTACCACAACCACATTCTATTAAATAAGTCATGTGTGTGGTATTGCAAATCATAAATGAATTAATATTCCTAGTTTTAGTTAGGGATGAAAATGGAAAAAGTTTTCTGATCTTTATGTATATGTTTGCATGCCTTACAATGTCCACATGCAAAAATAATTTCATTTTATATAACCAATTATTCGAATTAGTAGCTACATCTTTAAGGAAACTAGGTGCTAGATGGGTTTTTAAGGTTTTAGGTCTCTTAAAGACAGTAATATGCTTAACAAGCAGAAATGATGATAATAGGGGATCCAATTTTAGCACCAACCAATGTTTCTCCAAGATTATATTACTATTTTGACTAGCTATATTAGAGGTGGTAATAACAAGGCATCAAATATTCTCTGTACAGCAGAATTGGTGGTGCTATATAAATAAATAGTGATGATGATGATACAATATTCTCCTTAGCTTGGTTCCTTTCTTTCTTTTTACATATCAATAAATCTGTTCTATTCAACCCCCTTACTTTTTCTAAACTAGTAGATAGTAATTTTTCAGATACCCCTGTTCTTGAACACATTATAAAGAACTACTGCTTGTGTTTAAAATTTCTCAGTACTCTCACAATTCCGTTGATTTCTCATAAACTGGGAAGTAGGAATATTGTCCTTCCGTGTATTGTAATGACAGCTTGTATACTCAATATAACGATTACTATCTGCTTCCTTAATATAAGTATATGTATAGTCTTAGACTTAGTCTTAGTCATCCTTAGTCTTGAAATGTTCAGTATCCAAAACTATGTCAAGAAATTAAAATTTCTCTTTATCAATATTTGGTGTAAATTTCAATTCATATACATTCTTATTGATTTCAGATAAATTCATGAAACTCCAACTGTCCCCTTCCAAACAATCAATATATCGTTTATGTACCTCTTAAATAAAATGATCTTGTCCATATATCTCTGGTTCGCATATATAACCTATTTTTCACAATTTCTCATCTATAAGTTTGCATAACTTGGTGAGAAGGGACTGCCCATTGCAGTCCCCCACACCTGATGATAAAATTGATTTAGGAAAATGAAATAATTGTCGTCTAAGATAATCTACATGCAATCTACAATAAACTCCTGTAGGGTAATGTGACTGGATCACTATTAAATAACGTTTGGTATAAATTTATTTAAAGCACATAGCGCAGGGTGCTTATTTATATAATTGCACATGCACTTATTTTTGATATTGTGTATATTGTGACATAGGAAATCGTTATTTCTGAGACCAGGGTAGAAATTATTTTTTTTCTGTTGTAACCTTTCAAAAGCAAACACCTTATTTCTGATGTATATCTGATACAATAAGTCTTTGTTTTGAAAGCCATTTGCATATCTTGGTGCAAGGAAATACTTTGTTGTACCTGTCTTTGGAAATGCATTCATGTCTAAGGTATATGTTTGATTTCTGATAAGCATTTGTAAGTCTGTTGTGTAGTCTAGAGGATGTCCTCATTAAGGCTAATTAAGTCTATTCAATGTGAGTGACCAACACTTTTATGCACAACAGGGGGCTGCTACCTGAATGCAGGTCCTGTTGGACAGATAGGAACTCTAAACAGGGAGACAGAACATCTGAAGAAATTAGGGGGATGTGGAAGTTAAATTGTGTTAGATGCAAAACTAGATTACATCCTGAGAACTGATGGAAATCAAGTTGATATGGAAGTTCAATTGTTAGATGCAAAATTAGATTACATCCTGAGATCTGAGGGAATCTTGCTTCATAAAAAAAAAATGTTGGTCTTTGTTTTGAAAGGTTACAACAGAAAAAACAAATTTTCTACCCTGGTCTCAGAAATGACGATTTCCTATCTCACAATATACACAATATCAAAAAGAAGTACACATGTAATTATATAAATAAGCGCCCTACAATCCTCTTTGAAATGTAATTTAACTACATCAATTGCTTTTGAATGCAGAATAGCTGTATACAGATATTGTACATCTATAGTACACCTTGAATAATTAAAATCCCATTTAATATCCCCAATGGTTTGCGACACATGGGATGAGTCCTTTAAATAGGAGTGCAATTGGCATACTTATTTTTTTTAATAAAAATCAATATATTCCAATCCCAGAGACTGTAGGACGTCCTGGAGGATCTTCCAATATTTTATGTGTTTTCGAGAGTTAGTAGAACGTTGCGTTTCTCGGATAGTAGTTACAAACATAATCAAATTCATCTATTGTTAAACATCCAGCCCTAAGACATGTCAGAAATAAAAAAACAAAGTGGAATTATCGGCGCTTCTCTTAATGCAAGAACTCCTGCTGCTGAAAAAATATATGTATACAATTCTTAAAATAGTGATCAGTGCACGGTGAACTGAAGCATACAATATGGTACTAGATGCACGTGGAGATGTTTATAGCTCTTTTCAGATAATATGGCAAGAATAGAGGGTCAGTAATTTTCCAATTTGATCTTACCCTGCTCTTTCCCTGTATTCACTTGAGGTATCCTCTCCACGGTGACCACGGAGTGTTGATTTCCCAATCTGAGGCACGATGTGAAGAGAAAAACACAAGTAGTTCCGGATGGTGTTCGGCTGTGAGTACAGCTCGTGCCGTCTGCAGTGGAAAGCAGGTGAACCGCACAGTTCCTTCTGTCACTTCCTGTTTGGACGGATGCCCGGATAGTGCAAACAAGGATGCAAAGTTGCAATCCTGCAGAATGATGTAAAAATGTAAGTTATCCGACGCGTTTCGTCCATGGGGACTTTCTCAAGGATCTAGTGCCATATTGTATGCTTCAGTTCACCGTGCGCTGATCACTATGTCAGAAATAAAGTCTCTAATTCCCCCACAAATATGTTAGTGGGATCTGACACAAGTTTTTCATAAAATACAGAGTCACTCACTAATTGATTGCTTAATTCACATAATCAGTTCTACTTAAAACCAACAGCCCCCCCCTTTTATCGGCTGGCTTAATAATGAGATTTTCATCCTTTACCAAATTTTTTAACACACGTTTTTCACCTTTAGAAAGATTAGACTTAATCCTAAATTGAGTTTTTCATCAACAGATCAAAAATTTTAATAGGTAATTTTCTATTAAATTTATTTAAATCTATGAATAATTCAAACCCATTCGGAGTATAAATTGCTGCAAAATATAATCATTTAGATAACAATTTCAACTTATCAATACTCAAAACTTTATGTGATACATTAAAAATACCCTTTTGTTGTTACGAGCCGCGACAGTGCCCAGCCGCCGCGACTCACTCACCCGCGTCCCGGCCGTCGCCATGACGACCGGGACGTCATTTCCGGCCATAACCCGGCCGTTGCCGGGGCAACCAGTAGACGCTTCAGAGCTGCGTCCCGGCAATAGGAGGAGGCCGGGCGCAGCGTTCTACAGCCTGTGGGCTAATTAATATGGGCAGATTATAGGAGGCAATTACTGGCATTAGCCTGCAACTGTGCAGGCCAGGGGCAAGCCCTGATTGGCTCTGTTAGTGACTACTTTATTAACCTGCAGGAGTGTGTTCAATCTGTGATTGGTTCAGCTGGGTATTTAAGGCAATGAGGTCTGCTGCCTCATTGCCGGTTATAGCTCCTGTGTTCCAGTCTGCTGACCTGCTAGTTCCAGTTCCTGTATCCTAATATCTATATTTGACTTCCCGTGTATGACCCTTGGCTTTGTATTGGACTTCGCTCGTGTTTCCTGTGACCCTGATCCTTGGCTTGTTTACCCGTTCCGCTACCTTGCCTGTGACCTCTGACCTCAGCTTGTTCATCGATACTGCTACTTGCTGCCGCCCTTTGACCTCTGCGTGGACCTGACTCTTCTTGCCTGGGTTCTCCCCAGCCGGTACACACTTCACGACCCTCTGTCAGTCTGCAGCCCAGTCTGTCCCCACCATCAGGGGCTCCAGTGAACACCTGACTGGCAGAGTAGACTCCGGGTTGTGTTGTGCTGGCTGGAGGGGTTCCTAACATTTGTAAAGTATTTAAGAGATTGCCCTTTTCTTTGGAGCTCTTTTTGGCTCTCTTTCCTCTATTTCTTGAAAATATCTGATTTTGGCCGGATTGCCTATGTTCAGGGATGACATGGTTTTCTTGATATCTAATTTTGGCAAGTTTGCATGCTGTTCTGGAAATAAAGAAGAGGATGAGGATATCATGGCATTAGGTGTCTGAGGTTCTATATTAGTCTTTTGAAAAGTTTAAGGTAAGAAGTTGGAGGGGTATCATTCTCATGCAGCACATCATTTTGGGAGGATTTATATTTTCCTCTGCTGGGAACTTTTATATTTGCATCAGCAGCACTCACTTCAGTCCAGGGGACTTGTTGGTGCAGGATAGAAGGCTCAATTTACAGCATATACTCCTGAAGACAGAAGAGGCCAGCTCACAACGCTTTGCAGAGACCCGCTATGGACATTAACTGCAGGTGTTTCATTTCTGCACAATACTTTGCCAAGGCACTAAGCATTGCCTCCAGCAGTCTCTTACATACCCAACGCCCCAGTAGTTGTAGTAATTTGTTGTGCTGCAAGTCAGGAGAGAATGGCTGTGGCTCAGTACCCAAAAACAAACCATGCAACCACATGACCAGAGCACAATGCACACTGTATCTGCGGAAACTATAAACAAATCTACGTATTATCGCTATACTATGTGGTAAAAGACGGTTGGAGGCAATGCTTAGTGTCTTGACAAAGATCCATGCAGGATCGAAACAGCTGCTGTCTGTTACGATACTTACCATTCCACGCTCCCCCGCCGCTCCGTCGGACCCGGAAGCCGCACTTCCGGGTTCAGCGATCACGTGACCACTACCTAGGGCGGTCACATGATCACCACCAGGGCGGGGAATTCAAATGGGACTCTGCATAAAAACCTAGCTCTGACACTTGGAGAGTGTCAGAGCAACTTACCAGTTCCTGGCTCCTGATTCCTGTGTCCTTCCTTGTTCCTGCTTCGTGTGTGTTGACTCCCAGTATACCGACCCGGCTTGTTCACTCTTCTGGATTCCGTTGTCCTCTGTGTACCGACCCGGCTAACTGACCTCGCTTCTGTTCTTGTGACCTGTGTACCGACCCGGTTTGATTGACTCCGAGACCGCTTCCTGATTCTGTCTGCATTGCCTGCCTGTGTACCGACCCGGCCTGTCCGACTACTCTCATCTTGCTACTGCTCCGCTGTACTACACCTTGGGGCAAACCTGAGGACCGCGACCTGCGACTCTTGGCAGCAAAGCCCATCCCACCTTGCGGCGGTTCTTGGTGAATACCGGGGAGATCGTTAGACTCCGCACCTCAGGTAAGCCAGCGTTAATCAAGGTTAGTAGAGAATCCAGTAAATCCGTTACAGTTTGCTCGGACCATGGATCCAGCGGCTAAAGATCTACTGGAGCATTTAGTGGGTAGAATGGATAAACAGGAGGCGAACCAAGAGCAACTTTTAAAATTCCTTCAGAGCTTATCTACCCGGCTGGACGTTGTTCAGAACACCTTAGTGGCTACCGGACCTCCAGCACCAGTGAGTGCGGCTCCGGACCCCCCTCCTGCAGCAGCAGCTTCTTCCTCCCAATTTCGAATGCCTAATCCGCCTAAGTTCGATGGAGACCCTAAACTTTGCAGAGGATTCCTGAACCAATGCTTCATCCACTTTGAACTGTTGGCAGGGAATTTTCCTTCTGAAAAGGCTAAAGGGGCCTATGTGATATCACTGCTCTCTGGTCAAGCCTTAACGTGGGCATCCCCATTATGGGAGCGGAATGATCCTATCCTGTATAGTTTATCCACCTTTTTGTCCACCTTTAGGAAGATTTTTGACGAGCCCGGAAGGGTTTCCAATGCCGCTGCTGGGTTATTGCGACTCCACCAAGGAAACCAGTCTGTGGGTCAGTATGCGGTCCACTTCAGAACTATGGCCTCGGAACTCCGTTGGAACGATGAGGCTCTTGTAGCTACATTCTGGCAGGGTCTTTCAGATCGAATTAAAGACGAGCTGGTGTCTCAGGAACTCCCTGCATCTTTAGACGATCTCATCTCCCTCTGCGTTATGATTGACTTACGTTTCAAGGAGCGTAGTTCTGAGAAGGAACAGTCACGACGCAGTATGATCCGTCTAGCCCCCAATTTCCAAACACCTGTTCTTCCACCCGAGGAACCGATGCAATTGGGAAGGACCCGCCTATCGGCCGAAGAGAGAGAGAGAAGATTCCGAAACAAGTTATGTTTTTATTGTGGAGAGAGCGGGCATCCTCTGAACTCTTGTCCCAAACGTCCGGGAAACGACAGGGCCTAACGTGTTCAGGAACTGTGTCGTTAGGCCTCCTTATTTCTTCTCCCTCAGTTCCTTATAATAATGATTGTGTCACTATTCCCATTTCCTTACAGTCTGGACAACATACCTTTTCTCAATCCGCACTCCTTGACTCCGGAGCAGCTGGGAATTTCATTTCGGCTGCCTTGGTAAAGCAATTCTCTATCTCCACGCTAGCCCTAGAACAACCTATCTCCCTTTTAGCCATCGATGGGGGAAGAATCTCTGAAGGATCTATCTTTTTACGCACCTCTCCTCTTCGTCTTCAGATTGCAGCCCTACATCAGGAGAGTATCTCCTTCCTCGTCGTCCATAAAACTACCAATCCTGTTATCCTTGGACTTCCGTGGCTCCGTCTCCATTCTCCTAACGTGGATTGGCAGTCCGGTCATATCTTATCCTGGGGACAACATTGCTTTAATCATTGTCTATCAAAAGTAGTTCCCAAGGAGGATCCCAAACGGAGGGTACCCTTGGCACTGTTTCCTGAACCCTACCAAACCTTTTCCGATGTCTTTTGTGAACAAGAGGCCACGAAACTCCCTCCACATAGAATTTGGGACTGTAATATAGATCTTATTCCTGGCAAACCAGTACCCCGAGGCAGAGTTTATCCACTTTCCGTTCCCGAATCTAAGGCCATGGAGGATTATGTCCAAGACAATCTCAGAAAAGGCTTTATCCGGAAATCCTCTTCTCCTGCTGGGGCAGGCTTTTTCTTCGTAAAGAAGAAGGACGGGGGCCTCCGCCCTTGTATTGACTATCGAGGCCTTAATGCCATCACCGTAAAAAATTGGTACCCTTTACCATTAATCTCAGAATTATTTGATCGGATAAAGGGGGCTACCATCTTTTCTAAATTGGACCTCAGAGGAGCCTATAACCTGGTGCGCATTAAGGATGGAGATGAGTGGAAGACAGCCTTCAACACCCGGGACGGTCACTTTGAATACTTGGTCATGCCGTTTGGGTTATGCAATGCCCCGGCTGTTTTTCAAGGCTTCATGAATGAACTCTTTCAAGACCTATTATACCAATGTGTGGTCATCTACTTGGATGATATCCTCATCTTCTCCCAAGACTTAGTATCACATCGCAAACATGTCTTGGAGGTTCTGTCCCGCATTAGGAAGAATTATCTATATTGTAAATTAGAGAAGTGCATCTTTGAACAAAGGCAAGTTCCCTTCTTAGGCTATATCATCTCTGGCACTGGTTTGCAAATGGATCCTAAGACGTTAAAAGCCATGCTAGATTGGCCTCAACCCTCGGGCCTTAAGGCTACACAGCGGTTCCTGGGATTCTCCAATTACTACCGCCAGTTCATTAAAGGATACTCTACTTTGGTGGCTCCCATCACTGCCTTAACCCGTAAGTCTGCGAATGCCAAAATATGGTCTGGAGAGGCCATCCAAGCCTTTGCTACCTTAAAATCCTTCTTTTCCTCAGCACCCATCCTCCAGCAACCTGACTGTTCTCGCCCGGTTATTCTAGAGGTGGACGCATCCTCCGTAGGTACAGGAGCAGTTCTTTCTCAACGAGACGCTACCGATAAACTACGTCCATACGGATTCTTTTCCCGTCGTCGTCTTCCTGCTGAAAAGAACTACGGTATCGGTGATAAGGAGCTCCTGGCCATCAAATTGGCTCTTTTTGAATGGAGGCATCTTCTAGAGGGAGCCCAGTTCCCCATCACTATCTACACTGATCACAAGAACTTGCTATATCTACGTACGGCACGCTGCCTAAATCGTCGACAAGCAAGATGGTCCTTATTTTTCTCCCGATTTGACTTCAACATTTCCTTCCGTTCTGGATCTAAAAATATCAAGGCAGATGCTCTATCTCGCTCATTTGATCCTGCTGACTCGGAACCCTTGGAGGAGAATAAATTTATTCTGGACCCTAGTCGAATATTGGTAGCAACCCATATCAAGAAAAGCTGTCCTCCAGGCAAAACCTTCATTTCTGCACCTCTTTGCATCAAACTTCTACGATGGGCTCATCGTTCCCTCTTCTCGGGTAATGCTGGCATTCGCAAGACTTGGGCCCTGTTATCTCGCAATTACTGGTGGCCTTCCATACAGGAAGATGTAAGGAAGTTTGTGTCTTCATGTTCCATATGTGCCCAACACAAAACCCCCAGGAGGAGGCCTTATGGTCATTTACTTCCAGTACCAGTTCCTGAATACCCATGGTCACAAATTTCCATGGATTTTATCACTGACCTACCTCCCTCCAAGTCATGTACTGTGGTCCTAGTGGTCACAGACCGCTTTTCGAAAACTGCTCACTTCATTCCATTGAAAGGTCTTCCATCTTCCTCCTCGTTGGCTGATATTTTCATCAAAGAGATATTCCGCCTTCATGGTTGTCCTCATCACATTGTCTCTGATCGAGGATCTCAGTTTATATCCAAATTCTGGAGATCCTTTTGTCATAAATCTGGGATCAAGCTTAATTTTTCCTCTGCATATCACCCCCAGTCTAACGGTCTCACAGAGAGAACCAACCAGGAGTTGGAGAAATTTTTAAGAATATTCATATCTGCCAATCAAGACAACTGGGTGGACCTCCTTCCATGGGCTGAGTTTGCCTATAATAACCATTTCCATGAGGCTCTCTCTAATTCTCCTTTTTTCGTTCTCTATGGCTGTCATCCTAGATTACCCACCTTTTCCCAAATTACTGCTACTGAAGTCCAAGCAGTGAACGTATTATTTCGTAACTTCGCACATATCTGGGAACAAACCAAATCAAGTCTCAGAAAAGCCATCTCTCGTTCTAAGGAGTCCTATGATAAAAAGAGAGGAGCCGGCCCTAATTTCTCTATCGGGGATAAAGTTTGGCTATCTACACAGAACATTCGGTTAAAGGTTCCCAGCAAGAAATTTGCTCCCAGGTTCATTGGTCCATTTTCCATCTCAGAGATCATCAATCCAGTAGCGTTCAGATTAAGCTTACCACGTTCTCTACGTATCCCAGATGTTTTTCATGTATCATTGCTGAAACCAGTGGTTACGAACAAGTTTTCCACCCCTCCTAGGGCTCCTCCCCCTGTTATTATTCAGAACCAGGGTGAATATGAAGTAGAGCAAATCTTGGACTCCCGTAAAAACAGAGGTGGTGTACAATTCCTAGTAGACTGGAAAGGTTACGGTCCCGAGGAACGCTCCTGGGTAAGAGCAGTCGACCTTCATGCACCCCGTCTACTCAAACTCTTTCATAAAAGATTTCCCTGTAAACCTGTATAGGTGTTCGGAGTCCACCTTTAAGGTAGGGGGTACTGTTACGATACTTACCATTCCACGCTCCCCCGCCACTCCGTCGGACCCGGAAGCCGCACTTCCGGGTTCAGTGATCACGTGACCGCTACCTAGGGCAGTCACATGATCACCACCAGGGCGGGGAATTCAAATGGGACTCTGCATAAAACCTAGCTCTGACACTTGGAGAGTGTCAGAGCAACTTACCAGTTCCTGGCTTCTGATTCCTGTGTCCTTCCTTGTTCCTGCTTCGTGTGTGTTGACTCCCAGTGTACCGACCCGGCTTGTTCACTCTTCTGGATTCCGTTGTCCTCTGTGTACCGACCCGGCTAACTGACCTCGCTTCTGTTCTTGTGACCCGTGTACCGACCCGGTTTGATTGACTCCGAGACCGCTTCCTGATTCTGTCTGCATTGCCTGCCTGTGTACCGACCCGGCCTGTCCGACTACTCTCATCTTGCTCCTGCTCCGCTGTACTACACCTTGGGGCAAACCTGAGGACCGCGACCTGCGACTCCTGGCAGCAAAGCCCATCCCGCCTTGCGGCGGTTCTTGGTGAATACCGGGGAGATCGTTAGACTCCGCACCTCAGGTAAGCCAGCGTTAATCAAGGTTAGTAGTGAATCCAGTAAATCCGTTACACTGTCATTGTGTCCATACAATATTTCTGTTTGCTAATCTTAATAAAGAATCTTTCTTTGTCTTCTTTTTGCAAATCGTTGTGTGCTGGCTTCTTCTGTCTTCAGGAATATATGTTATAACAAAAGTAATTTTGATGTGGTCCCCTTTTGATGCCTGTATTTTACCAAATCTAGTATAAAATACTTCTACTAACATACAAGGTCATTAACAGAACTGCATGAACCTATTCATTCTCTTAACTAATAAAAAAACATCTCCATTGTTCCCAAGATCTGTGTCTCTCACCAACACTAATTACCTGCTCCCATTCTCATTTACAGGACTTTTTTTTGGGCAATACGTCCTCATACAACAAGACTTTCCCCTCACCTTCCAACTTTCAGGTGTTCCTAAAAGCTCATCTTTCAGGCATTCTTACAGATTCCAGAACCACCTTCTTAACCTCCCAAAGCTATTCCACCCGATTACCACTCTACACAGATTTATTTTCTTCTATTCTCAAACAACCTTCTGATCCCCAAACCAACATTGCTGTGTGATTGGACCATAGAGCCCGACTAAGCATGTCTTCCCTTTGCTGTCTGGCTGGACCAATATGCACTATGTGGCACTTACCCTCATGTATCAAACACATACGAGCAGGGCACCCTTATTGCATTGTCTGTCTGTTTAAACCCAGTATTGTTTTCTTACTGTGTTCTTGCAAATTGCAGGGTCTGTTGGCGCTAGATAAATAAATGCTAATAAATATATCCTTGTAGAACACCATTCTGAGTAAGTTTGTATGATGAAAATATCCAATAATCTTATCAGTATAGACTATGGGTTGAGTGAGTTTGAAAACGAGATTATTCAATAACCTCTTCAGTGTAAGATTAAATATTAACTCTTCCTTGTGGAGTACATTTGAATGTGGTGGGGTCTCTATCTTATCTGCATAGCATAATGAAGGCATTAATAGAAACAATACCAGGTGGAAATGACCTTTATTATATTTAATGCTATCCATATTTAACTATAGGAACCAAAATACATTTTTCTGCAGTTGATTTTCTCTGCCTGAACTGTTTTACTGCTGTGACACAATTGCTTGGATGTATTCTGAATCATACCACCATTAACGCCATCCCCTGGTTTGCACTTTATGATATAGGTAGCTGGGTGTTTAGGTTTAACAAAGGGAAAAAAATATTCTTTATTGACACCTGTTGTTGTGACCACCTGCAGTTTATTGCAGATATTATGACTGGAGCCCACAATTGATATAGTGACAGGTACCCAGTTTAGACGATTCTTGTAAATAAATTCCAAAATCTAGAAGAAATTGCTGGTTCTTTGAAGTTAGCATTTACACTTAATTGTAATTTGTATTAGAGCTATATCCCTGCACATCATGAACATGGCTGTGGAAGTGTGTACAATATTGTTGAGCAGTGTCGGGTACAAGTGTGTAGTTTGGGGAGTGGGTACGCAGCCTGTTTATTGCCCAGTGTAACATCTGTGGTCTGAGTGGAGGTAACTGTCATTCACTTGCAGTCCTCTATTCAACCACATGTGTTTTCTGCAAGTGGTTGACAATTACCTCTGCTCAGACCACAGATATTTTGATGTATAAAGCACTGTATACACGTGCTACACAGGGACGTAACTAGGGCGGTGCGACTGCCCAGGGCGCAACTGCTGCCCACTATTTGCCCAAGCATCTCCAGCTCCTTATAGAAGCGATGCATGCCACAGATCAACACCGCTCCGCAGAAGAAATAGAAATGGCGTCTGGCCGCTGGCTCTCTGCCATCTGCTCTCTACAGCGTCGCTTACGTCATGACGCTCTCAGTGGACAGAGGGGAGACAGAAAAAAGACAAAGGGAAAGCGAAAGCAGAAAGGAATAAAGAATAAACAGAGAAGTAGACAAGAAGCATATGGAAGAAGAGAAGCTGAGAAGGTAAATTACTCCGGAGCAGAGGGGGGAGAGTTGGTGGTGGTTGGAGGGGGGAGCGTGAGAGAGAAGTGCTGAGG
Organism: Mixophyes fleayi; assembly: GCF_038048845.1. Lineage (NCBI taxonomy): Eukaryota > Metazoa > Chordata > Amphibia > Anura > Limnodynastidae > Mixophyes > Mixophyes fleayi. The sequence goes on along the minus strand of NC_134402.1, from coordinate 395,241,637 downwards.
GAAAGGGCAGAGATACCTGGGGTGGGTGTCAAAATTGCAGGAACAAAAGGCCAGTGACCATTCCCCTTTACACTTGGGGGAGAGAGGAGCGCTGGGGGGGGATAACTGAGGAGGGCTGTTGGTTGCAGACTTTAAGAAGCAAAAGACCAGTGACCCTTCCCCTTTTGTATACAATATAAAAAGACGCCAGCTATATCTACACAAAACAAACAAGCAACACATTTTTATGAGAAAAAAATAGCTTAAATAACAAGATCCAATAATAGACTAGTCTATTAAAAGTCATAGAAAATAAAATGGTAACAACATGTGTGCACACACATTCATACAATTTTCCTATACAGAATGCATCTGCAGTATTATATTAGACAAAACAGAGACACATTTTCCTATTTGGTGTCCATAAGGAGCTGATATAATATGCATAAGGAATATAACAAAGACAGGGTAATCCAGTATGTATATATATATATTGTGTGTGCATGTGTGTGTGTTGTTTGTAATAAATTTCCTATAGATACAAGTATTTCACAGAATCCTAAGTGGTGCAGACTTTTCATGGAGCGGTGCTGTTTGTTGTTGCACTGAAAGTAATGTGAATCCACAGAAACTAATTACATAAAGATCATTAAGAAGCCACAGCATGAAGAATGGGGAGGTAGGGGGTTTGAGTGTGGTCTAGTATTATTAAACCACTAGCCACATCCCCACAGTAGGTTGGCCAGCACCCTTGGGCGGCGGCAAACATCACAACAACACGTATGGGGGGCACTGGTGTCCTATCTCACCCAGGGCACTAAAATGTCTAGTTACAGCTCTGGTACTACATACTTTTTCTTCATCTGACATGCAAAGTATAATTCACTTAAAGTGCCATCTGGTGGCAGAAAAAAGTATTGCACATAATTTTAATGTTACCCGGTATTAAAAGATTGCAATGTGTTTCCTTGCAGCACGCTGAAGATTAACAAAACACCTGCTATTAGGAGACAAATTAAGGAAAAGCATAGGACTAAATGCATCATGACAGATTTGTCTGTGATGAGTGTCTTCTTTACTAGATTGTAATATCCAGAAGGTTCTTCTCATCAGTGTTATTTGACCTTCAAAGCCCTTAGAGCCATTTGTTATTTCAATACCTAATTAATTAACATCTTCTGTTTTATCTGTACAGCAATCATTGTTTTATATAAATTGCTTCAACAGGCAGCAAATTATTAAGACATCGTATTGAGTATGTAACTTCTATATAGTGTACAGGAAGAAAATTAAGTATTTGGGATAGCATTATTCCACCAGCCCTTAGAATGGATATTGGTTATGCAGAATAAGAGGTCCAGTTATATATCATATTGCAGGAGAACAGTTACATTACATGTTTCAGAATTTAAACTTTTTGCATTGAAATGAAATACTTGTACATTATTTAGCACATTTAGCTTGTTACACAAGCAGAAGACCTGTATGGAAATGCTCGTCTTCAGAGCCACTAATCTATTGTATGCTGCAGCTTTGAGCAGAGAGATGAGATGCATACAATGTCTCTCCCTGCATCATAATCCTGCTCCTGTCACCTTGTCCTCACATAATTTCACATGAGAAGGCAGGACATTGTTTTCCACAAGACCAGCTCACTTATCTTATCAAACACTCTATGGTGCAGTGAGCATTCTAGTTATCTGATTATCTATAGGTTGTTCTACCACCCATACACAAGGTACCCATGGACAAGTAGTAGACCCTAGTCAAACACACCTTAAAAGAAATGACCATTATGAGAGGTGGATGAAGGGAAAAAATGTTCATTGAACTGGACAAACCCATTAGGAATATATAAGGTTATACTGGATGCAGAGAAGGTGCAATATGTTCTTGATTTGATTTCACTCTGTGATTTCTCGTCTTACAGAGACCAAGCTAAGAGAAGAAAAATATTTTAAGGCTGACGTTTCAAAAAGAAAAGTGTTAGTGTGCTGTTTGCACATTAAACTAATTAATTAAACTACACTTTGCTTGTTCTATTTTTTATTTACCATTCTAAAACACTTTATGCCTGCCACCTACCATTTGTGGCTAAAGAATGCCTTATGATGATGATTCACACATCAGTCATGTCAACAGCCCCATGCATAGTGTGATGGGGTTTACCAAAAAGTGAGGCAAGTTAAGCCAGCCCTTGAGATGTAGCTGGTGAATCAACTAGAATGGGAGTTCTTGCAAAGAAAATTTAAATTACTTAATGTTTATTAATATTTGTTTATATAGCTGCAGCATGTTCTGTAGTGCTTTACAATCCGGATCAAACTCCATAATAAAAGGAGACTGGGTATTAAAAGATAGACAAAGAAATAAGAGGGTTGCACCCACTTTGTGGAATTCCCTCCCTCGCAGAGTAAGACTTTCATCTAGTCTTCAAACCTTCAAGCGTTCACTGAAAACCCACCTCTTCAGACAAGGTTATGATATTCATCAACCACCATCTTAATTTCCCTAGATTACCCTAATGCCATCCTCTACACTGCTAACGCAAGACAACAACCCTCTGACCAACATTGCTACACACACAGCCCACTCAATACTTTTACCTTTGCATTCTAGCTGGTCCATTGTGCAATATGATGTAGCACATGTCCTTGTGTTTCTAACTCCCATTGTCCTATAGATTGTTAGCTTGCGAGCAGGGTTCTCTTACCTCTCTGTCTGTATGTATTACCCAGTATTGTCTTATTAATGTTTGTTCCCAATTGTAAAGCGCTACGGAATCTGCTGTCGCTATATAAATAAATGTTGATGATGATGGTGATAAGAGGGTACACTAGGTTAGGTGGCACATGTGCATGTTGGACCAGCCAGATTACAACGGTAAAAAAAGTGCTTATCGGGCTATATGTCAGTCACACAGCAATGTTGGTTAGGGGATCATCAGATTGTTTGTTTGAGAATAAAATGATAATGCATGTAAGTTTTGTGTGTGGAGAGGTGTGGTGATCGGGTAGAATAGAGGTGTGGTGATCGGGTAGAATAGAATGGAGGTGTGGTGATCGGGTAGAATAGCCCAGGTATGTGCAGGATTTTGATAAGATTGTCACAGTTTTACACAAGGAATATCACTAACTGGTTTTAGCGCTACTAACCTGAGAGGCGCGGAGTCACACACCACCGGTGTTCACCAGGGACCCCCGCAAGGAGGTTTGGGCTTTGCTGCGTGCGATGTGCAGGTCCCGGTTCTCCCAGAAAGTCGCCAGTGCAGCGATTAAAGGGTAGTCAGACAGGCCGAGTCGAAACCAAGGAAGCGAGGTACCACGGAGAGTAGGCAAGAGTAGTCAGGAACGGTCCAAAGGTCAATACCAGTGCGGGCAGCGAAGTACAAGGGAAGAGAGGTCAAACAAGCCAAGGAGTTAAATACACAGGAGGTCAGGAACAGGAATATAAACTAAATGCTGGAGCTGGTTAGAACCAATACTCTGGCACTAGACATGTGTCAGAGGCTGCTTTAAGTACTCTAGGGTTAGGGAGATTTAGGCAGTAAAGACATGCTGGCTGTAGACAGGTAAGTAGATATAGACTTCTGCTGCTAGGCAACAGGATGAGGATTGCGGAGAGAAGGTGTCCGTCTGCGGCGCCTGTGGAGAGTGCGGAGACGGCACCTGACAGTATCCTCCCCTTCTTTCTTACGGGTGGTGCAGGAATCCCGCAGAAATCTTGCAAACAGACGTGGAGCATGAATATCCTCTTTATAGACCCAAGATCTCTCCTCTGGGCCGTAGCCCTTCCAATGGATGAGAAATTGACGTTTTCCTCTAGAGATACGAGATTCCAGAATGCGTTCTACCAGAAATTCTTCACCACGAATGGTCTTGACAGGAGGAGGTGGAGAGGATTTACTGGAAAATTCGTTGAGAATGAGTGGTTTCAGCAGAGAAATATGGAATGTATTATGAATACGAAGGGAAGCTGGTAGATGAAGTCTGTAAGTGACTGGATTAATCACAGAGGAGATGGGAAAAGGCCCTATATAGCGTGGAGCCAGTTTCATAGTGGGAACCTTGAGTCTAAGGTTACGGGTAGCTAACCACACTTTATCTCCTACTCGAAGTCTTGGAAGGTTTCTTCTGTGATGATTAGAAAAGTGTTTGTACCGATTTGAAGACAGTAGTAACCTGGAACGAACTTGGGACCAGATTTTGGAGAAATTGGGGACCAAGTCTTGTGCGGCAGGTACGGAGGAATCAGATAGATCGGAGAAGGTGGGGAGAATAGGATGTCTCCCGTAGATGGTAAAAAAGGGAGAGTTACCTGTGGACTCGTGTTGGTGGTTATTATGCATAAACTCTGCCCAAGGTAAAAGTTCACTCCAGGAAGATTGTTGGTTCGAACAGTAACACCTTAGAAATGCTTCCAGGTCTTGATTGGTCCGTTCCATTTGCCAATTCGTTTGCGGGTGGTACCCAGAGGAGAATTTTAGACTAATACCCAGCTGTTTGCAAAAGGACCTCCAGAATCGGGAGACAAATTGGACTCCTCTATCAGAAATGATGTCCCTCGGGCAGCCATGAAGGCGGAAGATCTCTCTAATGAACAGGTGGGCCAACTGGGAAGCAGAGGGAAGTCCCATGAGGGGAACGAAGTGGGCTAGTTTAGAAAAGCGGTCCACCACTACCCAGATGGTGTTAAAGCCATGGCTGGCAGGAAGATCCGTAATGAAGTCCATGCTAATACTGAGCCATGGTAGATCTGGAATGGGCAGTTGGTGGAGAAGGCCAGCAGGGGATCTCCTAGGCGTCTTGTGTTGGGCGCAGACCTCGCAAGAGCGGATGTATTTCTGGACGTCCGAGGATAACGAGGGCCACCAGTATAAGCGGGATAGGAGAGCAACTGTCTTCTTAACTCCAGCATGACCAGTGAATTTGATGTTGTGGGCCCATCTCAAGAGTTTAATGCGCAGATGTTCTTGCACAAAGGAACGACCAGGAGGAGGGGTCTTGAAAGAGGAGTTGGTCAAGGCTAGAATTGTAGAGGGGTTGAGGATAGGTTTGACAACCATGGATGATGAGACATCAGAGAAATCAAAAGATCAGGATAATGCGTCAGCACGCAAATTCTTGGTACCGGGCCGGAAAGTTAGTATCAGCTGGAATCTGTTAAAAAATAGCGACCAACGGGCCTGTCGAGGGTTCAGACATTGTGCAGACTGTAAGTAGGTGAGATTTTTATGATCAGTATACACTGTGATGGGAAAGCGTACCCCCTCCAACAGATAACACCATTCCTCCAGGGCGGTCTTGATGGCGAGAAGTTCCTTATCCCCAATCCCGTAGTTGGCTTCACTGGCCGAAAATCTTTTGGAGAAAAAACCACAAGGAACAGGAAAGCCTTCAGAATTCTTTTGGGACAGTACTGCTCCAATCCCAACGGAGGATGCATCCACCTCTAAGAAAAATGGCTTATTTTGATCGGGTTGAGATAAGATGGGTGCAGACAAGAAGGCCTCCTTGATTGCTAGAAATGCTCGTACAGCATCTGGGGGCCAAGACTTGGATTGGCCACCTCTCCGAGTTAGAAAAGTAATAGGGGAAATTAACATAGAAAACCCCTTAATGAATTGGCGATAATTATTTGTGAAGCCAATAAAGCGCTGGGTAGCCTTGAGCCCAGAAGGTTGAGGCCAGTTATGAATAGCCTCCAATTTGCTTGAATCCATCCGAAGACCGGAGCCTGATGCAATATATCCTAGGAAGGGTACTTGAGAGCAATTGAATAGACATTTCTCGAGCTTGCAGAACCGGAGATTAGCACGTAAACGGGAAAACACCTCTTTCACATGCATGAGATGAGTGGACAGGTCTTGTGAAAAGATTAGGATATCATCTAAATAAACAACCACTGATTGGTAGAGTAAATCCCTAAATATTTCGTTCACAAAGTCCTGAAAGACAGCTGGGGCGTTACTGAGCCCAAACGGCATCACCAGATATTTATAGTGACCGTCTCTGGTATTAAATGCGGTTTTCCACTCGTCTCCTCTGTGAATTCTGATTAGGTTATAGGCTCCCCTGAGGTCCAACTTAGTAAAGATCCGTGCCCCTCGAATACGGTCAAAAAGCTCAGAGATTAAAGGAAGGGGGTAGCGATTTTTAATCATGATGGCATTTAGTCTCCTGTAATCAATGCACGGTCTGAGAGAGCCGTCCTTCTTCTTTACAAAAAAAAAAGCCTGCACCTGCTGGAGAAGATGATTTCCTAATGAATCCCTTCATGAGGTTCTCAGCCACATACTCCGACAGCCTGTGTCTCGGGCAAGGACAGTTGGTCTACCCTGCCTCTAGGAATGTTCTTTCCAGGGATGAGGTCGATGGGGCAATCCCAAGGTCGATGGGGAGGAAGGATCTCGGAAGTGGTTTTAGAGAACACATCAGCAAACTCAGAGTAGACTTCAGGAAGGCCCACCAAGGAAGAGTACAGAGACAGGCCAGCTTGGGTTTAGATGGGAAAACAGATCTCAGACATCTTTTATTGCAGGTTGAACCCCAGCGGATAACTTGAGCTCACTGCCAGTCGAATTGTGGAGAATGGAGCTTCAGCCAGGGTAGACCCAAGATGATAGGGTTAATGGATTGGGGTAGCACAAGGAAACTTATAGTCTCGGAGTGAAGTGCTCCTATCTCCATCCGGAGAGGAGAAGTAGAGAGAGAGATTGAGCCATTGGAGACTCTATTTCCGTTCACCACAGTGAGCATCAAATGTTGAGACAAGGGTATAGTATCCAGACAGAGTTCGGTCACTAGTTTGGAAGAGATGAAGTTCCCTGCAGACCCCGAGTCCACAAAGGCCCAGGTAGTAAATGGGCCATTAGGGCAAACCAAGGTAACTGGCATCAAGAACTCCGACTCCTTCCGAAGGTAGGGAGAAAGGGACTGGGGTCCTAGGTTGACCTCCCTACTATCACCTAGGAGGTGGCGTTTCCTGACCTCTTGGGACAAACGGAGAGAAGATGTCCCGGTTCACCGCAATACAAGCAGAGGCGGTTTTTCATACGTCTCTCACGTTCCTCTGGGGACAGACGAGAACGGCCGATCTGCATAGGCTCCTCTGCAGGCGGAGTAGGAGGAATAAAGTTAGGTGCCAAACGAGGAAACGGCCGGCGAGTGCAGTCCCGTTCGAGAGCTCGTTCCCTGTGGCGGATGTCCACCTTAACACACAGGGATATGAGGTCATCCAGATTGGAAGGAAGATCATGAGAAGCTAAATCATCCTTGATCCGCTCATTAAGGCCTTGCCAGAAGGTAGCGATGAGAGCTTCGTCGTTCCATTGGAGTTTCGCTGCAAGGGTCCGAAATTGTACCGCATATTGTCCTGCTGTAAGAGAGCCTTGGCGTAATCCTAGGAGACCAGAGACGGCTGAAGAGATTCTTCCGGGTTCATCAAATACCTTGCGGAATCTTTCAACGAATACCACAGAATTTTGTAGTATGGGGTCCTCTCGTTCCCAGAGAGGGGAAGCCCAGGCCAATGCTTGCCTCGAGAGAAGTGAAATTAAATAGGCCACTTTTGCTCTTTCTGACAAGAAATTCTCCGGAGCCAACTCGAATTGAATCGAACACTGGTTGAGGAAGCCACGGCATTTCAACGGATCGCCATCATATTTCTCGGGAGGAGGAAGACGGAGGCCTCTGACGGTAGTACCCCTAGCGGGGATGGTAGGATCTGATGCAGCAGAGGAAGTATCGGCCGAGGAAGTGGTAGATGGTGATGCTTGCAAGGAGTCCAGACGGGAGATGACTCCCTGAATGCATTGCAATAATTGGGCCTGGTTGGATTCTTGTCGTTCCACTCTTTGACCCAGATGAATTAATAAGTCGCGGCCCGAAGGTTCGTCCGGTCCGCTCATGGCCAGAGTATTCTGTCACACTTTTACACAAGGAATATCACTGACTGGTATTAGCGCTACTAACCTGAGAGGCGTGGAGTCACACACCACCGGTGTTCACCAGGCACCCCCGCAAGGAGGTTTGGTCTTTGCTGCGTGCGATGTGCAGGTCGTGGTTCTCCCAGGAAGTCACCAGTGCAGCGATTAGAGGGTAGTCAGACAGGCCGAGTCGAAACCAAGGAAGCGAGGTACCACGGAGAGTAGGCAAGAGTAGTCAGGAACGGTCCAAAGGTCAATACCAATGCGGGCAGCGAAGTACAAGGGATATCCGGAAGAGAGGTCAAACAAGCCAAGGAGTCAAATACACAGGAGGTCAGGAACAGGAATATAAACTAAATGCTGGAGCTGGTTAGAACCAGTACTCTGGCACTAGACATGTGTCAGAGGCTGCTTTAAGTACTCTAAGGTGCCTCCTGATAGGGTTAGGGAGATTTAGGCAGTAAAGACATGCTGGCTGCAGACAGGTGAGTAGATATAGACTTCTGCTGCTAGGCAACAGGACGTGGAATGCGGAGAGAAGGTGTCCGTCTGCGGCGCCTGTGGAGAGCGCGGAGACGGCACCTGACAAAGATTGTCTGAAGAGGTGAGATTTCAGGGAAAGCTTTAAGTTTTGGCAGCTAGAGGAAAGACTTGTTGCTCAATGGAGGTCAATCTATAGAGTGGGTGCAGCACGAAAAGTCCTGTAAAAGGGAAATGGGAGTAGGTAATGAGTGTCAATGAGAGAAGCAGATCTTGCACAGAACAGAGGGGTTGTGTTGAGAGATATTATGAGACAAGTGAAGAGATGTATGTTGGTGCAGTTTTGTTGATGGCTTTGTATGTTAGTAGAAATATTTTAGATTGGATCCAGTGAATACAGGCAGCCGATGTACGAATGGATAGAGCTGAGCAGCAGTAGAAAACTTTATTTTTTCTAAAATAGTCTAAAAGTATGGGCAACACGGTTGCTAAGTGGTTAGCACTTCTGCCTTACAGCACTGGGGTCATTAGTTCAATTCCCGATCTTGGCCTTATCTGTGAGAAGTTTGTATGTTCTCCCTGCGTCGGTTTCCTCCAGGCGCTCCGGTTTCCTCTCACACTCCAAAAACATACTTGCAGGTTAATAAGCTGCTATCAAATTGACCCTCGTGTCTGTGTGTCTGTGTGTGTGTGTGTTAGGGAATTTATACTGTAAGCCCCAGTGGGGCAGGGACTGATGTGAGTGAGTTCTCTGTACAGCGCTGCGGAATCAGTGGCGCTATATAAATAAATGGTGATGGTGATGTAATCTAGTAATTCTGTGGTTTCATACCTGTAGATTGGATGCACCTATTTCTGTACTCAGTAACATTACCAGTGTGCACAGTAATAGGTCTATTCCTCTTATCATTGGTTGCACTCACATATATATGCCCATTATAGGTTAAATTGCTCTTACTTGGCACCGGATATGACGTCCCGGTCGTCATAGCGACGGCCGGGACTCCGGAAACCAGGGGCAGAGAGTCGCAACGGTGCCCGCGGCTCATGACAGCTCCCAGGACCTTCTTCCACAAACACATTCTACATTTGTAAACCAGATCTCGGTCCTAAGTCATTCATGCTCCAGCTCTGAAACTTGTCAGCTGAAGTCCCCCTTCTAGACCTTCAACTAGATGGTTTTACCTCCCCTCTTTGTCCCTGTCTTGTTTTCCCTCTCATATTCGGCCTCACTCACCCATCTCCCTTTTTTGCCTCATATGAAATATTAGCAATATTTAACTCATGTCTAAGGTAAGTCTTGGGTTACCGCTGCGGCCTACTTCATTTATGTGGTTATAATATTTGTCACTAAATTCTGCTATGTGTGAAGGCTCTAAATATGCTCCTGTATTACTCTATTGTTGCACTTTCAGTGCTCTGAATAAACAGTTTTCAAAAAACAGAAACAAACACCAATGTGTATAGTAACACTTAAAGCAATTTTTCAGTCATCCTAAAAACTTTATATTTTCAATCTGTTTAAGAATATAGGAAAACATTGATAACTTTCCAGACCTATAGTCATTATGACAGCTTCTCGGTATAGACTTAAGGGAATCTAAAGCAGTATGTTACAATGTGCACTACTAATTTAGGCAGCCAACTGGTCTTTATTCAAGCATGATACTAATAGAATAAGCATTGTGTAATGGTAATGTACTAACTATCATAGAAGAGAAGGCACTCAACCACATTTACAGCTTGGAATACAAAGTTATGTCATTTAATAATGCGCACTCGGAAAGTGCAAGGATAAATAGGTGATCACTTTTCTGATATAAAGATATATAAAACGGTAACCAAAGAACTCAACATAGTAAATTGAGTAAAACCATTTAAAAAAATCATTAAAAAAATGCTTAAAGCAGATGTCGCAAGAAGGCAGGTTTTTGCACTGCAATTATTTATGCAATGATATTACTCAAATTTTGACATTGCCTGATGTTTGGTATGACCCCACATTATTTATAACATCTGGTGTTTGTTATTATGCTAAAGAAACTGCTACTTTTCTAACAAATGTTGTGTTACACAAGAATGTGCATTGATAACAGGAGCGACCCAGCTCATTACACTTCTTCTTCAAACTCCTCCATCATTATATTCCTCTGCTCCAGGGACTGCTTCACACTTTTCAAACCCAAGAATAATGGTAACATTTAAACTGTTTGCATTAATCCACACTAAGGCAATATGATTTATGTTGGCATAGTTAGATGTGAAAATGCTGCCTGTCAATTTACTAGGAACCAGTACCTCACAAAGCAGTGCTACCCCACCCCTGCCAACCTACGCCGTTGATTGTGAGTGTGCCTCACCTCCATATAACCACGCTTATTTCAATCTCTGCTCTGTTCCAAGCATGGACAATATTTAATTGCACCACCGGACTTGCCCGGTAAGAGAGGTGCCGTCCTGCCGCGCTTACCGGGCTTGCTTGTTCCGCCGGCCCTGTCACAAAGTACAGTCATGATGTGTCTATTCTCACCTATTCTTGTGAATGGATAGACTGCTATCTCGTGAATGTTGGCTAACAGATTGTCTCCTTTCACTGTGTGTAGGTACAGTGCTCTTTAAAGCAGACCTTGTAAAAATGTAAACATGTGTGCATGTATTGATATCATACTTGTCAACCTTAGTAAGGCTAGGTACACACTATAGAATTTTCTGACCAATGTGTTATCTACAACGATTTTACCTACAACTGAAGTTCCAATCAGTCTGCCGATTCATGTGTACACACTATACACGATTTACCTTCTGATCTGTGCTCTTCATCTGGTCCAATAGCAGTGTAGTCGGCCATTCCTCTCACACTGCTTATAACACACAAAATGAACTTTTGAATTTCCACAATGTCATTATAAATTTTATTAGCTTCTGTGACTCTGATACGAAACGGACGTATTAATCCACCTACAGCACTCTCTACATTTAACAACATAGACACAGTGACAGGTTCCTACTCTCTCTGGGCAGATAGTCGTGTGAGTGCATACACACTGCAGGATGGAAAGGCGGTTGGAACGAGATTTTTAAACAGAACAAGCAATCAAATGAAACGACGATCGGTACTTTGAAACGACTGTAGTTGCTCGTGCAAGTTTACACACTAATGCAATATCGGGCCACACATGTTGTTTATCAATTGCTTGGCCCGATAATTGGCTGAAGAACCTAGAGTGTGTACCAAGTCTAAATGTCCAGTGTGGGGGAAGGGGTGTGGTGCAGCGAATAATGTTATTTTTGGCATGCCCCCTGCAGCACATTGAAGCGATTGAGTCATTCCCCCGAGGGGCCAAGATCATCATCATCAGCTATTAACATAGCTCCACTAATTCCGCAGCGATAATATGATTCGTAGCTAATTGTGTCATCAAGGCCTCTGTCCCTCACACTTCACTAGGAAATGAGCAGGATGCGGGAGGATGTCCTGCTCTTCTGTCAGTCCAGGGGCACTTCCAGAAATTTCGGAAGTCTGACAGATATTCCTGGAGAATAAAATGATTGAAAGTATGATTGATATCTAGCTAACATTTCTTAGAAATTGTTGTATTCATGTACTGGATTTATAACATTCTTTCATATGTGATTAAGCACAATGCAACAACTCAAAACCCTGTTATGTATAAAGTAATTTAGTTCTGTCATTGTAAAGTGGCCTAACATTTGTCAGAAGTACAGTATTGCTTCAAAATCTGTCTTACCTCATAGTCACAGCTGCTCTCCATTCACTTACCTATTCAAATACCTGTCATCTTCTACAAAGACTGACAAATGTTTGATCAAGATCACATTACTACCCTAGTGCTCTCTTGTATTGAATTATTCTGGCCGCTTTAATTATCACTCCAATAAAATGACAGAAAGCATAAATCTATTTACTAGCCAGGTCCTTCAGCCGAAGCAGAATATGTGCCTTCAAATGACATTGTGTACTTAAACTCTGAGAACAAAGTGCCCATAAGAAAATTGATCCACTTTTCCTGGATAACATTTCTGTTTTGTGCATATTAAACACTTTTCACATGAATTTCCATATGTGTGATTTTTTGTGGCACATGTATGTATGGTATTAAAAAATCATTTTTTAATGATTATAGTATTGTGAGTTGGCAATTCCTTTTATAATTTTTTTGCATGCATTCTGATGGGACGTATGGGATTATATTCTGCAGTCTGTTCTGTCTGTTAACATACAGCAAGTACTGTTTAGACAGAGCGTTCTTATATCCAGATTCAAATGGAAATGTGTCTTGAGATCCATTTGTATTTGAATATGTTCCAGTTCCGTGCTCGTTTAAAAAATGTAACTTGCGTGCAGGTTGCATTCAAATATGAAGAAGGCCCTTATTTTATAACTAGGGGGCATATTCAGTTCTGCACGTAGTGCCTTTGCGCCCATTCCAGAGGCACTCCGTATTACCGCAACATCGCTGATTTCGCTTCGCCCCCATAGGGCTGCAAAGGGAAAACCACAATGTTGCGGTACTATATTAACATAAAAAATGCGCAGCCCCGATTGTTCATCCGAACATCGCGGCTAATTGAATATGCCCTTAGAATTCCTAATGCACACTGATGTAATGACATCACTAAACACTAATTGTATGGGACAGGAGCATTTATTTAGATATTATTTACAGGGATTTTGTACATAGAAAGTGAAAAGTGTATTGTCTACAATATAGTAGGCTAAAAATTAACGTAACATGATTAAACCATTCAGTAATCCAAGCATAAATCAGGTTAGCTTGCTAATAAAAAAGTTGCAACAATCTTTTATTGTTTGCACTTTAAAGTTTTAATGAAAGGTATGCTATTTGTTATCCAGAAGGCTGAGAAGTAAATACACCTGCAATAACAACAATTATGAATGTTAATAAAAAGATCTATTCATTAGCAAACTTTCCATTGAAGGATTTGTATACACACAGCATGATCTAAATCTGATAAACTTAACCTAGTGAATATTTAACACATACATAGCAATGCAATTGTTTTTAAATACTGGGCGACCAGGAGGTTATTCTGGGTAATCACATACTTGCTTACTCTTCCTCTCTGGAAGATCGTGGAGGGGAGGTCAGATAGTGAGAGAGAGGGCATAGTAATTTCCTCCTCGTGGCCCCACCCCTTTATATGCATTACCGCTATTCACTGCATTGCACAGTAGGGGCAGTGCTTGATGACGTGGTTTACATCACTAAAGCCCCACCTCTGATGGGATCCAGGATAGTGCCTGCTAGCCCAGGAGGAACCCATAAAAGACAGTAGGCAAGTATGGATAATCATATGTGACCGTATTACCAACAAGCTCTGATTATTTACTTATTTCATTTTTTTTTGGCACCTCTTGAATAATGAGTTTCCAATGCCTGTATTTGTGGTTATTGTGATCATATTTATATTGTAATCCATAACCCATATCGTAACCCATTATCTGTGTGTTCTGGTAACAAAGATACAACAAAACAGTGATTACAACTGGCTCATTTTATAACAGCTTCCTGATCAGCAACCTATGTTGTGTGCAATGAATTGCAACTTGAGAGGGCATAGATAAACTACCTGTCAAATTGACTACAGTGCATATACTAATAACAAAATACAATTTCTCAAAAATGCCCCCTGCATTTTTCCTCTACAACATAAGATTTTCTCACTCATTTTTCGCATCTTGCATGAGTATCACACATTTTGCACAAAAAATGGTCAAAAGGCAGCTAACCAACAAGAATAGGTGCCACCCTTGCAATATTGGGCCTGAGTCATTAAGGCAAAAAAGGAGTAAATGTTCTCTGGGACAAACCATGTTTCAACGCAAGGGGTGCAAATTAGTTTATTATTTTGCAGATAAGTTAAATACTGGCTGTTTTTTCATCTAACACACAAATAGTTAATAACTTTATTATTACACTGAAATTTAATGTTAATCTAGGACATGCCCTACCCCAACTATAAATCTGTCCCCACATTTTAAATTTACCTCCCCCTCCAATGCAACATGGTTTTGCCCAGGTGCAAATGATACTCCTTTTTTATGCTTTGCTCTCCTTAATGACTCAGGCCCATTGTGTTCATCCACACCGTGTCCTGTCTCCCCATGCTCACTCCTCCGCCTTACACGATTGTCAGATCCTAAGGAAAATACACATGTTTGGTATCCCTATGCTTTGTGAACTGATAGAAATAATTATGGAGTAAATTGGTGGTGTTGCACAATTTGTGTGAAAGTAACTATATGGGAAGAATTGTGGTAAAGTGTACTCTTTCTATTTTTGTCAGCAATATTAAAAATATTCACTTTGCCAGACTAATGAAAAATTTGTCTCATAAAATGAGCAAAAACATTCTAGTGACAAAGGGTTAACTGTGACTTTGGTGCTACATTCAGGCCGTTTAACACCGATACAACTTTGCTCCTGTTTCTACTATATATTCCTGGATGAAAGGCATGCACCAAATGTTACACCGCTATTCATGCTGTTCACGAACATTCCGAGCATGGTAAAAGCACAAGTTAACTACTGTATTTGAAACACTTTTGCGTTTGATATATGCCGTTGAAACTTGTGTTATTCAACTGCCAACAGGTACCTGGCCTAAGGTCTACATATTTGACAACTAATTATACTATACTATACAAGCCCTTTATGGGTCTTCTGCAAACTTTATCCACTTTTATAAACTGATGTCCAGTATTTGATTTCTAGGTTTGTCGTATTATTAAAATTGTTTTTGTTCTTCCTTTTAGTAACGGAGGTTCTGGAAACTAGTGATTCTGAAATCTTAGTGATGGAAGCTAACAATATCAAAGACTTAAATTTAACAGAAATGATCCTTTCTGTGTTCTGCTGTTGTACTTTGTCACCTCAATTCTTTACTACTCTACTGGAAAAATATATGGATCAGGAACTACTGTGGGATTCCCTGTGCAATCAGACAGGTACAGCCATTGTTGATTTTACACTGTATTTTCCTTCACTTATATCTGCTACATCTATTAAATAGCTGGTCCAAAGATAGTGTTGCCACAGTGACTCTGCGACAGTTTTGTCTATTAAAGAGCCAGGAAAGTTATTATTATGGCATACATTTTGAAAGATTTTATATGTAAGAAAGGTGAATGCTGTTGTAAGTTGAAGTGCCACCACTAAGGATAATTGTTAATACAGATCTATACACCAATTCTGAATAGAGTCTTCACCCATCTACTTCAATCCATCTTAAGTTATGCTGTAAGACTGATATTTCGCTGTTGCTGTTCCATGTCTGTAACACTGACTCCCAATACCCTACAAAATCAAATTGTAAATCATCACCTTTACGTACACAATCCTCAAGAACATTAACTCTTCCTACATCTCAACCCTCATAGCATTGCTGACTCACAGTGCTGGGGTCATAAGTTTGCTTCCGACCAGGGACTATCTGTAAGGAGTTTTTTATCTCTCCAAGTGCGCGTGAGTTTAATCCGGGGGGGCTCTGGTTTCCTCCCACATTCCAAATACATGCTGGTAAGTTAACTGGCTTCTGACAAAATGAATTTAGATTGTGATCTCCAAAGAGGTAGTGACTGATGTGAATGACTACATATCCTCTATACAGCACTGCAAAATAGGATTAGCACTATATAAACAATTATAATAGCCCTTATTGCCAAATAGTTTCCCTCTTGCTCTTTCGGACCTGTCTTTGACCAACATCTCTTATCCTCTCATTATTACCTCTCTCTCTCCCATTTACAAGACATTTCCTGTGCCCACTACCTATGGAAATTCCTGCCATGCTCATCGGACTCTCCCCCAGCTTCAAATGGTCTTTGAAAACCCACCTCTCTACTATCCTGAACTCAAACCTGATTTACAATTGCTCCTCAACTGTACCCCCATCCACACTAAATTGTAAGCTCTTGGGGCAGAACCTTTTTCACATTTATTTCACATCTGCACTCATTGCTACACTGCAAGTCACTGTTTTTTATTTATGCTGTTCAACACTGACTATCACCAAAGCAATTGACAAATAAACAATTATCATCATCATCATCATCATCAACAACATTTGTTTATATAGCGCCAGCAAATTCCGTAGTGCTTTCCAATTGGGAACAAACATTAATAAAACAATACTGTGTAATACATACATACAGACAGAGAGGTAAGAGGGCCCCGCCCACAAATATACAATCTATTGTTATCAATTAGGATTTTTATTATAATTATCCTTTATAACAAAAAAACCCCAATATATTATGCAGTGCTCTACATTGATAGGGTAATGACATAAATAAATAACATAGAATGGCATGAAGCAGAAGAAAAACATGACCCAAAGACGCTTACAATATAAGGGGTGTGGGGAACAACTGATACATAAAGTGAATTGTAGCTGATAGTGGGGGGAAGTGTGTGTTCTAAACTTAAAAAAACTCTTGTGCACTCCTACTCTAAGGGTAGACAATAAAAAATATATACTCAAAAAAATCCCATGTCGCAACCACTCTAAGGAGTGCCAATCCTAAAACAAATACAAGAAATAAAAACAAAATGAATCCTATTTGTTTTAGAATTCTATTGTTGTTATTTGTTTTTATATCTGTAATAATTGTATGGTTTTATCATACGAATTTCGCTATATATGTGACAAATATTTACTCTTATTGGCGTCAGTCCCCAGGTGCTCCCTGCTTGTTTTTATTTCTTGGGGAAGTGTGTGTGGCTACTGTAAGAAGCCTTGTCAGCCACCAAAATAAAAACAACGATTAGCAACATTAATTTCTGTGCAGCTGCTGATGGTTTAGTACAGTTGGAATGAGTAGAGGCAGTGAAAGGTGGAGACATGAAAGATGAACTAGTCATTGTAGAAATCTTAAGAAAGTCAGCTGTGGGCAACCATGACAGTACTTATCCAATTGCATTCATCATCATCAACATTTATTTATATAGCGCCAGCAAATTCCGTAGCACTTTACAATTGGGAACAAACATTAATAAGACAATACTGGGCAATACATACAGATAGAGAGGTAAGAGAACCCTGCTCGCAAGCTTACAATCTTAACTAAACCTCCTTGAACCATCCGCATGCCAATTAATACTTTGAATAATTGTTACCAGCACTCTATCCACTTTACTTTTTAAAGAAAGCAGTCATAAAAACTCAAATACAAGGTGAATAAAACTCATATGCTTTCCCTAGATCCAGAAGAGTGGTCGGACATTTATGAATGGACAGCACGTTGTTCCATAAATGTCCGTATCAAAGAAAATGCCCATAAACTGCTCCATAGATGGTACTATGTACCTGCTAGGCTCCATGTTATATATCCACAAACGAACCCCACATGTTGGAGAAATTGTGGCCATGTTGGCACCTTTATGCATATTTGGTGGGACTGTCCCAGAATACGCTCGTACTGGACAGCGGTTCTTACACTAGCTACAGCGGTCCTCGACACTCCCATACCCTCCGACCCTAAGCATGTACTATTACCCTTGCCTCTCCCGGACATCCCTACACATGCACATAAGCTCCTCCGGCACATAATCAGCGCGGCTACTTGCCAGATAGCTGCTTCTTGGAGAAGTCCCACACCCCCTACTCTCCAAATGGTCTGTGGTCGGGTTTGGCATATTTACCAAATGGAGCACATCACTAGTGTGCTGAGGGGCTCCTCCGTGTCTTTCCATAAAGTCTGGTCTCCATGGGCCTCACACCATAATCAACCTCTGCTTCAATTCTAGTAAGACCAATCCCTTATTGAAATTAATGGATCTGACTTCTTCTTGTTAAAGGCGTGAATTCCTTACCCCTAACCCCTCTAATTCTTCCCCCCCCCCTTTCTTGCCCATCATTCTTACTCACCCCCCTTCTCTTCTTTTTATTATTTTTTTTCTTTCTGTTTTGC
This sequence comes from Mixophyes fleayi, assembly GCF_038048845.1. Classification (NCBI taxonomy): domain Eukaryota; kingdom Metazoa; phylum Chordata; class Amphibia; order Anura; family Limnodynastidae; genus Mixophyes; species Mixophyes fleayi. The sequence goes on along the minus strand of NC_134402.1, from coordinate 395,223,296 downwards.
TTTAAAAAAAATAAAAAAATAAATAACATCTTCACGGTACAAGATCAACACGCAGTCAAATCTACACTGTAAAAGCATGATGAGAAAAAAACTGTACATTGTGTCTATCTATATATGTACAAGTACTTGTTAATGTACCTTTTGAGAATTTTGTAATTATGTTAAAGATACGATGTTACTTAATAAAACGTACTTAAAAAAAAAAAAAAAAAAAAACTCATATGCTTTTCTATCTTGTTATTCTGAGACTGTGGGGAAGCCAGCCAGGGCTTGTGTGATTTGCTCACAGCTCTCCAAGGTAACAGAATTCACCTACTGTATGTGTACATAATGTAAGAGGATGAAATGACTAAATAAACTTTACTTTTTAGCACAGCAGAAGTGGGAAGTCATGGTAAGATGAACAAGGTAGCTTTCTGTAGAATCTCCTTATAAAATACAGAACATTTATTACAAAGGCAACTTTCAATGTACAGTATACATTTAGCTTGGTGGTCATATTTATTTAGGCAGTGCTAATACACCTCTTGAAATCCTGTCAAGTGGCACAACTTTTTAATTCTCTAACGACACATGAGTCATACTATGAGCGAGAGTATCTGTTAAAATGACCAGCATTTCCATCTGCATGCATTACACTTGCCAGAAACAAGTCCGTCAGAGATGTAGAGTTGAGATGCAGCAGCTGTCACAGAACTAGAAAATGCAAAACGGCACAACTCCAGTTTACTGTGAGTCAAACTCCGTACTTGATGAGATGGAAGAGCATAAAACACAGTCTAATTTACAAGAGATGCAAACCCAGATGGCATGCAGTGTGTTAGCTTTAGCAGGATGCATGCTGTTATATGTCAATCCTTATACAGCATTGAAGTAAATTTCCCCCCTTTTAACTGGCATTTATACTGTCTGTATTACCAGTTGTGCCACTTATATAATGACTAAGATATAGGTAAATTAGTAAATTGAGAAATATCTAAACATAGCAATTATGATGTATTTTACCGAGTTGGAAGTGTCTGCTTATCTGTGTGAAAATATACAGATGGATATGTTACATTAACAGTTCTCAATGTGGCAACTTTACAGTCATTTTAAGAAAAAAAGTTTAAAACTTACAGACTGCTACTTACTGATTATTCTGATTATACAAAAGAAAAGTAATACCAGCTCCAATGCAATATATAGTAAAGTTTGCAGATATAAATGTCAGTGCTGTGTCAAAAGTAAAACAAAACTGGTTACTGCCAGGATGGGGAGGGAGCAGGAGGAGATAACCTACTATATAATGAGGGGATACAATGTAGTGGCTCCAGTGAAAGTACTGTGATTCCATGAAGGCTCATTACACAGAGATCAATTAGCCACAACGTGAAGAATGGACAGGGTCTGGGAGGGAGGGAGTTGGAGTGTGGGCTAAAGCTTGTTAAGGTCTAGACACACCCCACAGTAGGTTGTCACTTCGGCAGCACCAACCAGTGCTCCCACCAGGATGGGTCCTCCCGTGTTCTCTTGTTAAGGTCTAGACACACCCCACAGTAGGTTGTCCCTCCAGCAGCACCAACCAGTGCACCCACCAGGATGGGTCCTCCCGTGTTCTCTTGTTAAGGTCTAGACACACCCCACAGTAGGTTGTCCCTCCGGCAGCACCAACCAGTGCACCCACCAGGATGGGTCCTCCAGTGTTCTCTCTCACTGAGGGCACTAAATTGTCTAGTCATGACTCAGTCAATGAATAATTTTAAACATTATTTGTAATTAGTAGGACTACCAAATGAACCTAGAACACCAGAGTCCATACATATGTGGCCTAATTAGCCAAATTAACATTTTACCTATGTAGAATACCTAGGTAAGGAAGCTCACAGCTCTTTTACTATAATAAGCGTCTATTGCTTCTATATAGCGCCACCATACAGAGTGATGTACAGAGAATGTTTACTCATTCACATATGTCCCAGTGGCACATACAATCTTATTTTCCTACCACAGACAAGGAAATGCACACATACAATCTAGGGCCAATTTTAGCTACAGACAAGTTAATGTAGCGTTATGTTATTGGACCTTGCGAGAACAGCAGAGCATCAGGAGGAAACCCACTCAAATATGGGGAGCACATGCAAACTCCTCACAGATTACACCCTTATTGGATTCAAACCCAAGGCTCCTGTCCTTCAAAGCTGCAGTGCTCACTACTGTGACGCTGGCCATCATGCTCAAGTGTCATATAGTTTTTTCTGGCTGCTTACGTCTAGTTTTTAAACAGTTATGACTTCTATCTATAAGCATAATATCCATTTTTATTTTATTTTTGGCAGCATATACTAGCAGAAATGTAGTGCTCCGATATTTAAGAAGAACACTGGTAAGATCGGTGCAAGGCATGGTGAATCAGATTACATCATTCATCAGCTCCATTGAGCCCACCGATGATTGTCTTTCCTTTTCACACCATCACAACACTCCAGATGTTTTGCTGAAGTCCCTACCAGAGAAATGGAACTTCACCACCTCAGGGGGGAAAGAGTCAAAGAAACATCTGAAAAGTAAGTGCTTGCTTAATTTGGCAGCTAATGTATTGTTTGGTTAAAAAAAAAGTAACATTGTTGACTTGTTTACTTAGAGACAGACATGCTTATGAGCAGGAGTCCTAAATATGTAAGCCATAGATATTTACTCGCAAGTCATCGTGTTTACACAGAATGTTCAGCCAATCTGGTTCCTGTCTACTAGCATATCTTGAAATTACTGGCCCACCATACATTTTGAAGGCACCTGCTGCCCATGCACAATTGCAGCTTTAACTATGTGGTAAGGATGACTGAGCCAGGGGCGCACGCAGGGGGAATTTCTGGTTCTACAGAAACCCCTCCCCTCCTGCGAAGAACGGGGGCTAAACAGTGCCCCTACAATGCCGCACTGTACTGTACAGCAGCCGCGGCGCTGTCAAAGAAGCGTCCGCGGCGGTACAATACAGCACCGCCGCGGACGCTTCTTTGACAGCGCCGCGGCTGCTGTACAATACAGTGCCGCGGAAATGAAGCATGCGCAGCAGCTCTCTTTCTCTATTTTTTTCGGGGGCGGAAACCCCCCTTAAAAATCCAGCGTGCGCTCATGTGAGCTATATATACATGAGCTATATATACATTCTCTTTACCTTCAGTATCCCTACTGAATCCTATTGCTGCCTTTTTTTTAACCTGAGTCACAATGTGGGGTTAATCTTGTGCAGACTGTCCCTAACACATGGCTTGTTTCTGCTATAGTTACTCTTGTTCTGGTTTTTTTTTCGTTCCCTTTTTTTCTTTTTTCTTTTTTAAATGTTTTTCTTTACCTATCTCCTTTTATTTAGAAGAATAATAATCCACAATGTTTGATAGTTTTCAGCCTATCCTTTAGACTGGCACCTAAGTGTCGGTGTAGATGTAAATCAGATTTTTCTACAATTAAGTGCAACTATTTATCTTTTTTAATGTATTTGGTACATTAACAGATTTGCTGCTTTTATAAAAGCTATTTTTAAATTGGAATATTTCCTTATCAGCAGGGCCGCCATCAGGGGGGTATGGAGGGTACTGTTGTACCGGGCCCAGGCTCACCAGGGGGCCCGGTACAACAGCGCAGCACATACTTACCTGGGGGCCCGCTGTCTTGCAGTCCGCTGGTCTCTGACTTCAGCCTGGCTGTCACCGTGACATCCTGCGATCATGTGATCTGCCTGTGACAGATCACATGATCGCAGGAGGAATGATTCCTCCACCCCTGCGATCGCATTCTGGTGCCTGGCTATCACGGTGACAGCCAGGCTGAAGACAGTGTAGCGGAGACCAGCGGACTGCAAGACAGCGGGCCCCCAGGTAAGTATGTGTTGTGCTGTTGCTCATGGGGGGACGACGCTCATGGGGGGAGGGGGGGCCATGATTTCTGAAGGCGGCCCTGCTTATCAGACTTAGGGTCTGTTTACACGTGTGTACTGTATCTGACCTATTTGTGTGTTTAATTTTCCTATTAATTTTGCTTTTGAGTCTTGTGATGAAGGGCTTTCCTTTACCATATGGGTATAAGTTATCCCTTTTGTGTATGTGACCAAGCTCTCTGTCTACTGCTAACATGAGAAAACTGTTTGTATACAGATTCACAGAGAAGTACATCACATTTAGTTGGGAGATTGTGTTTTTGACAATGCTGTAAACACTTATGTCTTTAATTATGTAGTTTAATGGATATATATCTGCAGTATTGTGCTAGTTTCTATTGTATCATTCTGTCCATTTAAATTCAAATAGAAAAACATATTTATTCTGGGAATGTGCAGTATATATATTAATAATATTGCCAATAATGTCTTTCTTTATGTTCTTATATTCTTCACTGCCTTCACTTAGGGGAAATTTCTATTGTGTCGCTCAGCATTGTCAACTTTTCTGTGAGGAATGTGCTTAATATTCCACACTGTGATGTATGGTGATTATATAATGTTTGAGAAACATTATTCTATTACAAGCCACATAATAAAGGGCCTGTATCATTTTTTTAGGAACTTTGCTGCAGTAATTCTGTACAAGTGTTTTATTGTGATGCACTGAAGATATGGTTCTCATTTTCCATATTGTGCAGAAGCCATGGGTTGGTTTTTAACTAATCTAATCAACTGTCTCAATGGATATATTAAGTTGTGTAAAGAAACATACAAATTAAATTGTTTTATATAAATATTTTTGTAGTTAGAACTTGTCACATTATTTTGAATCGTTGATTTTTGAAAGTGATAGTATTATTTTAATGTATGGACAGCCTCTGAGATGGAAAAACCAAAGAACCCAGTAGATAAACTCATCAGCTTTTCCCCCATAATTTCTCACAGTACTGTATATATCATTAACATAAAAACTAGGGCAATCTATCTGTCATTTTTTACATGTAATGTGTGGCACATGTAGTGTGGCACAAACATTTATAATACAATACTGGGTAATACATACAGACAGAAAGATAAGAGGGCCCTGCTTGCAAGCTTACAATCTATGGGACAATGGGAGTTTGAAACACTGGGGCATGTGCTACATCATATTGCACATTAGACCTGCTAGAATGCAAAGGTAAAAAGTATTGAGAGGGCTGTGTGATCAGTCACACAGCAATGTTGGTCAGAGGGTTGTTGTCTTGTGTTAGCTGTGTAGAGGGTGGTTATAGGGTATCCTAAGGAGATTAAGATGCTGGTTGAGGAATATTATAAGCTTGTCTGAAAGGTGGGTTTTCAGAGAAGGTTTGAAGACACAAGGAAAGTCTTACTGTGCGAGGGGGGGATTCTACAAAGTGGGTGCAGCCCGAAAAAAGTCCTGTAACCGGGAATGAGAGGATGTGATGAGAGTGGAAGAGTGACGCAGATCTTGTGCAGAACGGAGGTGTCGAATCGGGAGATATTTTGAGACAAGTGAGGAGATGTATGTCGGTGCAGTTTTGTTGACGGCCTTGTATGTTAGTGGAAGAATTTTATATTGGATTCATTGAAATACAGGCAACCACTGTAGAGAGTGACAGAGTGGCTCAACAGAGGGAGAACGGTTTGCAAGGAAAATCAATCTAGCCACTGCCTGCAAAATAGATTGTAGGGGTTCAAGTCTGATTTTGGGAAGACCAGTAAGGAGGGAATTGCAATAGTTGATGCGGGAGATGATGAGTGCATGAATTAAGGTTTTTGCAGTGTCTTGTGTGAGATATGTGCGTAGTCTGGAAATGTTATTTAGATGTATGTAACATGATTTAGATATAGAGTTGATGTGGGGAATAAATGATAGGTGTGAGTCAAGGATTAAAGCTTGTGGGGTGGGATTTATGGTCATGTTCAACAGATTTAGAAATGTCAGGCAGGAATTTTCTGTTTTTGGGTTGGGTATATTATTAATTATTAATTCAGTTTTTGAAAGATTGAGTTTGAGTTGGCGAGAAGACATCCAAGATGAAATGGCAGAAAGACAGTCAGTAACGCGAGACAACACATATGGTGAAAGATGAGGAGAGGATAGATAGATTTGTATATCATCCGCATAGAGGTGATGCTGAAATCCAAAGGAGCTTATTAGTTTTCCAAGAGAAGTGGTGTAGATAGAGAACAGCAGAGGACCTAGGACTGAGCCTTGTGGTACTCCAACTGATAAAGGAAGCGGAGCAGAGGTGGATCCAGATAAATTAACACTGAAAGAGCGATTAGATAGGTAGGATGAGAACCAGGATAGGACAGTGCCTTCAAGTCCTAGGGAATGTAGTGTTTGTATGAGGAGAGAGTGGTCAACAGTGTCAAATTTATCTGTGACAAGATGGACCGCCTATGCCACCCTGTCTGTTGTTGCTGGGAACCGGCTGGGCTTACTTGGCCACCGTCCCCTTTCGTTATTCTGAATATGCCCCTCCTGCTGCAGTAGCAGGAGCTTGCTGCCACCACTGGACTCCTTTATGGCGCCCAGAACCATGTTCCTTCTCGGTAACTGTCAATGCTAGTGTACTCCCGTGCTGGTACACTTGGGCTGGTACCCCTGACCACTTACTATGGATCATGGTGCTGTGGATGGATCCCCCCTGGCCTATCACACTGGCCAGAGCTGCTGGGTAGCGACAGAGTGGTGGAACTGGAGCGCTGGGTCCAAACCTCAGAAACAGTCGGAGAACAGATTAGATTTAGGGTCTGCAGGTCACAGGATTACAGCAATATTGAAGAAGTTGTCAAGCAGGGTCTTGAAGCAAAGAGTGAGGTTTATTTCACTCAGATGCCCCGACAAGGACAATTCAACTGATTAAAGGTATCAGTGGTCAAGTCAGGTCAGATGGAACATCAGAATGATGCATTTCAGTTTACAAGGGCTCCATTTTTATACTATTTTAGACATAGCCTTACAGGCTATTTTTAGAATCAGGATGTACCGTATTTCCCCATGTATAAGACGCACCTTAATTTTGGTGCCCAAAATGTCATCAACACTGTGCAGCTTACTGTCAGACAAACACGCTGGAATCGGCAGTCATCGGAACTGTGCAGGGAGAAGTGACTGACAGCTCAGAGACTGTGGGAGGCGCCTGAAGGACCTGAAGGTCCTTTTGCCAAGTAGCGGGGACACGCTGTAGCTGATTAGCGGGGACACACTGGAGCTGATTAGCGGGGACACACTGGAGCTGACTGGAGCTGATTAGCGGGGACACGCTGGAGCTGACTGGAGCTGATTAGCGGGGACACTCTGGAGCTGATTAGTGGGGACACGCTGGAGCTGACTGGAGCTGATTAGCGGGGACACGCTGGAGCTGATTAGCCGGGGACATGCTGGAGCTGACTGGAGCTGATTAGCGGGGACACGCTGGAGCTAACTGGAGCTGATTAGCGGGGCATGTTCTTACACCAAGATATACAAAAGGCTTTCTAAATAAAGGCCTATTGTATCAGATAAATACATCAGAATTTTCTCACTGATCTCAGAAATAAAGATTTCCTATATCAAAATATAGACAATATCAAAATAAGTGCATTGGCAATTATATAAATAAGCGTCCTGCGCTATTTCCTTTAAATAAATTTATACCATAAGTTATTCATAAGTGATCCAGTCACACTCCCTGCCCCCTTCCTCTCCCTTGTCCATGTGGCCAACCAACGTGCCATGTCACAACAATTTGGCTCTTTGTTTGCAGTCTCCTAGGGTAATGGAGGCGACCCGGAGGATCCAGCTCTTTATGCTGAGACATTCCATCCGCATTGCTGTGAGTCTTTCCTTGCTTGTGAATTATATCAAAGTCATAAATTTGAAGTGCAAGGCTCCAGCGCAACAAACGGCTACTTTCCCCTGAGGTGTGTTGTAGCAACTTTAAAGGATTATGATCAGTCACCACAGTAAAATGTCATCCATACGAATTAGGTTGAAGTTTTTTCACTGCTCACACGATGGCCAAACATTCCTTCTCAATTGTGGCATACCCCACCTCTCGGTTTAGCAGTTTTCTGCTCAAATAGGCCACAGGGTGCTACTGCCCATCTGGCCCCACCTGGCTAAGTACTGATCCCAGTCCATACTGTGACGTGTCATTTTGCACAATATAGTTCTTGTCATAATCGGGCACCAACAGTACTGGAGCATGAATTATGGCTTAACGACTGAAATGCCAGCTCACAAGCGGGTGTCCAGTCAACTACTTTGGGGAGTTTCTTCTTAGTGAGATCTGTCAGGGGCTTCGCTACCAGTATGAAATAGATAAGCACTTTATATTCAATGCATGGCACATTTAATATTCAAGCTCACCCAGCAAACTGTCAGAGATGCAGTGAATCATATTCTAAGTTTTCTAATGTACTTTAGAAACTGAAAGCAAACCTATGATTTGTCATCACGGGTTGCACCACATAACACTGTATTATTTAGCAAGCCCATTTATGTTGCGTTGAATATAGTTGATCAGTAGACTGTGTCAGTGAGTATATTGTTTTCCTTCATTTCACAAACTAAGTGATTCTTGTGTAGCCTGAAGATGGCAGAAAAATATTAATTATTTCTTTTTCCTTTTCATGTTGAAGACATTACAAGATTGACAGCTGAAGCCGTCTCCATTGTGATCAGCAAGATACCTTCAATAATTGCATGCCTGCCTCCCCCAATAAAGTATTTTTACTTATTCTCAGAGAAAAAAATATCAGAACAGTACTCTGTATGTAAGGATACAGGAATACTTGTATGGAACTTAATTGGTATTATTTGTCATATACTAGAAGATGGAAAAGCCATAGAACAAATGATAGGTACCACACTGTCTCCGTGGAGTAAAGAGAAGCTCGCTGTAGTGTGTCGGTGTTTGGAAAAGTCCATTGGAATAAAAAGTAGTAACCCCAAAGAGGAGACACAAAGAGTATTTGAAGACATTGAGAAACATCAGCCAAAATGGATTGAGAAGCAGGTGCTGAAAGCCAAAGTTCTGAGCTCAGAGGGGTAAGATTAATTTAATGTTCCCTAGAATGATGAACTGACTTTGTCCATTGTAATAAATGAAGATGTTTTAAAAGGAGTACATTAATGATTTATTGAAATGATTTTATTTCGGATACAATGATTTGCTTGTTATGAGTATTGCATGTTACATTTGCTAACCCCCATTGTGGTGACAACTGAAAGATTGTAGATACTTTCTGGAAGAAATTGGGATGTCTGCCACCCTTCATTTCAAACAATGAAACAATTTACTGGGTAAAGAATTGCTTTCTTGAAATGGTGAAAAGCAGGCAAAGATTATTCAGTATACAGTTCGTTCAAAAATATAAATGAAAAGTTTTAGCTGCCAATCAGTAAGTGTGCAGAAGACTTGCAGACTTTTAGCAATTATTTGATAATATTCTCTATCTATTGAATTTCATACCTGTAAGGAACAAATGACTAGTATATGGGATTAATTTATAATAACTTGTTTAAAGTATGTGGTTATTGCTTAGTTTTCTAAACATTTATCAGTACATCTGTCTTTCTAAAGACAGCATATTTATTAAAGTGTCTTAATATCGGATCAGAATGTTGCCATATTTACAGTATTTTAAATGTTTTTTAAAGAGTTTGTTTTTCTTTTTGCTATTATGATAGGTTTTTAGAATTAGCTCTCTGTACAATTTACTCTCTTATGCACTAGAACACTTTATTACAAATACTTTGTGTATAGTTCTTTGTAGAAAATGATAACGAATGTATATACAGGCACATTAAATGGACAATAGGACAGATCTCCCAGCAGCTACACATGGTATAAGAAAATCTTCCATAAAGGTGCTGAGTGTGTAACAAGAACAAATCACTCACTACCTTTAAGTATATTAATGTAAGGAACATACAAATTCACCTTTTGTCTAATCCTAGCTAAACAATACACAAATATTCTTGGATCCCAATTTAAATTATGATATTCTCAAAGAGACCATGACCACTCATTTATTAGACTTAAGGAGTGTCACACACAGGGTAAGGCTGGGCTGGGGGGCAGGGGGGCATCTGCCCCCCTGTGCCGGGTCCCATCGTGGACTTCCTTGGTCTGGGTCACTGGGCCACCTGCATTTTTTCCTTTAAAATAGACTAATAGACTGCTGAGTCGAATCTTGTACCCCGGGCTAAAATGTGCCAGCTCTCCCCTGGTCACACAGCATCTTAAGGTCTGACATATATTTACATCAGTGTTTTGGTACTAGAGATCCTTTTATCAGGAAGGTTACACAAAATAGAATGCTAGTCATAATTAACAAAACAACAACTTGGTCATGCTCTGAGTTCTCCTATGCAGTAGTCCAGTGATCCACAATCTACAGTCATACTTTACCTTTAAAATGGACCATTCAGTCCCACAGAAAATTACATTTATGTCTTTAAAAAGAGTTCTCCACCTTAAATTTAGTCTTCAGTGTAGTGATCATGTGTAGTGTAGTGATCATGTGATTCAGTAGGTTCCTCCAAAATGATCCAATGATCCATTGCAGAAGGCGTCCTTTTCTTATCCAACAAGTTATCAAAACTTTTATCCATTCTCTCATTATCTGGCATACTCCTCACCCATGTATCCCCACTTGAATCCATCCTAAATGCTGCTGCAAAACTGATCTTCCTCTCTCACTGCTCCACATCTGCTACACCCATTTGCAAATCCCTAATCTGGCTTCCTGTGTTCTCCAGAATCCAATTCATGTTACTCAACCTTACCTACACCACCCCTTCATACATCTCAAATCTCATCTCAAAATACTCCCCCTCTCACCCTCTTAGATCTTCCTCTGACCTGTGCTTGTCTTGTCTCTGGTAATAGGAATAGGAGTGAGATTTCTTCCAGTGGCGCTCTGCAGTGTGAGTCTATATGGTGTGTTATGGTGGGTTTGGATCATTGGAGACTGTATGTGCTAGCTGGAGCTGCATTGTCTAGGGCTGAAGTGAGTGTCTTGTTGTAGAAATTAACAGCCTGATTAGGGCAGGACAATACAGTCATATGATAAAGTAGTTGTTTAGTAAAAATGATGAGAAGGCGAAGCTGGAGTAACTAATTTTGGAGCAGTAGCAGGGGAAGACAAAGTCAAGGAGTTGTCCATCACAGTTGGTGAAAAATGAGGTTCATTTTGAGAGACAAAAGAAGGAAGTATGGGAAAAAAGTTTAGTGGCAGAAGAGATAGCGGGATTATCAATTGGAATGTTGAAGTCAAGGGATTTAGTAATGAATGGTTGTCAATTTGTTACAAGCAGATCTAGTGTTCCATAGTGCACAGAAAAAAGGAAAATATTTTAGTTGAGATATGTGGATAAGGTTGGTGGGATTGGAAGTACAGGGTGGATATAAAGTTTTCGGGTGGAGCGAGGAGCGTGAGCATATAGTGGAAACTGTACTGGGCCCATGGTCAGGTCAGATGTTTCTGGCAGCCATGTGAAGGTGCAGGGTGAGAGAGGATAGGTGAGGATGATTTGTGGGTGTGAGGTTTATTTCTGTTTATGTAGGCTGTTGAGTGTGGTGGGTACAGGAAGCAAAATAGTTCATGTGTGCAGACTAGCGAGGAGGGAAGTAGTAATGGGGAAATAATAATATGGGAGGGAGAAATAAGGTAATGGAGAGAGAAGAGGAGTTTGGAGAGTTGTTTGTTAAAGTGAATGCGAGAAAGAGAGAGTGTAAATTGAGTAGGTGCATGATGGAGAGATGTGGATGAATGTTTATTAGCTACGGTAGGTAATGAGATCGTGGGAAGAAACAAATGATCCAAATTGTGCAGGGCAGTGGATAAGGTGATGGATACTACACCAACGCTGGCTCAGGTTAATAGAGTAGGCAGTTTCTGCAGCTTTTACACAACAAGTCCAGGATGCTGACAGGTGGGTGCAGAGGGTCCAGCAGCCACACAGAAATGGCAATAGCAATCCTAACAATTGAGCTCAGTGGGCAGCTGAACAGATGTTGAAATCGCAATGCCAGTTGAGATCAGAGGCTCCAGCAGGTGAACAGAGATGGTAGTTTAGTAGTGCCTGGTTTTTGGTGTGAAGGTGTTCCCTAGTGATACTGTGACTTTTGCCAACACTATTCAGAAATATCCAATGCTTTATATTTGAAGGATAAGTAAAAGTGGGAGCTTGAGCAAAGAACGGAATGTATTATGGTCCGGAAATCGGCGACTTTGCAGCTAAAATGGCTTGTAACTTGAAACATGCCTTTACAAGCCATCGCCGCTTTAAATTTTAGCTGCAAAGTCGCCGATTTTCGGCGAGTTGAAAAAATCTGGCCATAATACATTTACCCCATGGTCTGTGACTCTATAACAAAGCTTACAACACAGCTTATTGTAGCTCCTATAGTCTATAGCTTAACCATTTAAAGCAATAATAATACACAGTGTTTATTTTACTCATATTTAAGTCTATTTCCTCATGTTCAAAACAATACTGGCACCCCGAAGGGCACATGTAGCATAATCCTTGTGTCTGTCTGTTTCCAAGTTGGGAGAGGAGACCTGTATGTCCGTCTATTTCCAAGTCCAGCTTTCAAGAGACTTTAGTCTTCACAAACGTTAATTACAAAACTTCTGTGGGATGGGCTGATGTACTTAATTGGAGGCCAATTGTTTTGCTATGTAAATGTACCTAGCCTCACAGTTCTCTTCAGACAAAAGCTATGTACCTTGGCATACTGCTTGTAAATGAGAACAAGGAGAATTTCTCCTAGTCTGTAGGATCTAATGTAAGTTTTTTGAAATAGTAACTGACTTAAGCTATATATTTCCAGAAAAAAAGAATAAAGACTCAAACCATAACATCAAACAGCTATTCTCATTTACCATTGGGAATGGACCCAAATTCATGATCAATATACCGTTACAAGAAATAATCATTCATATACCATTATTTTTATTGGCTGCATATAGGTTTTGGTTTAAAATTCTGTCAGATCCTAGGGGATTTTAGTATAATTTGTTTTTGGATAAATCTATGGATCTGACCCACTAAATCCTGATGTCCCTACAGTTTTAGTGCCTAACACACGGAGTTACAACTTTCAGGAGGTAAAATTACAAATATATTTTTTTTAAATTTGGGTCTCCTCTTGCTTCGTTTGACTAAATACATTAGAATTTGAATTCAGTTTGGTCATTAACAGAAGCATCCATTATACTGAATACTTGGGACGTAGGGTTTTGTGGTTAAGATGCATTTAGGGGGTGCTCACTATTCTGACTCTGAGAAGCCTGACAAGGAGGATATAGACAAAAAAATTGTGATTACAATAACATGCTTTAAAAGTAGACTTACAATAGCATACACAGAGGACTTTAACAACGAGACAGTAATGCAGACTTCTATCAATTGCGAAGAGACTAAAAGCCTGCACTTAACTATGATGACACTAAAGAGAGCGACATTAAAATTTTGGAAATTAAAGCGGCAATGGCAGGACCCGGCACCTAACCCTATTCCTAACCCTTAGATTAAATTGTCCAGTTGCTGGAACAGAGGAGCAGAGGTTGATTATGAATAGAAGCCCAAGGGGACCAAATTTTGTAGAAAGACACAGAGGAGCCCCTCAAGATGCTGGTAATATGCTCCACCAGGTAGGTGTGCCAAAACCGACAATCATTAGATTATTATGTACACACAGTAAATAAATGCCAGGCAGGTTTACCACATCATCTGTCCCTTACCCCACTAGCTTAAGGAGCTACAGTCACCTGGATGTTCTGACTTAAAGACCCATGGAGTTCTTCTCTTAGTTCTCTTAGCTAGCCCATTGCTAGAGAACGAAAACTCAAAACCAGCTACACTGCACCTTCCATGAAACAAATCTCAGAATGAATATTTCCTCCTCCCCCCCCTTCCCCCGGAGTGGCTCCTTATATCTAGGGTATGATTTCCACAGTGTTTTCCACTTCCTGGGCAAATCCCTGGGTCTATCATTCTTAACCATTGGTAGGTGCTGTATCAGGGGTTGGAGGGGGAGTTGAGACGACCTGTACTTCCACAGAAGGTCCCCTGCTTGGCTCTAGACAAATGTCTGATCTAGTCATGTTGAGAACAATGGATACTAATTGGCCTTCCCCCTCACCTATATCCTGCAATCTGATCCTTATCAAAAACCCACCTGGCTTCACTTTAAGGACAATGATTAACAGCTTCAATGCAATATGAACAAGATACAATATACATATTTACAATGATCTACAATGTTCCTTTACCTACATGTAAATAGACACTGCAGTGGTATTCTGTTGAGCTGGAGAACAAAGGTAAGGACTATTAAAAGTACATGCTATAATCCACATTTTGTGAGATAAGAGGGACAGGCTTGTTGGGGTGATTTTAATACCTCAATTCACCACAGCAGGGTTTGACCAGATGGGTATCTGGATTGATGGGGCGGGAGAGAGACAGAGGCCATTCGATTACATCGCGACCAGATAGGGGAGAGGGCCACCACCGGGTGAATTCGAGCAGTTGCTGAGCGCTGTGCTGTAGGGAGCAAAGGTATGGAACAGATCGGTGACCCCTCTAGAAGGTCTAATTCTATGTCAACCCAGACCCTTTTTCTAGGTGGAGGGTGCCACTGCACACATTGGGATAAACGGGCCACATAGTAGTAATTGCGGAGGTTCGGGATGCCAAGGTCACATGCCATGGGGGACTGATGAAGGATGTGGGTGGGTATCCTGGTCCATTTATTTGACCAGATGAAGCCCATTAAATCGGCCTGCAACATTTTGAGGATTGAAGGGGGAACCCTAATAGGGAGAGTGTGAAAAAGTTATAGCAATCTCGGAAGTAAAATCAATCTTCACTGAGGTGATTCGGCCCACCCAAGATATCATAAGTTTGTCCCATGAAGTCTTTTTTAATGCAAGTTATGAGAGGGGGATAGTTGGCCTTGTTGAGGTGTTCCACCTTTCTAATGAGTGCTATACCCAGATATCTAATGTGCTTGGAATTCCAGTGAAAGGAAAATTCAGTTCCAATAGCTGTTTCAGTTTGGGAGGGATGTGGAAATCTAGGATTTTAGTTTTGGACGTGTTTATTTTAAAATTTGAGAGAGCGGAGAAGGTGTCTATTTCCTGAAATAAGTTAGGAAGTGAACTTAAGGGTTTAGTGATAGTGAGGAGAATGTCATCCACATAGAGTGTGATCTTATGAGTGTTGGTGGGTAATTGTATACCGGAGATATCAGGGTTTAGGCGATTTTTCGTGACTAGGGGTTCTATGACTAACGCAAAGAGGAGGGGGGACAGAGGACAACCCTGTTGGGTCCTGCTTTTGAATGGGGAAAGAGGGGGAGGAGCAGCTGTTCACCTGAACCAAAGCAGTAGGGTTGTAGTATAAGGCCGAAACTCCAGTGAGAAAACGTTCCCAAAAGCCATAGGAAGCAAGAGTCTTCATCATGAAGGGCCAGCCAACATGGTCAAATGTCTTTTAAGGCGTCTAATGAAAGATGGATGGAGTGTTGTTTACATTCATTAATGTAGTGGACAAGATCTATGGTCCGCCTGGTATTGTCTGCGGCCTGGCGTCTTGGGACAAATCCGACCTGATATGGGTGACCTAGATTCGGGAGTACAGTATTCACTCAATTTTGCGAGCACTTTAGCGTAGATATTCAGATCAACATTTAATAGTGAAATGGGGAGGTAACTACTACAAAGGGAGGGTGTTTGCCCTTTTTGGTATGACTGTGTTCCGAGCTTGGGTTGTGGCTGGGTCAAAGCAGGCTCCATCAAAAATGTTTTTGAACCACATTGTATGTTTAGGGCTAAGGACACCAGCATATTTTTTGTAGTATTTAGCAGGGGAACCGTTCAGGCCCAGAGCAGAGGCAACCTTCATCCAGCGCAGCGTTGTGGTGGTTTCTTCTTCTGTTATGTCCCAGCTAAGAAATTTGATAGACACTTATTTGCGCTCCTGTCATCTCCCACAGCTATCAGAATCATCTGTCTTCTCTCCCAGGTCTGTGGGCAGCGTTTAAATCATAGAGCGATGAGTAATAGCTCTTTAACAATCAAGTCTGGGTTGTATGTTAGTAGGTGTAATTTGCCCTTACCTGCCCACTTGCTGTGTATAGGGCGGGAGAGGCCAGGTGTGCAGGCAGGGTTTGATCAGATGGGTATCAGGATCGAGGGGGTGGGAGAGAGACAGAGGCCATTCCATTACACTACTCTTTTTTAGAAGTGGCTGAGGAAAAATGTTTGAGAGAAAAACTTGCCTTGGAATGAGGTAAGTCTACTTTTAAAGTATGTCTATGTTATTGTAATCACAATTTTTTTGTCTATTTCCTCCTTGTCAGGCTCACAGAGTCGGAATAACGTACCCAACCTGATGCATTTCCATAATTTGGATTACATTATCTAAGATATTCTAAAATGCATTTAAAGATTACCTAATCTTTTCCTATTCTAGCATTACTCTTCTCATTACATTGTTTACTGTGCTTCTCACAATGAACAAAGAGGAAGAAAAAATCAGTTATCATTTGTATGTGTATGTTATTGTTACTGAACAGCAACAACTAATTACTGTTTTTCCCTTTCCAGTTTTCTATTTTTTCTGCATAACTGCTTTCACGATATCTTTTTACTGTATAGTTATATAGAAAGCCAGTGTTTGTGTTATTCACATAGATACAACTTAGATCACTTATCAAGTCTAGGTTTATGGGACATGATGGAAGCATGAAATAACTTTGTACGTAACAGGTTATATAATATACCACATTATAATTTATTATGCCACAGATAAACAGACAGACGTAGTAAAGTGATGACCTCTGCAGTATATTGGACTGTAAGTAGTTGAATATAGATGTGACTTTGACTTGTGTGGAAATAAACTCACCCTGTAGAAAGTGGCAGCTGTGTGCACCGCCTGTCTTGTACACTGCCTGAAAACATTACTATTCATTAAAATAACCTTCACTACAAAGTAACACCCAGGCTGTAAACAGTCATCTTGCATTTTAGAGAACACGCTGCCCAAAAAAAAGTGAGGAAACGTCCGTCTTTGCAAAGTAATTTGTGGCGTTGAAGATTATTGTTTTTCATCATGGTGACCCTGACTTGGCTGGCTGGGTGCATATACAGATTAAGATGAATGCAGTTATTCCTTGGCTGAGGTCTGCCTCTTTCAGGGCACATTCTCCCTAATGACATGATTGATAGGCTGCACCAAATACAGAGAGGAACTCATTAATCATAGCACTGACTGAATCCAATCATCTGCTTCACCTGCAAAGTGATGGACAGGAAAGGATACAATTCGGGTGATACACTCCTTTGTCAGAGGGCCCTCAACTTTTTCAATGTCATCCTCACACACACACACACACACACACACACAAAATCCTCCGATAAAATAAGGTGGTTTGTACCTGCCATGGAAAGAATAGCTTGAAATTGTCCTCCTAATGCCATAGAAAGGCCTGTATACTGCAGCCTGTATTTATATACTACATAACATAAGACAGAATTCAGGTTTGTAGAGCTGACAGGGTATGATTACAATTAATTTTCTGCTACGAACGCTGTATGAAAAAGTAAAAAAGAAAGTTTCACAATACATCTTTAGCTGCACCTTTAATGTTATGCTGACAAAATTAATAATGTTATAGAACTCTGATTTTATTAATTTTCGACTAATTTATTATCCATGGAAGACAATTCATGTTGAAGAAGATTTGCTCTTATTCCATACAGTAAGCATTAGTCGGGGGGATTTCCAGCACGTTATATACCTCAGTGGATCTTATCAATCTCACCTGTTACTCATCCTCCAGGACCATAAAGTATTTAGTTACACAGGATGAAGTGATGAACTGTAAAATGCATACATAATATTTTATCTTTAGAAGGACATTCATTAATTATTTGCATACAAGTCATATACAAACCTCAAAAAAAAAAAACACTTTCTAGCTTGTAGTGAGTCACAGATATTTACATTGGAAGAGGATACTGGCATTTTTGTAGACCCCAGATTCTTGGTAAATGCCCATTGTACTTTTGTTGCATGGCATCTTCTTTTTAGAGTTAAACCCAAAATCGAAAACATTTTAACACTCCTCTATAGTCTTAACAAAATGAATAAAAATATAAATATTACACGGATTTGTGTTTTTACATATCAGGGCATATTTAATAATCATCTAATCCACCAAGTTCTAGAATGTGATCAATAAAATCACAGGTGACAAGTAACCGAGAACAGATTTTAATAAAGTATTTTTATTGAGATTTTTTAGTTACAACATACAAATAACATATTTAACATCTAATTTAACTAACATCTATCTCTGCCTATGTCACTATAAACATTATAGAGTGATATCTTGTGAACTTTTAGGGTGATGATATCATCATAGCATTTTCTTTAGACTCCAGGTCAGATCAATTGAAGCTGCACAGGGCTGAGAGTTAAGCTGGGTACACACTACACAGTTTTCATCCAATAATCGGCTAAATCAGCCGACGTATGACCGCTCGTTCAAAAGTCGGGTCAGTGTGTGCAGTGACACGATGGTCGAAAGTCTGCCGAAATGGATGATTGTCGCCTCATTTGGTTGGTCGTACCGTTTAATATTTTCGTTCCAATCTCATTTCCTTTGTGTAGTGTGTATAAACTTCCGACCGATCCACAACAGTGAGTACGAAATTACAGTCATTGCTCACGACAACATGGCTGTAAAAAGTCGCTAAAGGGATGTCCGCTCTTCCCTTTATCGTTCTAAACAAGGCTAATGTGTATGCAGTCCATGGACCGAGCGATCGGACTATCGATCGCATGTAAAATCGCTCGGCATAAAAAGTTGGTTGACATTTCTGTAGTGTGTACCCAGCTTAATGAAGACACGTGGAATAAGCAACATTTTATTAATGTAACGTCTTCTTTTTACAGTAACTACCCTGAGATTCATTTGTTTTTTCTTTTGTTTACATAGTGCCAGATAGGTATGTTTAAGTTTGCAAAAGACAGACATTGGCTATTAAACTAGCCACAAATACAAATGATTACCTTCTACATAGGCTTTAAATATTTGGTTTAGTAGGATATCCTGCTTTACTTATAATGATAGTAGTTTTATTAGTGCCTGGAAGCCCATATTATTATTGAGTGAGATTTAAAAAAAAAAAAAAAAGTGGGAGCAATGTTTTCTGTGTCAGTTATTGCATGTACAGCATTGCTAGAGAGCTGCCTGTGGGCAGTGGATGACGACACTGAAATGGTTTTATTGTGCATATTATTGTATGTAACGCTGTACACTATTTTCCCAGTGGTTTCGAGATGCAAGAAGACAGTTCAATATTAAAAGACCAAGGCAGCAGGCTCGATTTGACTGAGCAGAAAATAAACATGATGGTACTGGATATCTGCCATAAACCAGGTGGCAGCGAGTACCTGAGGCAAATTCATCACATCATCCAGCTCAATGAGGTAGGCAAACTGCCTTTTTGCCGAGCAATTAGGTGTGTATTGGGTTGAGGCAGAGTATGCTGGCAGCTAAGCGTTCGTCAAAGACTTGGTAATACTTTTAAAGTCAATATCAGATTGAGCATTACACTAGAATCCAATGTATTTACATTGCTTCTGTTCTTCTGTATACAAAAAAGGTTATCCTGCAAACTGCATTACGACATTAACATCAACTTTCTTATTGTTGTGTAAAACTACATGAGAACAGACGCATCGTTACAGTATTGGATTAGATTTGAAGTAGTAAAATGTATGATTTTTTTATTGTTTTATATGGCTTAGTGATATTGTTTAAATAATTTGGTGCAAAAGATTGAGGTATAAGACTACATTTAAAAATATAATTGTGGTTTTTTTGTCAATGTTGCCACTTTTTAAAAGAGCCTTCAAACACAGGAGAAGAATATTTAAGTGAACAAATATCCTATCACTGATGTGAAGTGGCCTTATTGTTGGCTTGGTTTTAAATGTATTCTGATTTATAAACTTGACAAGTGCCTATGTCTATAGATGTATATAGACAGTGGGTAAAAACAGAGCATATATAAAACAAGGTGGTTCAAAAAATAAATGCAGACGTGAAAAGAAAGGGTAAGGCCCGCTTACATTCTACTGTGAAAAGGCAAGAGCTGAGACAAGAGCAGTGAGTATGGCTCAGAGTCAGGGCCGGATTAACCAGAGGTGTAACTGGGCTACAGGCCAGAGGCGTCGGGCATCCAGGGGGCCCTTGAAAGTGCTCAGCAGCATTATTGATCAGTGCGGGGGCGAGGGCGCAACGAGCCTGTCACTATAGTCCTTCTGCGGCGCTCAGTAATCTCCTTACTGAGAAGATCTTGTGAGAGTGTCATGAGATCTCCTCAGTAAGGAGCTTACTGAGCGCCGCGGAAGGACTACAGTGACAGGAGAAGGAGGTTAGCGCTTGGGGGGTGGGCGCGGCTAACGGGGGGACCTCATCGAGCAATGGAGGCCCCCTTAGCCAAGGGACCTCCATTTCCTTAATCTGGCCCTGCTCAGAGTGGAGGGTTTTCCAAGTGTTTAAAAGGTTTCAAGCTTGGGGAAGAGTTTGACCAGGCATAGTAGGGAATTCCATAGGTGGGTATGTTTTTTTCTGTGGGTGTGAGAGATCGTTATCAGATAGGAGGTGAAGCATAGGTCAGAGGCAGATCTAAGAGGGCATGAAGAAGAGTATTTCAAGATTAGGTTTGATATGAAGGGGTGGTGGTGTTCAGGGCTTTATAGGTGGGTGTGAGTAATTTGAATTGTTTATTTGGAATATAAAGGGAGCAAGTGTAAGGATGTGAAACAGCAAGAGAGGAAGATCATTTTGCCAAGGCATTTAGAACTGTTTGAATCAGGGACAGATGGGTGAGGGTAATGCCAGATAGTAGGGGGTTGCAGTCAAAGCGTACTTGGTAGCATCTTGGTTAGGAAAAGGGCATATTCTAACAATATTTTGAAGCTGGAGGTGAAATGACTGTGAGAGAGAATGGATGTGTGAGAGTAAGGAAGAGGGCAGTGTCAAGGATCACACTAAGGCAGTGACATTGGGAGGCTAAGGAAATTGTGGTCTTATTGATGGTAAGGGAGGTTTGAGTATATAAATATACAGTCTTAATATCATCTCATTATAGATGATCAGTTATATGCATTATGTATCTAGAAAATATGTAGTTTTTTCATAAACAACATCACATAAATATTCAAACCACATTTTTATTTTACATAAGATGTATATATGCATCAATCCATATGTTTGCTTTCCTGTTAGGATTACCTGAAAATGGCATTGTCTTCACAACATTCTGAACAGCAGGATACAAACTCAAGAGCTTTTCAGTTAACCTTGACCAATGTAGATGATTCGTTTTCATCCTTCAACCCTCTGCATATATTCAAGCTGCCTGGTTTAAATGTGCTAACTGAGGTAAGAAAAACATGTAAAAGAAATGTATAGGAGCTGTTGAATGAGAGACACTAATAACATAAAAGAGATCAAATTAATTTCAAGGATGGCAGGCTTCTGAGCCCAGATTTGTGTTCTCCTGATCTGATCTTCCTTGTTTACTTCTTTACTTTTCTCAGTTGTATAAATGCATGTATGTAAGGATACAGTGCCGTAACTAGACATTTTAGTGCCCTGGGCGAGACAGGGCACTGGCGCCCCCCCATCTAAGTGGGAGTGTCAATAATCGAGTGGGCGTGGTCAACCTACTGTGGGGGAGTGGCTAGCGCTTTACAAGTTCTAGACCGCACTGAAACCCACTCCCTCCCCATTCTTCACGGTGTGGCTTTGTAAGGATCTTTATGTAATAAGTCTCCATAGAATCAAAGTACTTTAAATGCAGCTATCACATGCTAGCTGTATAAAAAATGAATTGGTTTTTGAAATAAAACTCACTGAAACAAATTAAAACATAATTGTAACGGTACCATCTGAATCAAACTGCCCCTTCATCCCACTGTGCCCTCCATCACAGTTTCTTCTTCACCACAACGTGCCATGGAGCCATCTTTATCACATTGTGCCCCCTTATCACCATCACACTAAATTTTATATATATATATATATATATATATATATATATATATATATATATATATACACATACACACACACACACACACACACACACACACTATAAAGAGCCTCCTAGTGTCCGCCGTACCATACAGAGAGCATTCCTGTGACCGCCATACTATACAGGAAGCATTCCTATGACCACCATACTATACAGGGAGCATTCCTATGACCACCATACAATACAGAGAGCATTCCTATGACCACCATACTATACAGAGAGCATTCCTATGACCACCATACTATACAGAGAGCATTCCTATGACCACCATACAATACAGAGAGCATTCCTATGACCTCCATACTATGCAGAGAGCATTCCTGTGACCGCCATACCATACAGAGAGCATTCCTGTGACCGCCATACCATACAGAAAGCATTCCTATGACCGCCATACTATACAGAGAGCATTCCTATGACCACCATACTATACAGAGAGCATTCCTATGACCACCATACTATACTGAGAGCATTCCTATGACCGCCATACTATACAGAAAGCATTCCTATGACCACCATACTATACAGAGAGCATTCCTATGACCACCATACAATACAGAGAGCATTCCTATGACCGCCATACTATACAGAGAGCATTCCTGTAACATCATATGCTGATGACAGCATAAAAATTATACAGAAGAGATTTTCACCCACCTGCTTGGGATTTGGTGGCTGTGAGACAGGGAAGAGGTTAGGGCTCCCCTTACTGCAGGTCAGTGTGTGAAATATTCTGCGTTTATGGTGGAGGGAAAGGGGTCAGGTATCAGCTACATAGAATTAGGGGGTGGTCTATATAAGATATAAGGAAGATGAGGGATATCTGCAGTAGTGATGGAGAGGGTGCAGAGGTTACAGCTGTATTTCAGGGGTCCAGGAGTCAGAATTGACAGGTGTCAGGGATCAGGAGGAAGGGAAACATATTTGGATAGAAACAGAGGGAACTGATATGCAGGGCAAGGAAAGGTCAATGATGAGGGTTTTGTATGGTACAGTGCACCGAGAGTTGGGAGGGGGGCACTGGAGTCATAGTTATCAGGAGCAGAGGTGAGAGTGTTGGTGGAACGCAGAGCTGTCAGGAGGAGCTGGGGATGCTGGGAGGGACAGTCCTGGAAGCAGAGAGCTGCTAACACACATGATAACACACATGTGATTTAACAGACCAGTGCTTAGGGAGAGAACAACTAACGGAGCTGAAAGATCCCCCTCCCCCTCACTTACTTAAGGTCAGTTCTCAGCTTCCCGCATTGTTGGCTCTTCTGCACTGACAGCATGGTGACATCATTAGTGATGCTGCAGTGACAGGGACCCGGCGTTTTTTTTTCCATTGTACTTCCATGGACCAGCCACCACACTAGCCCCTCCCCCCTCCCGTGGCACCCTGCCCCGCAGGAGTCGCGGGGGGAGGGGGGGTGCCGCGCGTCTGGGGAGTGGCCACAATTTATTTTTTTTAGATTTTTTTTTTCTACTATGTGCCACAGAGGGGAAGGTAGCCGGCTGCTGCGCCCCCTCGGGCTTGCGCCCTGGGCGACGGCACCGCCCGCACCACCCTAGTTACGGTTCTGTAAGGATGTATGTCCAAATATAATACATTTCTCATATCTGTATTTGCAAAAAATACCTGCTACATTATTTTCAGTGGATTTGTATGCGTAAACACTCAGCTCAACAAATGTAAACAAAATAGAAATCTGATACTGTTCAATAAGATGTAAGAGAAAATGTGAAAAGACAGGCTTGCTAGAGAGCAAGTTGCTGATAACTGACTATGATCTTCATACTTTCTAAGGGCCTGAGGTAAGTTTTCTCCTGGACAAACCATGTCCCAATGCAAGGGGTGCAAATTAGTTTATTATTTTGCATATAAGTTAAATACTGGCTGTTTTTTTTTTTTTTCATTTAGCACACAAATACTGGATAGCTTTATTTTTACACTGAAATTTAAAGTTGATCTAGGACATGCACTATCCAAATTATAAACTATAAATAAATAATATTACCTCTCCCTCCAGGTGCAAAGTTACTTCTTTTTTATGCTTTGCTCTCCTTAATGACTCAGGCCCTAAGTCTTGGGGGGTGGAGTTATCTCAGTCTCATGGCCCAGGACAGCAAACCCTCCTGCCCATCCCCGAGTCCTGGGGCAAGTGTTCGCTGTCAGCTAAAAGTACAGAGTCTCATGCTTAGGTGCATATGGCCAAGGTGTGCAGTGGCCAATTTAACGATGGAATGGGGAAGCCGTCCGGAGGTATGAGGTGGCAATTGCAGCATGGGCTTGCGGTATGGTACTGGTGTTGACCTGGAGGTATGCTGGTACAATAGAGAGTGAAGGCCGTGGTATGGTACGGGTGCTGTGGTTCAGCCTTGGAGGTATGATGAGCCAACTGCAGCACGGGCTTGTGGTATGGTACGGGTGTTCTGGTTCAACCCCGGAGGTATGAAGGGTCAGCACGAAATCGAACAGTGGCATAGTACGGGCTGTGGTCCAGCTCTGGAGGTACTGGGCCCAAGTTTTCAAGGACCTTGTAATGGTACGGGCTGTGGTTCGGCTCTGGATGTACCTAGTGCCTGGAGAAAGCTGTGGTATGGTACAGGCTGTGGTTCAGCTCTGTATGTACTGGGTACCACATGTTAACGGCATTGGTATGGTACGGGTGTTGTGGTTCAACCCCGGAGGTAGTACAGAGGTATTCAGTCAGTAGTAAAAGGATATGGTTGCTGCTCAGTGGCTGAGAAACCTTTAACGTGGCAGGTGAACACTGTACAGGATAAGCAAAGTGGTTAAACACACATTTACGTAGTCAGGCTTTTGGAACTCGTGCCCTTTGCAGAGGTAGCTTAGGTTCGGTGCAAGTACAGCTCATCTGGACTGACTTGCGGTGCATTACGTTTAGCCAAGAGGGGTATGGGTTCCAGGATGCCTGGGGACGGCTGTCTCTCGTTAAGTTTAAGAAACAGTGTGCGCTTATGGATGGACAAGGTCGAGTACAGTGTTCTCCCGCCACCATTGCAGCTTCAGTTTAAGTTTAAATAAACAAAAGTTATTTGCCAACAAGTTGGTGTGGTGTCTTTATTATTTATTACTTAAAAGTTAAGGTTAATACTAATGTTTATTGATTATGTTATCAATCGTAAGCATTTTATGTAACTTACAGCAGAGGAGACTAGTGGAACTTGCTGCAGAGAGGAGACTAGTGGAACTTGCTGCAGAGAGGAGACTAGTGGAACTTGCTGCAGAGAGGAAACTAGTGGAACTTGCTGCAGAGAGGAGACTAGTGGAACTTGCTGCAGAGAGGAGACTAGTGGAACTTGCTGCAGAGAGGAGACTAGTGGAACTTGCTGCAGAGAGGAGACTAGTGGAACTTGCTGCAGAGGAGACTAGTGGAACTTGCTGCAGAGAGGAGACTAGTGGAACTTGCTGCAGAGAGGAGACTAGTGGAACTTGCTGCAGAGGAGACTAGTGGAACTTGCTGCAGAGGAGACTAGTGGAACTTGCTGCAGAGGAGACTAGTGGAACTTGCTGCAGAGGAGACTAGTGGAACTTGCTGCAGAGGAGACTAGTGGAACTTGCTGCAGAGGAGACTAGTGGAACTTGCTGCAGAGGAGACTAGTGGAACTTGCTGCAGAGGAGACTAGTGGAACTTGCTGCAGAGGAGACTAGTGGAACTTGCTGCAGAGGA
Organism: Mixophyes fleayi; assembly: GCF_038048845.1. Taxonomy (NCBI): domain Eukaryota; kingdom Metazoa; phylum Chordata; class Amphibia; order Anura; family Limnodynastidae; genus Mixophyes; species Mixophyes fleayi. Next base: position 395,197,562 of record NC_134402.1, on the reverse strand, counting down.
GACTAGTGGAACTTGCTGCAGAGGAGACTAGTGGAACTTGCTGCAGAGGAGACTATTAGAAATCTTTCTGCAAAGGGGACTAATGTAGCTTTTCCTGCAGAGGGGCTAATGTAGCTCTTCCTGCAGAGGGGACTTGTGTGAATATTTTGCTGTTGTAACTTTTTTTTTTTTGCTGCAGAGATGACTTTATAACTCTTTCTGTTGAGAGGGCTGGAGTAACTCTCTTGATGCAGATAGAACAAATGCAACTGTTACTGTAGAGAGGACTAGTGTAAGTGTTCTGCAGAACAATGCGAAAAAATGAAAACTTTTTTGGGCATTGTAACAAAAGGACTGAAATAATTTCTAAAGTAATGTCTGGATAAGCAAAAACCTATCTTATGCTACAAAATACTATCAAGCTCCTTTGAATCTGATGGCATTCACATACATTACACAGCTAGTGTGATTATTATTAATCTACCGAAAGTGGCTGTTCCCCCTCCCCCTCCCGGGTTTTGTAATCTTTGTTTCGGAGTGCTCCCAGTGACATACAAGTGGGTGTGGCCTAAGCAGTGCTTTACGGAACTTTATTAATAATGTAATATCAGTTGAAGTGGAAATTTAGAAACGGCGGTATGGATGATTAGAAGTGGCATTGTGGAAAATGTAAGCGAATGAATTTTGTTTTGCGTTAAAGACAGTAGGAGAAGTGGCGGTATGGCGTATTCACCCCTACTGCCACCACTGTGTAATATGATGTACTGAAATTTTCCAGAAGGCAATAAAATAGGCTTTCAGATGTTTGTGAAACAGGTAAAATAAATACCCATCACAATTTACATTTAAATAACAATGGAAGGTTGCAATGTAAGGAGGAAGGGTATGTTTTAACTATTTTTTTTTGTGTTTTGCCAACCTTTAAATGTATTGTGGTTTTTGGAGACTGTGTTATTCCATGTTGAGATTTTTTTTTATCCTGTTTGATGTCAATTTTTTTAAACAATTGTGCTAATATTTTCATTCTTTATATCATTTATTTGACATTTGTGGGAGAGGGGTTCCCTTAATTTTGCAACTGTTTAGTAATATTTTTTTCTTTTACTTCAATTTCAAAATTTAGATATTTTTACATTTATTTTTGTTTCTCCATTAGATTGCATATGGTTGTATGTATGTATGTGTATATGTGTGTATATATATATATATATATATATATATATTTATATTGCATAAAATGTGTACATAACTTTAGGATCCATTCGTAATTATTTTTTTTAATAGTTTGTATTTTCTAGAGAAGCGTATTTAATATGCTATTCATGTCTAGGCTTAAGTCATAACCATTGTTTAGATTAGTTTTTATTTATTATGCAATCGGTCATACATAACAAGAATTATATATTTAATTATATATATATTTGTATGTGTGCCATCTGTTTATTTAAATCCTTGATACCAATTTTAGATTAGATCCATAAAACGTCTTCTAATTAGATACAACGTGCAGTATAAATCCTAGCTCACCCTCTGTTTATTTCCTGGTAAACTTCTTGCTGACAGTAGGAAATTGTAAATTGTTACTGCACATTTAAAGCATTCATTTATTTCCCTTTTCAAATAAAGACTTGAGCTCCCAGACAAAGTAGTTGGGCAAATTGCCACTAACAGTTGGAATGTGGTACAAAAATTGATTTATCTTTTAATAAATAATGACTACATCACTTAGTGGATTTGTAAATTAATTGTTGTCTTATTGGAATAAAAACCTGCCTGTCTGCATTTGATTTATACTAACAGACCAAGTCCGTCTTTCCCCTTTAGTTAGTCTATCACGGATAAATTACTGATGGCACTAGTAATGATTAATAACCAACAAAGCCTCTCTCATTTGTATAAACAGGCTACCTCAGTGGAAGAGAGCTGGGATTGGTTGAAGTTGCTACCACACTGCTTGGAAGTGAATCCTGTGACCTTGGGTGGACTGTTACTGCACAGGTACTCTGATAAACAACTGTTTGTTTAAATGCAGTGGTAAAAGGGATTGGGACAAATGAGGATTATTATAAACATCGCTGTAAAATGTCTGGAAGATGGTCATTTCTTTGTGTCTTTATAGAAGGCTATAACTTTGTGGGATTTATTTTAAACGAAATGAGTTAAAGGCCTCTGGGACTCATCTTGTAAAAACCTCCCATGCCAAGAATAACTTCCTCCCGTCCCTTTTAGCTTGCAGCCAGCCTCTTGAAAAAAAAAAAAAAAAGGCTGTATATATGAATTAGACAGGATGGTAACGTGAAAGCATTCATTTCCTTTGGAGGGGATCACAGACATATTTAGATTGCAAACAAGCTTATTTTTTACAACACGTCTTGAGATGCATGAAGCTGGAAATTCGATAATGGGCTGTTTATGACTATAAGCATGTTTTGGTGCTCGCTGGCAATAGTGCTTACTGTACACAAACTAAAACATTAAACCAAGTTATTAGGTACATGATGAAATGACTCATTGCTTCAACTGTGGGTGAAGATAAAACAAAGAGTTACATGTCAGTAAGCACTAAATACACCCCCCTGAAAACCAAACTTACAGATTGACATAGGTGACAGATGGAGAATGATGTTTGTCTCTCCAGCACTGTTATTTAAAGTTACATAGTGATGTAAGGTTAAAAAAAAGACACAGGTCCATCAAGTTAAACCAGTGGTAGCATAATAGGTGTCAATACTCCTCACATGTCCCCAATGTCCTCAGAATCCCCCCCCCCCTGCACACACACACACACACACACACACACACACTCACACAACCTTGTGCTCAGTTCAGTTCTTGAGCCAGTGATTTGATTGACATGTTAATGGCAAAATGAATGCATACTGTAATGTAACAACTGATCTCTATTTCTGATATATGTGATTGTGAATAAAAGATAATTACTTCTCAAAAGGTCCAACACTGATATCAGTGGTGGTACATTATGACCCCGGGCCCCACCAGCGGGCGATCCATCCTCCCACTGTCCCCGCACATGCGTAGTAAATCCTTGTGTGGGCGTCACTTATCATACTCAGAGATGACAGTGGCTTTAAGTAGTGGTGGAATTACTGCCATTGCAGGTTGTGCAGCCACTTCAAGACCACTCTCATTTCTGCCAGTATTTCTGCTACTAACCCACATTTACCTTTCACATCTACTTTTTTGGCTGGAAAAAACCCTGTTTAATGGACGAATGTTTTATAATCTTAGCACTTAAACTACTGAAAACTTTTCAAAATGCAATTTACAACATAAATGTTCAGTGCCTAGTATTAAGATCGTTGTCAAGCTATCTTAATATCTACAGGGAGTCTCCTATTGCTGCCAACTGTTTTGTGGTTGCAATTTGCAAACCTAGTATGTCATCAGTTTAAGTTGCTGCTGGCAAGAACATTTATGAATTTGATCTTTCCACTGCTGGAAGTAAGTCATGCTATCAGATCAAGTCACAGTTCACAACTGCTCAGTCCTAGCCCTTCTCCTTTTTGGAAAGAGAATTGTTTGCATCTAAGACGTTTGTTTATGTGAATATTGATGACATCCGTAATTAATCAAATAGTTCTAGTTTAATGCAAATTTACCAACATGTTAGACACATGCAGTTTTAAGAATATTGCTATAATTTACGAATAACTAAATTGTCTTTAAAATATACTGTACATATAGAAGCAGCACATATTAGGTCAGTTTCCAGGTCTATTGATGTTGCACTTGTTGGCGGAGGAAGCCATGTTGTAAACTGAACCTATATTCCAGTGTCTCAGTGGTGTCGCTTGTTTCCAGCAAATTCTTATAAATGTTTGATCAACCTACAAAATCGCTGCCTCATTTGTGTGTAGGTGAAAGGTGAACTTTAAAAAAAGAACTTTACCCAACATACTTAATATACAGCAACTCCCCCCCCCCCCCCATTTAGCCAAACTGCCAGAATCCCATGCCTAAAACTCACTCATCCCTGTACCATTTCAGCTGCCTGATAAAATTATGTTCATTTATACTTTCTAATTAGCTCCAATCAACACCAGGCATTGAGTTTTGATTGCGTTTACACTTCTCTAGTGTAATACTGACCATGGCAGCAGGAGGTGAGTATTGCTTGGGTATTGCTTGGAGTAAAATGGGATATTGTGGGAGAACTCTACTCCTTACTTTCTGAGGAGTGTATTGTAGTAACACTCAACATAATGTAACAGGCTTTGGGTACCCCAATGCTGGTAATTGGACCGGTATTGTTAGTACGTATTACAGAAACAGAATGTCCAGATGCTGAATCGAAAAACCAGCCAGATGATAGGTCCATTTTGTAGGCAATATAAGTTTGATTGCTGTTATTCAAATTCACATGTGTGACCCATGAAGGACCAACAACAGTTGTTCTGCCTAATTAAAATGAAATCAGGTGTTGGAAAATCTGGTCAACTGATCAGCAGAGAGCGCCAGGCCCCCTGCTTATGAGTTGGTCTTTTGCCTTGCAAATGGTATAGAAATTTTGGCAGAGGATAGAAATATATTATGATTTTTTCAAAAACACCAATTATGGAAATATATGGTATATTTAACCTATGTAATTTCAAGTTAAAGTTTGCACTTTAATACATAAAGCATGCCACGAGTTTAGCTTAAATTATAAAATTTAAAACAATAAAATGTGGTGTAGGAGTGAAATAGTCATGGTGATGAAACTGTTGTGGCATAGCAATAAAACTACAGAGTTGGTGAATTCTTTACTTCATATTACATTTTTTAACATCATGCTGTAAGTGACATAACTTTAAAGATGTGAGTCAGAAAAGACATGTATCTAGGACAGGAGAGAGATAGTTTTGTCCTCCAACAAAGAATGATTGTATTGGAAAAGCACCAAAATAATAGACAGGGATGCTCGCTCTCTAAAGCATGGTTTTGAGAATGTCACTCTGCAAGGTGACACAATGCTGTATGCAATGGGGAATTAATTTTTATGATAGTCACGAGATTGACGGGTTATGACAAACCTGAATTCATGGTGCTTTAATAAGTCTTTTGTCTACTTTTGCATACATTTTGACTTGTCTGGAAAATGACATATTGAGCTAGAGCAGTGTCTGTAAATCCAGTGGTGCTAAAGGGCTCTCAGCACATTGTCAGCTATTGTTGTATTAGCATGGTAAAGCATGTGCAATATCTTTCATGCAGCATGCATTGAGGAGGGCTGATGCAGAGACCTCATCAAGCTAAGAAAAATGGATGGGTACACTTTTAAAGGACTCATAAATCAGGGAAAGTCGGTGATGTAGTGGTATCACGAACTGTCAACTCTGAAAGTCACATCCAAAGCATGCTGTTATATAAGGCAAAAGCACATTTATAAACATTTTCTAAGTAACTCCATCCTTAGTTTACCCAATATTAGAAATCAGGTTCGTTTGATATTACAATATCCTAACACAAGTTTAACAGAAAACTTGCATCACTACTTTGTGCTACCGTTCATGGTTAAATGCTCTAGTTAGGTATTTGTTGGCTTGATCCTTTCCACCTCAGACTTGCTATATATGGGCACAAAGCAGTTGCTTAAGCTGAAATATACTGTTGCTAGCATTCTAGTATTTTGATTGGTTACAGGTAGCTCTAGCTCTGCCCTCTTTATTTTCCTGCATATTCTCCTGTAAATACAGTCAGTTGTCTACTGCTAAATAACTCCAAGTTATATGCAAAATGGTTTAGTATATAAATAAGATTGCATGCTAACGTATATGCTAACCATATACCCGAGGGATGCTTTTTTAACTGTATTCCTTATTATCAGTTATTATCTCCTCTCATATGCCAGTGAGAATATAGTGATATGTGGGGAAGAAGACAGCTCTAGAATGCATTAAGATAGTGTAAAAAAGAGATACTGACCATGTTTGTTTAGTTTGCAAGATATCATTTAAATAGTAATTACAAAATTTACTCTCAGGCTTGTAAAGACAACTCCACTTTTATCTAACTTTTAATATTAAATTCCAAGTAATCTACCTAATAATAATTCTACTAAAATCTCTCCAAATCCTTTACATTGCGAGTTTCAGACACGTGTAACAGCCGGAGTTAACTTCAGATTTCATGCTGTCTGTCATAGACAATCATTAATGTACTTACAGTGGATATGAAACGTCTACACACCCTTATTGAACTTGAAGGTGTTTATGATGTAGCCTGAGATCAAGGTAATCAAATAGACAATTTTTAGGAAAATTAAGTGAAAATAAAGAAACAACGTTTTATTTACTAAAATACGCTGGAAGTGGTCTCATCACACAGGGCTCCAACAGGTCTTCTCATAGATTTGAATTCCCCAAAATGTCAACTGGAATTTCTTTGCCGTCTGATAATCTAAATTCCTTTACATTTAGCTTTTGAACCCCCTGATGTCAGCATGATACAGCAGCTAATGATACAGCCGGGGAATAAGCATTTGTTCTGGCTGTCCATAACTACCAGCAAAAATCTTAAAGGCAGCTTAGACTGTCACAGGTACCAGTTGAGCAGTAGAGGAGGTAAGTGGATTCTCCTAGAATAATCATTATTTTATGAGGATTACAATAGGAAAAGTTAGAAAGAGGTCAGTTTAAACTTTGCCGGATACACAGATTTGTGTTTTGTATTTTAGGAGATCTTTCAGGACATGGGACTGGTGTTATGTGGGGATATCCCTTTTACATCCTAAAGTTAAGGTTTCCAAAGAATGGGTCATGCATTCTATTGCTTGTCGCCGACAAGTAATGTGCATGTAAAATTTCTCCTAAGGGTGTATCAAACTCGTATAAAGTCGACTACCTCAAACTCACAACATTAGAAAGCTAATCAAATTAGTAATAAAGGAGGCATAATGACTTCTCTAGTGATAATTATATGGACGATTTAACAGTATATTAGAAATACTGAATAACAGAAATTATTATACTATTCTGCTAAACCTGTTGCTCATGAAATTAATATATATTTTTTAAAAAATCTGATTATCAGTGTATATATTGCCCACAATCAGTGGAGACAGCCATTGTGTGGGCTGGACCTGTGTTCATCAGAATGCTTTCTGTTGTAGCATCTAAGGACATCACTGAGGTAACTTGCCCACAGGATACCAGATAGATATCTTAAAAATATGAAAAGAATATTTAGTTCACTCATAATTTGAACACAAGTCTCAAAACCTAAAGGAATGTCAATCAGTATTTATTCCTGTTTGGTTTTTTTTGTTTGTTTTTTTAAAAACTTTATATTTTATAATTACATTATATGGATACATAATGAATGCAAGCATGCAATTAATAAACATAATTCAGAAATTTACGTTATATAAAACATTGCCAATGGGTCATTTTAATACAGGTTTTTACTGTTATATGATTTTGATTAGGTTATTGGGGGTGAAAGGGTAAGAAGTGGGGGGTGGTATGTCTGGTAAGGAAAGGAATTTACTCCCAAGCTATTACTGGGAGATACTTTACATAACCCAAGCAATACCTTACTTTAGACTCCAAAAATAGAATACATATAATATAATAAATATAATAGAATTCATTATACAGGAGTATAAATTCATGAAAAGACAGAGTCAAATGTCTAAGGGAATATACTGGCTGAAGAAGTTAAAGAAATCCAAGGTTCCCAAATTGTGTCAGCTTTTTCTACTTTGTCTGTAGTTGATAAGTGATTTCATAGAAGCAACAAACCAAATTATATTCAGTACAAACTAGAGATGTTCACTGACCCCCGTGTTTTGATTTTGGTTTTGGATCTGGATTAAGTTCGTGTTTTGGTTTTGGCAAAACCGCCCTTGTGTGTTTTGGTTTTGGATCTGTATTTTTTAGAAAAATAGCTAAAATATGCTAAAATCACATCATTTTGCTATTTTTTTTGTTCTTACATTATTATCAACCTCAATAACACTAATTTCCAGTTATCTTCAGTCAATTTTGACCACCTCACAGGTCATAATATTATTTTCATCCACTTTCGGACAAAGACTGCAGGGACCTGGCTGGTTGCCAAGCGACAGAGCAACTACACAAACACACAGGAGTTCATATCACATCTAGGAAACATTCCCACACAGCAGTGGCAGAAAAGAAAAGTTGTGCAAGATGACCCTCCCACCCACCCTTATGTAAGATATTGAAAGGGACATGTACATTTTAGCAAAGCAAGCACTCCAGGGACAAGGAGTGCCACTTTGTGCCTGAAGTGCTTGGTTTGTTTGGGCCCCCACAAAACAAGCTACCAATAGCTTAGCTGCCTAAAGCCCAACAGTGCTGTCAATGAACTCTACATTATTAAACCATGTCTGTTCGTGCTGCATCTTTAATCTCCTTCTCCTCTCTGCATACCTTCCTCTCATACCTGAAGAACTGCCAAAGTTATGTAGACACAGGAATGGATTTTACAACTGGAGTGGCATTACATCTGCTTCAGACAGACAGTGACACGGAACATGTGAGCAGCATGGAATCCATCATCTTGGAATACGCTGCATTGAACAGAGATTTAAACCAATATATAGATGCAGTTGAGGAGATCGTACTTAAATTAAAACGTGAACCACTGGATGAGATCCCAGATTTAAGAGAGCTTGTACACGAGTGATAAACTTGTGTATTATTCAGAAGAATAATACAGAGAAGGCCCTGACGCAGGATGATAAATATGTCCAGTTTAAAGAACAGCTAAGAGACCTGAGAAAACAAATGGGTGTGTCACCGGCCCCTGCAGATGAAAATTTGGAAGATGAAGACAAGGAGATTGCGGTCACCCAGATATGACACAGTTGGAGATGGTCAACCCAGTGAAAACATAGTATGTGGTCACATATACGAGAGAGAAGCAATTGAAAGGATGATTGAAAACAAACTTCAGCACTTATAGCACATGTAGGTAACATAGGCACACAGCGGTAGATGAAAGGAAAAGTGGTCCCCCCTCACCCTTATGTAAGATATTGAAAAGGACATGTACATTTTAACAAAGCAAGTACTCCATGGACAAGGAGTGCTACTTTTGTGGCTGAAGTGCTTGGTTTCTTTGCACCCCCACAAAACAAGGTAACAATGGGCTTAAGGCAGCAAAGGTAACAGTACTATCAATGAACTCTACAGTGGCAAGATGCTGTTGTAATCATCTTCAGCCTCATCCTCACCCTCATCAGTGTGTACATCATCCTAACACAATATTAATTCAACCCCGCAGGAAACCACCATTACAGAAGTCTCTGTAACATAAATGTCAAAAACAAAAATGTAAAAAAAAGCTTTTACCTTTTTAAAGAAAATAACACATCTTTATTAAAGGTGAAACTTTACTGTAGAAAAACATAAATTTGCCAACATGTCACTTTACCCAAATATTAATAAGCATTCCAGCATCTTCTCTCAGCTAGATCCCAGTACCTGCAATTTACATTGTCATCATCCTCACTTTCATCAGTGTGTACATCATCATCAACTCAATACTGATTAATTCCAGTTGAAATCCACCATTACAGAAGTCGCTGTACTTTCATCTAGATGCCAGTAAAGGCCGTCCTTGTGGAATTTGTAGTTAATTTTACAACAGAACTGTCACGATTTTTGGGCAATTCTTTTAGACCAGACCAAATGGCAAAATGTTCAGCTGAATCATCTGCATCATCTTAGGTCTCTTAATTTTTTCCTAGCAGCAGTAGCCTGAGAAACTGAAGGAGGGGACGCTGCCGTGTCATGTACCACTTGAGCTGTCAGCTCAAGTGGTACATGACACGATGACTCAGCCTCCCTTTTCTTTGGAAAATGCTGCTAGAAAAAAATAGCTTTCCCAAGACACCCAGTGGTGATGCAGATGAGTCAGCACAACATTTTGACATTTGGTCTGGACTAAAGAATTGCCCAAAAAACGTGACAGCTCTGTCATATAAGGAACTACAAATTCCACAGGGAAGGCCATTACTGGCAATTACATCAAAGCACAGATACTTCTGTAATGGTGGATTCCAGTGGGGATGAATTAGTATTGTGTGAGAAAGATGTACACACTGATGAGGGTGAGGCTGATGACAATGTAGATTGCAGGTGCTGGGATTTAGCTGAGAGAAGAGAGCCAGCTGATGCTGCTATGCTTGTTAATAGTTTGGGTAGAAAGTCATGTTGGCAATTTTACATTTTTCTACAGTAAACTTTCACCTTTATTAGAGAGGTGTTTTTTTCTTTAAAAAGGTACAAGCTTTTTTTTTTACATTTTTGTTTCGCTGACCTAAAACCACTGTGCACTTGAACATAGGTTTTAGCACATGACGTAGAGGGATTAATATCATCATGACTGAGACTGGAGAGTGACAAGAAAAATGTGACTGGAGAGTGACGGGGACACTGCCACCCCTCCTGTTTCTGTATGAGCTATGGCACAGTAGTATGTCACTGGAGACTTTTAAAAACACTGCCAGCCCTAATATTTGAATTTCTGTTTCAGCTCTAAACACTGCCACCTCTCCTGTTTCTGTGTGAGCTATAATAACACAGTACAATGTGACACCAGATTTTGAAGAACACTGACAGTCATATTATTTTTATTTCAGCAATGACAATTAGCAATGGACCTCTCCTGTTTCTGTGTGAGCTATAACTCAGTAGAGTGTCACTGGAGACTTTTACGAAAAACTGCCACTCCTCCTATTTCTGTTTTAGATATGACGCTGCCCAACTGCACTAGATACTGCCAAGAACCGTACTACCCCCTCTGTGTCTTTCTGTGAAATGGCGCTGGATCACCATGAAGGGCGGTACTTCTAGAATCCAAAACTTGCGATATCCGACAACGCAACAATGACGTTTTGTCTCGTCTCAGCTCGGTACTCGGATCCGCGAGATTCTCGGAGAACTGAGCCCAAGCATCTCTAGTACAAACTAAAGGGGGGAGAAGGAGGGTTCTTCCAATTCTTGGCTGTGGCTGATTTAGCTGCATTCAATTTATGGAAGGGAGGTTTGTCAGACTGGTCTCCTAGAGCAGTGTTTCTTAAACACAGTGCTCAGGACCCCTAACAGTGCATGTTTTCCAGGTGACAAGGGAAATAATTATACCACCTGTGGATCTGTTACAATGTGTCAGTCAGTAATGAGTACACCTGTGCTAAATCATGGAGAGATGGAAAACCTGCACTGTTAGGGGACCTGAGGACCAGGTATAAGAAACATTGTCCTATAGAAGGAATCGAATACCACTGGAGGGCTGTAAATCAGGTAATTTTACCATAGTTTCTAGCAACATTCATAGAGAAAGAAATAGGTAAACCTAATAGATGTCACTGATAAATTAAAATGGTATAAATCCCAAGCATTTCATCATTGTGAGCAGAAATATCACATCAGTATCATCCTACCACCTCCTGACCATCTTATCCATCACCTCCTCTTCCTTCACCTGCCATCTCCATTTTCTCCCAGCTAGTCCTACTGTCTCTCACCACCTTTCCTTCTAGAATGTAAGCTGTCACGTGCAGGGTTCTCTCTACCTATTGTTCCATGTTTGCCTACTGTCTGATTTCCTTGTATGTCCTGTCATGAATTTTGCTGCACTCCCTGTAAGTCCCCATAGCATTACTCACATTGTGCTACTTATGTGTATTAGCCCATCTATTTGTTACTTATTTCTGTATCCGGCGCTACAGAATCTGTGGCACATTATAAATAAATAATAATAATAATAATTGTACAACTGTGATTATTTAAATTACATTTACAAAATAAATATGTTTTATTGCTGAGGGCTCTAAACTCAGAGAACACAGCCGTTTTCTCCAGACAATGGCCATCGCACAATATATGAAGGGATTAACGCAGGAGAAATTAGGAATACTAAAATAGGATAATATGGAAGATGTGCAAAACTCCCTCCAAAATACATTTCCTCTTTAAATATAAGAATATATAGATATAGCATCATGACACAGAAAGCTTTTAACTTTGCAATGGACACTGTAACCTCCCCAGTTTTAGCATATGCCTCCTATCTGCATACATCTGTACTAGTTGCCCATTAATCACATCACATGGCAGACCATCCCCACAGCTACAGCTTGACATTAGTACAAAAAGAAGCTCAATAACTTGTTTTTTGTTTACCAGTCATGTTGGGCTAATATATATTTTGTGAGTATTTGTATGTCATTGTACACAATGGTATGTGACAAGATAGTGATAGAGTATGCCTAAGAAGTGTACAGCATGTCTATTATAGCTGATAGTAACTACTGTGCACTAAAAGCTCAATACAGTTGGCAGTTATGTGAAGTGCTTGAAAGTAATCCACTATTCCTAAGAGTGTAATAACAGTTAACTAACTCTTAAATTAACTCTTATTTCTCTTTCTGGATTTCCTGCCTGTAGATTCAGCACATACAGCCCTAAACATATATATTCATTAACCCTCTTTATTGGATTAATTATATGTCTTCATTTATGAATCATTCCTGTTAAAAAAAATTACAGAGTGCTTAATGTATTATATAAACAATCTTACATGTTGTATAGTCAACCTTTTATTAAAACTTATTTTATTTTATTTACCTTTTACATTTCTGGATTTTTTTATATTTAAGAAAGGTATTCTAACCTGTAAAAATGTATAACTTTCCATAAACCTTTATGTTTTAAAGGCATTAGCTAGGAATAGTTATTTGTATATATTATGTATATTTTATATTATATACTGTATATACCTTTCACTGTTCGTGTGTATGCTTAAATAATAAACTAAATATATTGAACTGAAACATAGGTATAAGTAAATCAAATGTAGCATATTGTGTGATCTGCAATGCCCTACAATTAGAAGTCTTTTTTCAAATGGCATTTTTACTCTTTTAAATGTCTGAAAGTCAAAATTCAAGGTAAGACTGCAAACTGTATAGTAAAGCAATGTGCCATTTTGCTGGAAGAGTTTTTATAGCTGCTTGAAAAGGTTTACAGCTTTGGGCTGGGTCTTACACAACCTCCCTTTCCCTAGACTAATAAACTGATGTCCTTCCCCTGGGACCCCTGATCTCTACTGGAAAGCTAAATGAAGTGACAGTCGACTTCTGGTTAGATGACCAAGGCCCCAACTTACTAGTTTGAAGGAAGGCGTCCCCTTTAGGGCATCTATGTCATAACAAAAGCTAGGTCAGTATCACAAGAAACCAGGGAAGAAACGCTGCAGTAGCAGATGAGTCTTATTTTGTTCTAGACTTGCAAAAGTCAAGAATATACATAATTTTCCATCTGCTCACAGTAAGTAGTGTATGTGTGAGAAAACACACTGGGGAGGGGGGTGGAATCATTTATGAAGCAAAATGTTATTATCTTTTTATGTACAGTTCCTTTTTCCCACTAAACTGATACCTGCGAGCTTGCCCCTTTTTACATTTTGATAGGACTCCTAAACAGAACCTTTGCATAATATTTTGCAGGTATGGGCTGGCAGTAAATTGAACATCATCATCATCATCATAATCTTCAACATTTATTTATATAGCACCAGCAAATTCCATAGTGCTCTACAATTGGGTCTACAAAAATACACAAAAAAGTAAGGCCAGCGCTCACATTATTATCCTTTTTTTTATATCTAGCACTAACATATTAAGCAGAGCTTTACAGAGAACTTTTAATCATTCAGTTCTGCCCCAGTGGAGCTTAGAGTTTAAATTCTCCACCACCCAAATACACACACTAGGGTCAATTATGACCAAACCCAAAGAACCTGACAATATATTTTTTACCTCTAAAATATTGCTTGTGTGACCATAATGTATGTATTCAAGTTTAGTTATTTTTTTATTCTAATTTTGTTTCAATTTCTCAATTATGATACATTGATTAATCTGTGCATATTCATGTGCTTCTCTGATAACTTTTGCATATATAGGCTACATAGAGCTAAATTAGTCCAATTGGAAAGATTGGCTGAGTACAGATTTTCTCCACTTCCAGGCGGCTGGTCATTTTTGGTCATTCCATCTGCATTCAAAGCTGTCTTGCCCAACTAAATTATGTGTCTGATTTAAAAAAAAAAAAAAAGCATTGGCACATAATTAGGAACATGAGGTCACCCTTAGAGAGAAGGGTATTTGTGTTGTACCCTCACATTGTTTACGGAATCAATCATATTAGCTCTTCTTTACCTCTATAATGTATACATTCTACTTAAAGTAATCATTATGTTTGCATACACTGTTGCTTTAGTTTTAAAGGGGCAGTATCTTTCTTTTATTGCTGTTTAATGGTGCTTAATACAGGGAAATATATAGTCGGTCCATGGTCTTATGCTATCCCTCTGTGCAGACCCTGAGCTACCTATGTCTGCTTCCGGTTTGCCTAATCTTGGTCATATTTTTGGCTCTCTCCATAAATCATACTATATATATATATATATATATATATATATATATATATATATATATATATATATATAGAAGTGGAGGTGTATACAGTGGTATGTTATATTGCCACTCCTCCTACCTGCCTTCATTGTAGCTCCTCCCTGCAACTCCTGATAGGAAGTGTAGTTGTGCTTCTCTGATGTCTGGTGCTAGGCTGGGAAACTTTCAAGGGAAGCCCCAGGCCTCAGGCAGTTGCTTCAAACAAAAGGGATTCAGCAGCCTCAAGAAGACATGCAACGTCTTCTTGAGTGCAAAGATCAGAGGAGGGCAAGCAAGTTCACCTGGGGTGCAGATGACCCCTTCTCCCCTCCCCCTTTCCCTCACAGAGAGAGATGGCAACATCCCTGGAAAGACAGACTGTGCAAGGAAACCTGCAACAGCAAGTGCTTGTAACCAGCCTGGAGCGCTCCAGTCACACTCGATCCCAGTTAGGTGGAGGTGGTCTTGGAACACTAAGAAAGTGACAAAGCAATAATGATAATATAGTGATGCACGCATGTGGGAATGAGGTATGTGTATATGTATGTATATATATATATATATATATATATATATATATATATATATATATATATATATAGCTGCCCGAGTCGGACCCCTATTGATTGCCTTGATCCAGTCAGCCAGGTAGTAATGATTGCAGCCGCATTATTCGCTATTACAGTATTGTTCAAACAGGAGTCCCATAGTTTCAGTGTTTTTATAGTGAATGACGTGGCTGCATAGGCTGCAATCAATACTTCATGGCCAGCATATGCTAACCCAAGGCATTTATTGGGAGCCTTTTGTCAATAGAAAGCTTCCATAGTTAACAGCCCCCTGCTGTGGTCTGCTCCCCCATACTGGACACATCTGAAGAGAGAAGACAGAAAAAAAACGAAACAGAAGAGATAACATTAACTTTGATCTAGGTTAGAGCATGTAAAATAATTTTATATATTACTATTATTATAAATATTTTACTGCTTTAATTTTTAATATTAAAAAATACACTTTCAGGTATAGAATATTGTGATATGCATATAGCAAATTAAATACCTTTTAAGCATACATTTGATAATCATTTTTCTTAGCTGTCTTCTCCTTTTCAAAATATATCTAGAGGATGTAAAGTATGGCTGCCAGTTGTGCAGACACAGACTTAAAGCTGTCAACATTTCTTGTGAAAACAGAGAGAAGAGGAGGAACTGTAGGATTTTACCGTACTCGGAGCGCAGAGGTGTGTTCCAAAGCCTCTCTGCTCCCTATGTCATGTAACTGTTGTTGCCATGGTAGTGGCATGATACTGTGCAGATTTACAAATCATCAATAGAAGCCTGAATAAATAAACCAAAGAAAAATAGCAGATACAATATTTTTCTTATAGCCTATCACATGATTTATGTTATAAAACCATACCTTTTTTTTATGGGATTGCTGTTTTAACAAGTACCTTTCTCGTTTCTAAAAGAAAACAGTAATTTAAAGTGTACTGCATTAAAAAGTATGCTCTATTCTAAGAATAAAGCATTTTATTAATGCTACTGTTTTGGTACTCTGAAGATGGTATTATGAGAACTGTCCTCGATGCCCTAACGCCATAGATTGTACCTGGACTGTCATCATCAACATGTCCTTTGCTTCCTCTGGAGTCAAATAACAAACTATGGGATCTTCCAAGAGTTAAGAGCTGAGTATGCACCTTGCAGTTGTTTGTAAGATCATCATAGTCAAAGTAAACATTTTCTTGGACATTCTGAATATTTTAGAAAAAAATTGACTTGCAGGTTAGAGCATGTGACAGTGTGTGTAAGTGTCACAGCTATCCCTGCATAATTTACTTGCCCTTGGCAAGACAATAAATGTAATAGTCAGCTGGATTGGACCTGACAAATACATGCAGAAAGCATATCAAATGTGGGGACAGTGGGTTCCTCTTGGTAATTGATTTTCATTTTCATACTTCTCTTCGGATATATCTGTGTAAAATGTTTAAAAAGAAAGGAGTAGAGGGGGGAGAGTTCTAGTATGAACATCATCACTGGGAGGGCTGGTTCCATACCCTGGCTACCCATATCTCAAGTTGATTAAAAACACCCCCAAGCACCATATCTAGGGAAATCATTGACAAATCGTCAGAACACTCTCTCTTTACAAGAAGAGGGAGCATAAGCTTCAGCTATAACGGGGTGGATATTGTTGCAGCTACTCCAGTTAAAGGCAATGAAGGGAAGGGGAAGCTGAGACAGAGCTGTTTCAGGCCAATGATTGGTTTTGAACACAAACCTGTTTGGAACCGTAAATGCCAAGAGAAATAAACAAGCAAAGAGAGGGGTCCACAGGGCTAAAGAGAGATATGTGACTAATAGTAATGACTAAGATCCTGAGAAACTAAAAAACACTGACATATATGGCATTAATACAAAAAATTGAGTTAAAAATATCTAATGATGATACAAATCCAAAAATGGAGAAGTGAAATGCCTGACCGATAAGAACTAATCATAGTAAAAGGCAGCAAGTCTGAGAGGACTGTTGTAGATAGAGAAGTAAGGAAACTTGCGAGCATATGCACACAGAGCTGGTAGACTGAGTTAAACAGTAAAGGTAGAATGCTGAAGAGGAAATCATAATGTGAGTGCAGACATTGTTGGACAACAGTGTTCTTGTAGCAGGAAAGGAGAAAATAGCTATAGGATTACTGACAACTGACCCACAGCTCAGACAGGCTATGCAAATATAAGATCATTTACTGTGACTTTCTTACATCTTGATCTGGTGATGGATGGAATACTAAAGGTTTATCCTGAGTAACTTGGAGAATCAGAGTGGGGAGAAGAACATCTCTGTTTGGGATAACCAAGATGCCAGAGATGGGATGTGTCACAAGCCCAAAGAAACTCTCAGACTGGAGAGAACCAGATATGGAGTAATTTTAAACAGGCATTAGACCCAAGCTGACTAAAAAAAATACTTACAATTTATAGCCCCACTTACGGCACTTTTAAAGGGAATGAACCCACCTAGTTACTTACATGAAGCCATTACCTTGATCAGGCAGTTAGTGGAACTAAAAGATATTAGGCCTACCAGAGCAAAATAACTTAATCATAATCATTTTAATTTATTTATATGACACCAAATCTGCAGTGTCCCCCATTCAACAAAAAAATAAGCAAAAAAATACAGATAAGTAAGGGACAAGAGAAACAATATAATCAGTAAAAATCAATGCAAGAGGCTATAGAGAATGCAACTACATATGAGGACACAACTTGGAAACCTTACAAAGATGATGAGGAGATAGGGCGTCGGGAGATGAATATTAGTCGCAATGCCGCATTCAGCCCAGATTTCATGGAGGATAGACATTTGTCAGGCAAGCCAGAGAGGAGAAGATTGCAATAATCAAGGGAGGAAATGGCAGAGGCATGGATTATGGCATCCAGGTAGAGGAATGAGCAAATCTTGGCATTGTTGCGAAGGTGGAGGCAACAGGAATGGGTAAGGGACTGGATGTCAGAGTGAAATTAAGGGTAGGGTCAATGGTGACCCTCCCAGGCAGAGTGCATGGGGAACAGGGGAGAGAGTGACATCATCAATCTTAAGGGAGATCAGAGGAGAGGATGTGATGCTGGTTGATGGAAAGATGATAAGCTCAGTTTTGGATATGTTGCATTTGAACCATCCAGTCAGACACATGAGACAAGAGGGAGGGGGAGAGAGAGAGAGAGGTCAGGGGCGGAAAGGTAGATTAGTGAGTCATTGTATCCCTCACTTCCTAAAGCGTCAAATAATGGATTGTGGGGTCTTCCCTGGATCTACATATTGTTGTTGTTTGTAGGATTATCATAGTCGAAGCTAAGCAATCTTTATCTTGAATACTTTTTCTGTTTGGCCAGGTTAGGGTTTTAACAGTGTGTTTGTGTTTGACAGTAAGCCTCTGTTGATGCCTTCGCATAACAGTGAATGAAAGTAGTTGCCTTCACCAAGATAACCTATCATCTGCATACAGTGGATGCATCCATTTTCTGGGGTGAAACAGTTTGCAGCTTATCAATTTGCAATTAACCAGTAAAAACACTTGAGTCCCTGCATGAGTAAACTTTATTTATGCAAGGGTTCCTAGCAAGTTGATAGGCTATATTCTTATGGATATTAGTATAGCCCTCAAAATGGATGCCTAGTATGTAGATGAAAGGTCAACTTTAAATAATTTGTAGTGGTGCAGTCCTAGATTTACGCAGGACTTCCATGTTCTACAGACTGGACGTGATAAAACATGTCTAACCATAAATGATATATGTTATGATCTAGCTGTTGCTTAATGGGGACCTTTCCTCCAATACTTCACCAGTTTTAGACATGCACACAAAGGAACTCATTTAGAGCTGGACACATTTCTGTAACAATAGAGGGTACTTATGTGTGTATGTGAGTCACATATATCTTAAGAAACATCCAGATGGAAATGACAAGTGTTCTAATATACTGCTACGACTTGATATAAAACAATCACAATGCTAATGAATGAAGTATTAATAGTAGGTGGGGTAAATACACAAGTAGTCAATCAGAATCAGCTAGATAGTGCTGCTAGTGTTTTTATCTTATTCACCTTACACCAGGCCTCCTAAGAAGCATATCTTAGGATACATACAAGTTGTATTAGGTCACTTCTCCAGGGAGTGTGCTACACTTAGGTGAACATGCTTCTACTGTACTCAATTTACGTTTGCCTGCCTCTCCAGGTATAAGGGGCGGCAAATCTAAGATGCGCACAAATCTAGAGGCGGACACATGCACAGCATGGAAATGCCTGTATTTACCCCATAGAACTTGATGTACATTCTAAATGATAAATTATTCCACAGTGATTATTTGTGAATTGCATTCAAAAGGGTTAAGTCATCAAGTCAAGACATCGGTGCAAAATGAATTAAATGTGTGAAGCACAGCGAAATGTCAGTTTAAATTATTTGTAATAATATTGATTTATTTTTAATACTTATATTTTTATATATGCTTTTCACATAAAGAACAGAGTACTCTACAGCTGCAGCTTGCCTCCTGCACGTTTCATTTTGCTCAGCATGCTAAATAATATTCCCATATTGTCCTCAATAATATGTATCATTAACCTATAATAATTTAAGGTCCTGCTTAATAAGGATTTACGCCATAGGCTTATTGTTAGAAGAATCCCCATGTTGAGCAGATCCCTTATTAAATAAACCTGCAGAAGAATGACGGCGTACTAACTAATGTGTGGTAATAGTATGTGTTCACTTAACATGCAAGATCTAGCACAGAATGTTTATGAATTTAGACATGGTGTGTATATATATATATATTATTGTTTAGTAAGTTATAGCATATATAGTATAGTTAGTCTGAACTTATGATTTAAAGACTACATTTGAAATCATATCTAATTCACAGCATTATTTTTTTAAGTTATTAAATCAATAAAGCGCAAAGTGAATTGGCTGAGATATAGCAGATATCATATTCAAAGGAGGAATTATTAAATTTTTACAATACATCTGTTTTTCTAACTTTTTTAAAATGTCTTTATCTTTAAACATGTTCATTTCAATATGTTTATATCATATATATGCTTTCTAATCACTGTGCAAAATAAAAGTACTGTTACTCATTTTGTTATATGATGCTTGACACCCACCACAGGACTATACAGGGTTAAATTTCAAGAATAGGCAAGTGAATTGAAAATTGAATGCTTTGTATGTGGCTTTATATCTATAGACTTAAATGTGTGGGAACATGTGATCATGGTCCTCTTTATATTCTGGCTGGGTCAGCTTCTGTCTGGAAAGTGTCCTATTGTCACCACGTCATGGCATCTAAAGATTTGTGACCTTTGCACTGTATAGATTCATGGCAGTCCTAGTGCTGTTTCTATTGGCCAGGCTACTTTTGTCCCCCCCATTAGGGGGTACCAAAGCCTTTTGGACAAAAATGTGCAAGTATGGAGAGCTTTCAAGACACACAATTATTTTATTTTTTTTCATTTTCATAAATGCTATGGACCGCCAGATGTCGCAAAGCAGTCACTGATAAAGCTTTCACCCTACAAAATGTGGCACTTATGTAAGTAATACCAGTATTGTGTTTGAAGGGCTGTAACAGGTCAGTGAAACGTCCTTCAAACATTTGATTTGTGTGTTCCAGAATGGGCATAATGAAAAGATAAACACATATTTGGCACTGACAGCTCCACCATTAAGACAACCGATGCAATTGCCTTATTCAGCGGAATCAATCATATCTTTAATGCCACAAACAAGTAAGAAAAAAGTCCCTTGCTTTGTTCTCAGATAATCTAGTAGGCACATTTCATTATTTGAAAATAAATAATCAAAACCAATATTGTAAATAATTTTGCAGCACAAAATGTATACTGTATATATTTACATACCTGCCAAAATCCAGTGACATTAAAAAAATGAATTAATTTATTTAACAGAATAACCCTGTTTTATAAGGTATATTCATCAGTTTTATATACATCTGTCAATTTTACCAAATGTGTGTTCATAGCTGTAAAGTTATTTGGTAAAAAATACTTGATGAGTTCACTAAGGGGTTAAGCCAAGTACATTAAGGAATGTATCTTCATGTGCAGATCTTAGCAAATTCTTAGTAATTTTAAGTAGTTGAAATACATTATTCAACAAGTAGCCCGCTGTACATTTGTGTATAATAGGCAGGGCTTGGATATACAGGACCTGTCAAGATAAAACATAGGACATGCATCATTCTGATTAAATTATGTTTCCTAAAGAAACAGGGACACAATGAATTTTTGATGAAATGTTTTGTATTATTGTTTGTTGATATGGATGCTTCTCTTCAGGTATATATGAGAGAGTGATATCACAGTTTGCAAGAAGTGCACTTATGTTTTCAGCTTATATATCTTGCAGTAAAATGCTTATTAATTGACTAAAGTTTGGAAGCCATGCATTCATTTTAATTTTTGTGAAGGGAAAGTATAACTTGACATCTAAGGCAATATATGCTGTTAACTTTTGCAGTGTAAGATTTTATGTCTATTTAACCTTTACTTTAAGTACCACGTTCCATGATTAACATAAAAACAGATCTGCCTGAAACTCTGTAAATGGTATTGGTATAACACAATCAATCATTTTTAAATGTTAATGGTGTTAAAGAGCACTGAGAGCATATGTTTGATATTTTTTACACAGTATGTCTGTATGAAAGAAATCTAACAAGGTTAAGCATTTTCTTTTCTTCGCTGTTAATTATAACGTATCTTCCAACTATTTCTCTGTAGTTTGTGAAATGGTTTTGATACAGTTCGGAAACTCCAAAAAGGTTCTGTGCGCCTCAGCTATTAATAGTTTTCAGGCTTGAGCACCAGGGAGAAGGATAGCTTGTCTGAAAATGCCCAGGCAAATGTTGCCCGTTAATTCCCAGTGCCTTTCGAGCCTTAATTCTGGGCCTGGAGCATTACAGCAGGATACCAGTTTCTTGTTAGGCTGCTGGAGATATGAAGAACTTTTTTTTCTTGTGCGATTACCCAATGCAGCTATACAAAATTAGAAGCACTCCAGGAAAAATTATGTGTTTGCATAGTTTTGTTACTACACAACTACTTATATGCCGCATGTTTAACATTTCTTCTAAATTTACTTTTCTTTCCTTGTTATTTTCTCTTAACATTATTCTTCCAATCAAAACAAAAATTATATCTTGATTAAAAGTGTATTTGATGGCCCCTCTATAAGCCATCTTTTATTGAAGTATAGGAAAGTCAGAGAGTTCAGATATACATACAATCAGGCAGAAATAGTTCCAGAAGCATTTGTAGGTTCTCATAAAAGCCTTAGCTCACCTTATTCTGTACTGCACACACATGGAATTAGGTTACAAGCGACACTAATGAGGACATTTATATATATATATTGGTGTTGCAGTGACACAATAGCTTAATAGTGATTTTAATATAAACATTAAGCAGATTTTTCTGTTTGTAAGATGACAATATATGTGTAAAACCTACAGACAGATACCACACCATAGCCTGCAAATTAATATAAATCACAACATTTTAATACAAATTACAAGTAACTGGATAGTCATTCAATAATGTTTAAATATGGATGGACAGAATATTTTGTATTAATTCATGATGAAATTCCCGTCATGCTTTATACAATATCTCTTGGTTTTATATAAAATTTATTATGCAAAGCCTCATTAAAATTGAACAAGATTTAAATGAAATAATAGGAGTAAGGGACAACAGAGTACAGGACACCTGAAAACTGTTTTTTGGAATTGCAGTAGACAAACGGCAAGAACAATGGCTGGTTCAACTCATAACCTTAGACACGCTGAAAGCCCTTCTCTTATTCCACAGAAATCTTGACCAACAATGCTCAGCCACAGTCAATACAAAATGAGACACTGTAATCATCTGGTGGTACAAAGAACATAGCA